>NC_079512.1:8120721-8460008 GCF_000801105.2 Raphanus sativus | reverse complement strand
TCGCATGTTACAAAAATTAATTAATGTTTTAATTGTTATTTTTTCCAGTGATTTAAAGTCATTTTTTGTGGCTAGTCGTTCGATCAGTCGTACGAAAAACAACATGCAATTTGTGATCTTTGATTTGATCGTGCGATCAATCTTGCTACAGTAAAATGACTAACATCCTACGACATGCGACCTGTGACTGCGATTCATAGCGATTGGCTGCAAATCCGCATTTGCAGGTCATTTTGACATACAAACGACTATGACCATAGAAAGAAGAGTTATTCTAGGTTCACTCTTGGTTTCACTCCTAGAGTGAACCTAGAGGTTCACCTCTAGAATGAACCAATAGAAATCATTCATTTCACAATTGATATTTAAAAAAAAGAAATAAAATATTGTCAAGTTATATTATGTTTTTAAAATAAATAAAACAAAAACAAATAAAAATAATAGTAGTTACAAAAAATATTTAAATAAAAATATTTTTAACATCATCAAAAAAAAATACCCTAAACCCTAAATCATAAACCCTAAACCCTTGAGTACCCTAAACCCTTGGGTATACGCTAAACCCTTGGATAATCTTAAACTCTAAACTCTACTATATGCAAAAAAATTAGATATTTTAACGCCATCATCGAAATACTAAACCCTAAATCCTAAACTCCAAACCCTAAACTCTTGGGTAAATCATAAACATTTGGATAATCCTAAATTTTAAATCAAAAACACTAAACACTAAAACAATAAATCTTAAAAATACTAAACCCTTAATCTTAATCCTTAAACTCTTTTTAGGATTAAGGATTTGGTATTTTTAAGATTTAGTGTTTAATGTTTTAGTTTAGAGTTTAGGGTTTAGTGTTTTGATGACGGAGTTAAATTGTTTTTTAAATTTTTTTTTGCATATATTACTATTTTATTTATTTTTAACATTTTTATTTTAAAAATATAATATAACTTGATAATATTTTGTTTTCTTTTTTAAAAGATACAATTGTGAAATGAGTGATTCCTATTGGTTGGATGAACCTCTAGGTTCACTCTATGGGTGAACCCAAGAATAAGTCTAGAAGAGAATTCATATGTAAGCAATTGAAATGGGTGACCATTCTTCTGTAGGGTTGTTGGTTCACAATCATGTTTCTCCACAAACGGGACCTCCCTTAATTATTTTGATTTTTGTGCACAAAACACAAATCAAAACCAGACTATCTAACTGCTACTACTAAAAAAAGTTAATCTACCTTTAATATCTTCAAATTTTACATTTTACTGCGAAAATGTAACCATTTATGTATATGAACATATACAACAAATCATTAGAAATGACTGACTCTTACTTCCTTCGTCGCTAAAAGTATTTCTTGTTAATAGTCGCAACTAAAAATAAATAAACCTTTTAAATGTGTGATATATTTGATTATTGTTTTCAAAAATTAAAATAAAATTTAATCAGGTTCACACAAATAATAGTCTAAATGATAAAAATCTTATAAATATATATATGTACTGCTTATGTCATTCTAATTTTCTGTATATATATATATGCTATCAAATGTTGCTGTAAAGTTTTTGTTTTTTCAACGATAAATGTTTTTAAAAATTTCTTCAATACACTATACAATACATAATCAGTATAAATGTGTTACAATAATTAAAAAATAAATTCATAAACAAACAAATAAAGAAATACAGATGTCATAAAGAATCTGGCATATATGTCCGAGGTACATATATTTTGTTTTGTCAACGAGGTACTTATATAATATATACAAGATTTTAATGCCACTATTTAAAAGAAAATATTTTGTTTTCTATTTGCAGTATGCTTTTTACTTCGACTATATGGCATGTCATGCTAACAAGGACATATGATTTTATATCCTCTATATATTAATTCTAGAGTATTACAACATGTTTTTGTATCCAACATGTCATCACTATAATGATTCTTAGAATCTTTACAAAATAAATTGGTCTATATAAATATTTTTTTTATTTTTATTAAAGTAACTATCAAACTGATTAGTCGAATATAATATTCTCAATCTTTTCTTTAAATAAAAAATACGGAATTACCTAATATAATTAATATATAATATGACAATTAATGATTATTAATCATACATATTCGATAACAAGTTTTGTATTTTATTAATTTTATATTATTAAAATAAATTAAACAATCATATTAAGCATATACTAAAAATATTTTTTTTATATGTTATATTTTGAATATTTTAAAACGACTATAAATTACTAAAAATGGTAAAAGTTAAAAACTGAAAATTTTTGTGATCAATGGTTTATTTGTTTTTTGTTCAAGAAAGATACAAATAATCATAAATCGTATGAATATGAAGTCTCATTAGTAGATACTCATATATATATATCATTTAAATTAAATTATTTACTATACAAAGTATATAAATATGTTAATTTCAAAATTTGCATTGAAAAATTATTGAGATTAAAATATTTTAATTTTGAAATTTGTATTGAAAAATATCACACTGAAATTTTTATGATTAACTGTTTACATTTTTGTTACAGCAAATATACAAATGTTAATTAAACCATATGAGTAGAAAGTTTCAATAATAAGTATTTATATTAAATATATATATGTGTGTGTCAATATCACAAAAGTTTAGTTATATACCCATATAAAGTAAATAAAATATTTTTTGATTTATTTACCAAAAACATGATTGTAAATAAAGAAAAGTTAGTGGAAACCCCCTTGGTCCAGTGGTTTGACTAAGGGTTCATTAATGCTTCTACACCAGGAGGCCTATGTTTCGAGTACCAGTAAAGACGGAATTATGCGAATTAAGAGAGAGAGGCTTACAAGAGATTCTACAGCATGGCGCAAGGAATACCGTCAGGCATGGATCCGATAGGATGGTTCAGGTAAGGTGATGCAGTCAGTGACGGGTAGCATTGTCGGCTGTAAAATCGTCTGTAATATTCTCATAGATTGTAATAGCATAATTATCCAGAGTTACAAAAATAAACAAAAATTATTGGTTTTGAATTATGTGCTTACTCTAATGTATATACTTTTATGTATACAATTTTTTTTTAAAATAGCTGGTTTCTAATATGTTTTTTGATCTTGACAATCCCAGAAATACACTTCTTCAGATCAAAGTGATTTTTAATATTAGAAACATCATATATATTGTTTTATTCAGATTAAATAATTTAGTCTTCATTTTTATTTCTAAAAAGCTTTTAATGAAATATCATAACTATATTCCAATTATCTCATTTTGAGTGTTTTTGAAGAATGAGATATTTGATCATTCTTCTAATATTTGTTTCTCTCTAGTACCCTATCTATCTATTATAATTGTAAGAATGAGAGATTTGAACTATCTATTATATCTAAACCTCAAAAGTGTAGGCTAATAAAAAAGTACATTATTCTGTTGTTCAAGAATTGAGTGATTGTGAATAGAAATACTAGACATACATTTATATTTCGAGTCTGCATTTATATTTTATAACAATTTGATATATTAGATTTAAACATTAACCTGTGAATACAGTTTGCAGGTGATGTACTTCAAAAAATTGATTATTAGATATGTATCTCGAATGGAAATAATTTTTACAGATATCCATTTTTTTAAATTGACATTTATGTGATTCACTGAATTCACAGAGTAAGTTAAAAGAAAAAATAAAACTCATATCAGTGAAAGTGAAACAGAAACGAAACGAACGCACAAATTTATAGAGGTAGAAAATGAAATCACTTATGAAGAATGAATAATAAACAAATAGAGAACATAAATCCTAATTTTTACGATATTCGTCTTTTTAAATTGGCATTTATGTGATTCACCGAATTCACAGAATAAGTTAAAAAAAAAACAAAACTCATACTAGTGAAACAAAAACGAGAAGGAAAACACAATTTTATAGTTGTAAAAAATGAAATCACTTATGGAGAGTCAATAGTAAACAAATAGAGAATACAAATCCTAATCCCCTTTCGTCATTTTACAATCGATGTTGCCTATCTAATTTTGGTGATTTGTGTCAGTCGCAAAACTTAATTCTTTTTGTGCATATGAAGTTTTTAAAATAAATTAAAATGAGCTGAAATGCACTAACTCTTCAACAACGATGACACATTTAAATAACAACATTTGTATTCATCATTTTACAATTAATAAAGATTGTAGTATTACAAAATGTTAAAATCATTTAATAAGCATATATTAGTATAAAAAAAGTTCATTCCGCATATGCATGCGGGTTATCATCTAGTTTATATATAGTAGAAACCTTACATTTGACTCTTTTAACTTTTTATGCGAAGTCTTTTGTATTAGGAATCAAAAAAGGAACCAATATTGAAAAACAAAGAAATAGAAAGAGAAAAAGTTATAAAAATCAAAGAAATAGAAAGGTTGATTCAATTTGTTGGGCATTATTCGTAAGTGTGAGCTTTTATATTCCTACCCACGAGGTGCCCTCATGCACCCATAGTCATATTTTCAACTGAGATGCCACATCATTCATTCTAATTTTCTATTGGATATGCTATTTCCCACTTGTATGATATCTAACAGAGAATTGAATGGAATTTTAATAGATAATCGGAATTTTTTTCTAGTGCGAAATTATTAATTTTACATGTGGATACGCGGACATGGAGTCATTGTTTACGGTCTATTTTAATATACGGGCGTTGGTCGATCCATAGACTGCACCTTACAATTAGAGTTTAGGTATGTGTTTCTACTATGAATTTAATCTTTTTGTCAAAAAGAAAGTATACTGCTTATGTCATTCATGACGGCGTTTGTAACTGGTGCTGGTGGACCTTTCTGAGTTCATGAGATTGATTTTGTTTTTTCTCCTTTTAACAATTTTTTTTCATTGTTGAAATAAATCACAAACTTTTTTTTTCTTTGATAATTCTGGTATCTGGGCAGCCACATTTTCAACTATCTTTGAAAAGGGTCTATCGCCCCAACGGAAAGGATGTTAAATCCGTTGTGGCCAAGACTTGAATCCGGGTGGCAAACAGTACAGATGTACTTCCTTTACTACCAAGCTACGAACGCTTGGTTATAAATCACAGACTTAACATCAACAAATTATACAAATAGTTATTAAATGCACATGTCTAAATATCAACGGTGGGACAAAAAGTAACTTTAGTTTTGCTATGATTTTGTCCGCCGATCATTGTGAATTAAAATTCTATGAATTTTCGTTGTCAACAACACTCAAGTGACCAAATAATATATTTTAACAGTTTTTAAGTTTAAAACTCATAAAGCTTAGCATAATAGTTAAGATAATAGGTTATCCTATTATCTAGTTTGTTGTAAAAAAAAAAATAATAGGATATTAAACTAGATTGTTGTCCTTGAGTGAAATCAAGATTAAGATGTCTGAAAAATATATATAGACAACGTGTTAAGAATAATAACCTTACATTGAAAGTGTAATGGGATGATAATAATAAGAGAAATACTTTCAAATTGTCTTAAATCATTTCTTCAGAAATAGCACAACAGAGGAAAAGTTCTCAAAATAACATTCAGTAAATGATCAAAAGATAAATACATTCATATTAAACTTTATTAACAACTAGATATATTAAAAACTTTAAAATGTTTCTCTATATATGAATATATAAATTACATGCTAATTTTATATATGGATTTATGATTTAGTGATACGGGGTTATGGTTTGATATTTAGGTGGTAAAATTAGGATTAGTGCTTATGATATAAGGTAATTTACTATTTTTATTAATTAATGAACGTTATTTTGGATATTTTCATACTTAAGTGCTATTTTTTGATAAAAACTAAAAAGTACTATTGATGGCGTTTTCACTATAATAATAAATTGAATTCTTTATGGTTTTCATGATTTTATTTCCTATTTTCTCATTAAAAGTTGCATTCGTACTTGCACTTTGAATAATTTATCAACAGTAGTTAGATTTCTATGAGCACAAAAGTTACGTTTTGTTACAGCCAATTATTTTTATTCCATTTCTATAATCACTGAAACAAGATGAGGACAACTCGCAACAAAAAAATAATCGGAATTTGTTCTTTTGGATTTATGTTTAATTTTTATTTTTCAATAAGGTCCATAATAAGAGAGGATGAGTTGGAGGTTTATCAAGAATAATAAGATCTTTCACATTATTGGAAAAGGAAAAAGAAAAAGAGAGGATGAAATAAGATAGATACGTTGGTGATAAAGAAGTGACACATCTTGGCTAACATTAGAAGACGATTCCACACAAGATTGGATGAATAGCAAGTACAGATACGTCTCTACTTGGTTGCGTTCTTTCTATTTTTAGATTCGATATTTGTACATACTTAATATTTCCAAATTTTACTTTTCTTTCTCCTCCACACGAGATACTAAATGGTACAAATTCACAACAACAGCAAAGAAAAATGGATGTTGATATATTCCACATAGGAAAAAATGAGAAAACTAAAAAGTTGAGGCCAGTATTTTATGGACTACTTATAGCCACCAACACCAACTTAGGTTACGATACACACACAGGCCAACTTATTCAGTTGCTCTGGTGATTTTCTAGTGTCATTTTTGATAAAAAGGATGGTGGGGTTCGCTTCCTTTTATTTTATAATTCTTCTACATTTGACAATTCAGGGCAGTACATTATTATCGAATGTTTAGTTGCAGTTGTTTAATCAGTTAATTGGTTATTTTCAGTGTGTTATTTTAAGGGGTCTCTGAATGATTTTATTGATAATTTGAGTAACGCCAGTAATCATGTATGTTGTAAAACAGTACAGTTGATTAATATATACTATAAGTTTTTGGAAATTTGACAAATATGACTCAAAACTTGATTTTAAATGCAAAAATATATTCAAACTTTAATCAAATGCAAAACTAACTTAAAAGTTTTGTGAAATTATAGTCATTTTTTATGATCAAACAAAAAAATCATAACTCATTTTTACGAATATAGCTCCGAAAAAATCGCCTGAGTCTTCTGAGATAATGTAAGTCGTCTAGACGACCTCCAGGGAAGTCTTCTAACATAGTTGATCTTAAAAATAATTTATAAATTTTGTAAAAAATATTTTGATAAGTAAAAACTTAAATTCATGTAATTATTAACAATTTTAAGTGATATAAATTAAGATATAATAAAATTGAATTATTTTCAATGTTGATAAGTAAAAGTGTGAATCATAATATTTTTTGGTTTAGAGTTTGACAACATATGTTGTAGTATTGTATTAGGGTTAGATTTTAGAAAGCTAAATTTTTTTTGAAAAATTAATTTTTTACCTATATGTGTTTATTTCTGTGTATAGTACACACTTTTTTAAATTTAAATTGATTTAATGAAGTGTTTTAATTAGTTAATTTAGTTAAGGAGTTATGTTTAGGGTCTAGAAGACTTACATGGAAGTCGTCTGGTGAATAATTTAAACTAGACAACTTACAAGAAAGCCATTTGGTGAATAATTTAAACTAGACGACTTACAGGGAAGTCGTTCATACATGACCGAACCTTTAATTTAACTAATGTACTTTTAAACCGAACCGGATCATTTACCGGACATATAAATACGATTTTTACTTTTTTCACGACTTCACGAAACCCTAGCGCCGTTTCTCTCCAAGGTCGATTTCGAAGGAGAGTTTCTAATTTCTTCTGTCGTTATCACCGCCGGTAATCTCTCCTCTTACGACGAATCTTGTTTCTCCTTCATGTCGTCAAGTATTTTAGTAGTTTAAACTGACCCTCCGCTTCCTTTTTCAGATCTGAAATCGCATCTCGTTGATCTCCGCTGCCGCTAAGTTATTTCTCTTGTCTTAAGGCGTCTAGCCGCCGAAAAATCCATAAAATTGTAGTCTTGATTCTTCTTTTCCCATAGATTTTTTCAGAACTGCAACCGCTGGTGTCGTTGGCGACCATATCTTTTCCGACTGTAAGTCATCCATCTTTTCTTTAAAAGATGGGTTTTCTATTTATTCATATCTGCATGATTTTGAGATCTGTAAGAGGTCGGTTTTAGTAATGTTCTACTAGGAAGACTTTCCGGTGCACTCCTCTAGGAAATTTTCCAGTAGAAGATTACTAAAACCGACCTCTTACAGATTTCAAAATCTTGTTACGCCTACAGTTGTGACGATTGTTGTAGTGTTCTACTAAAAGAGTACTCAGAAGACTTCCTGGAAGTCTTCCAGAGTGTAAGACTTCGTAGAAGACTTCTTGGAAGTCGTCTGAGTAGTCTTCTCACTAAAATTTACATGAAAGTCTTCCAGTATTTGTATTTAGAATAGTGCGCTTGTTATGTGTTTGAGATGCTTGTTTGTGATTGTTTTGCAGACCGGAAAATGGATTTACCAGAACTCCCGCTAAGGATATATACATTAGGGGAAGAGCCCCCTACAGCCAAGAGCAATTCGTATCATACTCATGACTCGAAGTTGTTTACTGCTTTAAGGAAAGCTCTACATGTTGACGAATATGAGAAGCTGAAGGAGTCGAAGTTGGGAGTGTTCATCAAGTTCAAGGAGCTAAATTTTGGTTGGATTCAAGGCTGGTTCATTATATGCTCGGTATTTAGCTTAACATTAAGAAGAAGTATGAGCTTTGGAGTCTTGTTGGTCCACAACCGCTGAGGTTTTCGCTGATAGTGTTTGAACACCTCACTGGTCTGAAGCGAGGACCTGGAAAATCCAAGGTGTGAGGTTACGAAGGAGATTGCTGATTTCTGGGAGATGATTGGTGTTGATGTCGATGTTGAGCCAACTACTGAACAGATAACAACAACATGTGAGAGATGCCAAGAGTGGTCTCGGGATGATCGCATGCGGCTGAGATACCTTGCCATCTTCACTGGATTCATTAAAAGGAGAAAGTATACTCAACCACTACACAGGCTAATCTTGCAAGGCTAGTGATGGATTTAGAAAAAAAATTGAGAATTATCCAACGGGAGAGTGGCGTTTAAGGTGCTGATGGAATCTGAAAGGAAAAGATTTTGACTTCAGGTTATACTGTTGATAGGTTTATACAAGTTCTCCAGGTGTGAGTGTACTATGCTCTGCCAGAATTGGGTGCTAATTATGGGAAACCCATACCAAACAAACCATCTCCACTGTTGCTGGCTTACAAGGGTGGCAAAGAACGCAAATTTTCTAAAGAGGCTATCTGCAGACAGGTAGTTAAACTTCACTCCCTAAGGATTCACAGACGACTTATAGTTAAGACTTCCAGAAGACTTAACTATAAGTCGTCTGTGAAGTCTTTTCTGGAATTCTTTCATCTTTGTTAATCCGTCAAATATCTTAGTTTATATCTTTTATTTATTGCATACTAGCATGATCAACTTTGTTCAGAAGGACTTTCGTGAAATGTTTCCACAATGAAACTTTGATGTAGAGGACCCGGCCGCAAATAACATAATTAAACTCATGTATAGTGCGGAACCTAAATGGAAGTGGACCATGGATTGCTGGGAAGTAACCGGTACTAACACCGTTGTGAAGAGAGTGCAGCGAAGACAGAGAGCTTTGTGAATGAAGACAGTGGAAGATCTCGGAAGAAAACTTGTAAAGAGGCTTGTTAGGCACTTGCGGAGGCTTATAAAGTGCCTCCTACAAAAGCTCGTTCAGAGGCCTCTACGACTGTTGGTGGGATAACAATATAGCAGATTAAAAAAAGCTTCAGGGACATAGCTGGTGCCATGAGGGATGTGTTTGGGATGTATCTTAGGGAGATCAAGTTGCTGGGGGATAAGATGAAAGTTGTGGAGAAGAAGATGAGAATCACCAAAAAGGGATTGCATCTAATGATCTTCCAATCACAACTTCAAGTTCGCCAAAATGTGTGCACGATCCCGGGGTTAGTGTCAAAATCTCTCTCAAAATCACAGAGAAGAGAATCACTAGGCAAAGTGTTAGGAATCAGAACTGATGTGCTTTGTTTCTTGTGTGTACTTGAATGAACCATTGTATGTCAGAATATGTGTGCTTTGTTTCTAGTGTGCTTGGATCTTTGCTTACGTATGGATTTTGTTTAATGTGTAAATTTAATCTTTGGTTAATATTTTAAACTCATCTTGTATCAAAATTGCAGAGTGAAAGTGTGAATGGAGCGAAAACAGGACATAACGACGGCCAAGAACTGAGTGAGTCCATAGAAGCGAATTCCTCGAAAGAGTTGAGTTTTGTGAAAGCTCCAGAACCGATTTGTGAACCTAGCGTTCTTATATTGGAAAAACAAGTATTTATTGTTTCAGATTTACAGCAGGGGCAAACTATAAGGCATACAAAGAAAGATGCTTCTATGGTAGATGTTCATGGAAAGAGTGAGGCAGCAAGTTTCCTTGCTCTGACTGGTTATCTTACAGCAATCTCCTTTTAAGGGAAATATCATTGCCAAACTGATCATTCCAAACAAAAAGGTTGGCCCATGCTATGATCCTTTTGCACCCGTTGACAAGAAGATGTCGAAGGTGCTCACTGACTGGCTGAAACTTGATCCATAAGTAATGTCCCATAATAGCTTTCTTTAGTCTACAAAAATTGATTGCTTATCTACATTTTGTGTTTGGAGTTATTATAATACACCTCTGGACAAAAAATCACGTAGATGTCCAAGTCGGTTTTATCACGTCCTCCGAATCCCCTTAGCAGGGCTGATCGACTCTGTAAGTCTTTTGCTATTTTCTTACCAGTAAGCCTTCTCTTATGTCTTCAAGAGCAGACCTAAGAGAAGACTTACTGGTAATTCTTCTAACTTGTATTATTTTATATGCAGCATATGAATGCTTTTATTAATTTACTAAGGCAACTGTACCAAAATAATCCACAACATATCAGGAGCGAGAGAATGTGTTTCCTTGATCATGTGTTTTCTTGATCATGTGTTTTCTCGGTAGTGGACGGCCAAGTACCCGAATTTTAAGAGCTCTGAGGGAGATCACAAGATAAGCAAGGTTTGACAAGAATCTCAGAATAAAATTTTGGACGACTTTCGTGTAAGTCGTCGGACGGAAGACTTCCATGTAAGTTGTCTAGAGTAAATTAAATATTTAAGTTTTAGTTTTCAATTGCAAAACTAACCTGAAGCGACTTATATGGAAGTCGTCTAGTTTTAATGAAATATTGATTTTTTAATTTTCTACTTGACGACTTATGTCTAACTCGTCCAGGAAAAATCAAATTTCTGACACAATCCGTCAAATACAAAACTAATATGTTTATCCTAGACGACTTACATGGAAGTCTTCTATAATTTTCTCGAGATCTTTTTAAAAACAAAAATGGACGACTTCCATATAAGTCATCTCTAAAATACATTAAAAAGTCAATTGCAAAACTAACATTTGCATTGACCAGAAGACTTCCATATAAGTCTTCTACAGCTAGAAGACTTACCCGGAAGTCTTCTTGGGCGAATAGATCTGGAAAAAAATATTGATTTCATACTATAAATTAGTGAGATAACTTTCTTAGCACACATAAGTCTTCTCCAAGCACACAAAAGGTCAAATGAAAGTGACCCACCAAGAGTCGTAAGCTTCAATGGCTCTATGAACCATAAAAAACTTAGAATCAAAATCTTGGTTTTTTTATGAATATGGAGAGAAAATGAAAGAGATGTTGTTTTTAGTTCATAAGAATTGAGAAAGAAGGAGAGTAAATCAATTTTAAGTGTATTAAGAGTTTCAAATTGGTTGTTCATGGTGGTTGGTGTATTGATGACAATAACAATCTTGTAGATATTTGAAAATGATTAAGATAAGAGAGTAAAAATGTCATTTTCAGAAAAAAAATTAATGATATTTTCGTGAATAATATGAACTTGTATGGTGAATAAGGCAAATGAAATTTCCAAAAAAAATCATAGGTTAGTTTTGAGTCAATTTTGCAAATATGCCAAGTTTTTTTTCATCAAACTATTATTTTATTTTATTTTTTTTTTGAATTATACAGAGGTATTATGGTCCCACATAAGTGGTCGAGACTACTCACATGTTGCCACATATCGGTCTTCTGTACTTAGCGATACCGAAATGTTAATTTTCCAGTATCCAGGACTCGAACTCTGGTTGCTACATCGTATTGGATTTTTGCCCTCAAATTAATCACCACCAAACTATTATTTCATTACTTAAACTTAAAATATTCTTGCTAAATAAACCGAAACAAACTTTCCATGATTTGTGAATTTTCACTAAAAATCTGCGGCTGATTTACTCTTCCCAAAAATATGGAAGATATAGAAATTCTAAAAGTTCCCCATTGATCTCGATATTTTTATATATTATAGATATTCCACAGAAAAAAAATTATGTCAATTTTCTATAATATGTTGATTCAGCCACGGAATTTTCGGTGGTTATATATTTATTATATACATTATATTATCATATTTGTATGTAGTGTGTATATTTAAACAGTTCGTACATAAATAATAATTTTAGCATTTTTGAGCTGATAGAGGTGGATATCTCGGAAGCCACTTAAGTTCTCTAGGAAAGTTGAATAAGAAGGAGACGAGGTTACGATTGAGATCAAGTATGAATTTTTGTTTAAACATTGCACCTTATGTGGAATGTTAACTCATGAGAAGGGGTATTACCCAACCATGGATATCAAAAATCGGCTTCAAATCCCTGAGACTCGGTCTGGTGTATTCTCGAGGGTACAAGATCTTTATGCGCTGTCGGGTTCACTAACCATAGGCCGACAAAAAAAATCAGATGCCTCATCCTATCATCAGTACTCACGGGCTCTGCCTGAAACTCGACAAGGCCTTCAGGTCACTCGGGATACGATGGAGCGACATCCACGAGTTGGAGAGCACGAGAGGAAAAGTTTTAGCCATCGTTCATGGGAGGATAATAGGCATGGGGGGAGACATACTGATAGGATAATAAGAACCAAGGATAACTACTCGAGGAGTAATAGATATGGAGGAGCTAGAGTTCGTGCTGGTCCATATGATCGCAGAACCGAACAAGCTTGGAGAGAAAAACAGAGACCTGAGCGGGTACTTAATGTACACAATGCTGGAGAGGTGGGTGCTCGACGCGGTGGGCGTTGGAACCGTGAAGATCATAGGCAAGAAACTTCTAAGGAGGAGGATATAAGGAGAGATGTTCGTGTTTCGCAAGAAAAAGAGACGGACATTCAGTTAGTGAAACAGAGTGATGTTGCTTCATATGAGCAACGTCAGGCCTCATCCCGAGCCGCGGAAGTGAGCTCAGAGAAACACATGGTGACGAAGTCTGCATCTTCCCGGAAGCTCGCAAGCGCGATTATTACACCTACACGCCTTGATTTCTCCATGGAGGATAACGTAACTGTGCGGGGGAGAGAAGATGCTATGGCGCTTACTTTTGACAAGGAACCTATGTCTGTTGATGACCAGATTATAGGGGCTCTGGATGATATGGAGATCGTGGAACCACAGGATGGTGATATGCTGGCTGTTGAGGATGATGATGACGATCTCCTGGGCACTGATCTCATGGAGTTGGAGGCCAAGCAAGGGGACAATAGATTGTCAGAGAGGAAGGATTCGAAGCCGGCTTCTAAGGTGATGAAGAATAGGAAAAGTGGCATAAAAAAGAATTCCTCATTGGGTTTTCCAAGCCGTAAATTTGAGATCATCCGTAGGGGATCTCCAAGTCGCCACACGGCCTCATCTGGGTCGCAGGCGCTAGCTGGGAAAGGCAAGTCAAGGCGACAAACTGGTGTAAAGAAGACACTTGAAGGTTCGTCAAAGAATGATGGTTTGATGAGTTCCAAATACTCATCACACAATCATCCATGAGGACACTCAGTTGGAACTGTCGAGGTATTGGGAGCGACCTCACAGTTCGACGCCTTACGGAGATGTGTCAGAAGCATCGCCCAGGACTTGTGTTCCTTTCTGAAACGAAGAATAAGAAGCCGGTGTTGCAAAATATCCAGGCTGATTTAGGATTTGATCGCTTGTTTACCGTTGAGCCACTTGGTCTCAGCGGAGGTTTAGCTTTTTTTTTTTATGGATGAGTTTCAAGTTAATGTTTTATTTTCAAATAACAGAATGATTGACATTGAGGCAGTCATTGATGGAATAAAAGTCTTTATGACGTTTGTTTATGGAGACCCTGTATTAGAACGTAGAGATCAAGTTTGGGAACGTCTTACGCGTTTTTCAACAACAAGAAACGGACCTTGGTTTATGATAGGTGATTTCAATGAGATAACTGATCATAATGAAAAAGAAGGAGGTAATCAACGTACTGATAGCTCCTTTCTACCCTTCAAGCAAATGTTAAGTGATTGTGGGATGTTAGAATTTCCATATACTGGAGATATGCTATCATGGGTTGGTAAAAGAGCAGGGAGAGTAACTGTTAGATGCCGGCTGGACAGAGCAGTAGGAAATGCCGACTGGCATGAAAAGTTCCCTCATTCGAAGATGAAGTATATGAGGTTATGGGGTTGGGATCATCGTCCGATACTTGCTGATATCCTCAAAAAACCATCCAGGAGATCGAGGAAATTTAAGTTTGATAAAAGATGGTTGGATAATGAGGAACTGCGTCAAGTTATTTTGGAGGGATGGAAATCACCTGATCTTCCTCTTAATGCTTCTATAATGGATCATATTTCCAGCTGTAGGAAAGCATTGAGCGAGTGGAGGAGACAAAATAATATAAACTCTGCGAAACTGGTGGAAGAGCTTAAGGAAAAAGTGGAAGGGTTATATGCTGATGATAATGCCACAACTGAAGAGATTGCAGCGGCTTTGAAGGAGCTTTCTGATGCTCTTAAGGTAGAAGAAATGTTCTGGAAACAAAAGAGTCGTGTATTTTGGCTAAGGGAGGGAGATCGCAATACGAAATTTTTTCATGCCTTAACGAAACAAAGGAGAGCAAGGAACAAGATCACTCAGTTACTGGATGAAAATGGAAATATTGTGGACGATGAAGAAGGATTAGTAGCCATTGCTACTAGCTATTTTAGACATACATTTGAGTCGTCTAATCCACATGATATTGAAGAAGCTCTATCTGAAGTCCCTACGACAATTACGGAGCCAATGAATGAAAGTCTTACAGCACCGGTAACAGAGTGGGAGGTTAAATTAGCTCTTTTTGCTATGCATCCAGAAAAAGCTCCGGGACCAGATGGGATGACTGCGCTTTTCTATCAGAAGTTTTGGGATATAGTTAAGGACGATTTAACTCATATGGTTAATAAGTTCCTTACTGAAGGGATAATGCCTGATGGTCTAAATGAAACTAATATTTGCCTCATCCCAAAGACAACAAAACCTAATGATATGGCACAGTTTCGGCCTATTAGTTTGTGTAACGTAAGTTACAAGATTGTCTCTAAGGTCCTATGCCAGAGACTTAAGAAAGTGTTACCAGGCTTGATATCGGAAACCCAGTCAACCTTTGTTGCTGGAAGACAAATTTCTGATAATATAATGATTGCTCAAGAGATGTTCCACGCTCTCAGAACAAAGCCAAGCGGGCGTAACAAAAGAATGGCTATTAAGACAGATATGAGTAAAGCCTATGATAGGATGGAGTGGTCATTTATTGAAGCTGTGATGAGGAAGATGGGTTTTTCAGAAATATGGATCACATGGATAATGAGATGCATCACATCAGTTCAATACAAAGTCCTCATGAATGGGCAACCGAGAGGAAACATTATTCCAGGAAGAGGCCTACGCCAAGGAGATCCTTTGTCTCCTTTCATTTTTATTCTATGCACGGAAGCGCTCGTTAGCCTTCTCAATCACGCAGAGAACCAGGGAAAGATAACAGGGATGCGCGTTACCCGCGCGTGTCCCTCGGTATCCCACCTACTATTTGCTGATGATAGCCTTTTCTTCTGTAAGGCGGAGCCCCGTGAATGTGAAGAAGTAATGAAAGTGATCAGGATCTATGGTAAAGCCTCAGGACAATGTATTAACTTTGACAAATCATCCTTACTCTTTGGTAAGAGGATTAACGCAACCACAAGACAAGAGATCAAAGATGTACTTGGAATACAGAAGGATGGAGGGATGGGGACTTATTTGGGTATCCCAGAAGATATTAGTGGTTCTAAATGCAAGCTCTTTGCCTTCTTAAAAGATAAACTAATGCATAGAGTGAATGGTTGGACAGGGCGCTGGCTCTCGAAAGGAGGAAAGGAGGTTTTGATAAAGTCCATTCTACTTGCTCTCCCGACGTATGTTATGTCTACTTTTCTGCTCCCATTGGAGATTTGTGAAAACCTTGCTAGTGCTATTGCTCAATTCTGGTGGAGCTCGAATCCTCCTAAGAGAGGAATACACTGGTCGAAATGGGAGAAAGTCTGCTTACCAAGAGAAGAAGGAGGGATTGGATTTCGCTTGATTCATGAGTTCAACTTGGCACTACTGGCGAAACAATTATGGAGGCTAACACAAAACCTGGATTCGCTTGTCGCCCGTGTCTTAAGAGGAAGATATTACAGACTAAGCTCGCCCTTGCGAGTAAATTCTATAAGCAGCCCTTCTTATGTTTGGACTAGTATTGCTGCTGCGAGGGAGCTTTTGTTGCTGGGGATAAGGCAGAAAATACACTCTGGTTATGAGGCTAAGGTATGGGAAGACCCCTGGATTCCATTGAATCCTGCTAGGCCAGCTATACCTATAGCGCCAGTTATGCATCCAAATATGAGAGTAAGTGATCTCATTAATCAAGAGTTGAAGGAATGGGATGTTAATCTGTTGGAACAGTATGTCAGCCCTGATGACATACCCCGCATAAGGTGTCTAACCACAAGCACAACTCATAAACCTGACACGTTTTGCTGGAATTTCACAAGACATGAACAATACACGGTCAAGTCTGGATACTGGGTTGCTCAAAACTTACTGAAGGATGCAGACGAAAAGCAAATGTTATAGCCAAGTATTACAAAGCTCCAAGCCTTTGCTTGGAAGATAAAGGCGTCAAAGAAAATTTGTCATCTTATATGGCAATTGTTAACTGGTCATGTGGCAGTAACGAGAAATTTAGTAAGGCGAAATATGAGATGTGACAATTACTGTCCGAGATGTGGAGAACCGGAGGAATCAGTAACACATGCTATATTCGAGTGTCCACCTGCGTTACAAGTTTGGTTACATTCATCGACTCCAACTAAACCTGGTGTTTTTCCAGCTTCAAGTATCTACACGAATATGAACTACCTCTTCTGGGAAAAAGATGGTTCACTTGAACCAGAGCTAGACATGGATCCTTATCCTTGGCTAATTTGGTACATTTGGAAGGCTAGAAATGACAAACTCTTTAGGGGAATAGACAGAGATCCTCTGGAACTAGTCCGATATGCTGAGAGTGAGTGTCAAGCTTGGTTTAATGCAAATGAGATGATACCACGAGTAGTACAAGAGGGAAATGCAATGGAACCCCAAGTCCTAAGCTTGGGAAGTATTTGTTTACTGAATGGATCATGGACAGAGTTTGCTCAA
Organism: Raphanus sativus; assembly: GCF_000801105.2. Lineage (NCBI taxonomy): Eukaryota > Viridiplantae > Streptophyta > Magnoliopsida > Brassicales > Brassicaceae > Raphanus > Raphanus sativus. The sequence goes on along the minus strand of NC_079512.1, from coordinate 8,442,504 downwards.
TTTAGTGGATGTGGATGGGTCTGGTTGGACAGTGGAGGGAAGACGCAACTTATGGAATCACAAAACCTACCCAGAAGAGAATCAGCTCTACACTCAGAGGTGGAAGCACTGCGATGGGCGATGGAGAACATGCTTCAGCATTCAACATGTCAGAACTTCGGAACAGACTGCAAGAAATTGATTGCGATAATTAAGGAACCTCATGCCTGGCCAAGTTTTTCTACGGAACTGGAGCGGATAGAGATACTACTCATATGCTTCCCGGATTTCAAGATTTCTTACGTTCCAAGAGCGCTTAATCAGATTTCAGATTTCTTAGCTAAGACAGCTAGATCCTTCCATAGGAAGTTACTTTTTGTTGGTTGTTCTATTTCGGTCTGGTTACCCAGACCACCTCAAGTTTGAGCAATAGAATAGCCGTTTGCCGTCAAAAAAAAAAAAAAATTTTTTAGCATTTTTCAAATAATAACTAAAGACTCTAATGGTATACACTTTTTTTTAGAAGTGTGGAATCAACCTTTTTTAATATAAACGCATTTCCCTACATTCAATAAAAATTTAACAACATAATTTTTTAAAAAATACTTTAACATTATTGTTTTACATAGGGTTGGGCAAATAAACTGAATCTGAAAATCCGTACTGAACCCGATGGGATAAAAATGAATCCAAACCGAACCGAAAATATCGAATGGATCTTATTTTATGGTATTTTGGGTTATGAGTATTATCCTAACCGAAATCGAATCTAAATAGATATCCGATAGAATCCAAAACATTTAAAACCTCAAAAATGTCTTGTACCATATTATTTCAACTCCTAATATGTATCCAAAATACACTAAGATATATTGAACATCTAAAATAATTATCTATTAGATGAAAGTTGGTGGTTATATTTCATGAAGGTTGATGATGGATGGTTGAAGGTATCAGTTGAAGTTTGAAGTCTTTAGTTTTGGTTTTATTTTCATTGAATAATGTTTCTCATTTCATGAGAACTTAATTTTTGTTTAGACTTTCATTTATTTGCTTTTATTTCTATCAACAAATATGTTTACTTTTCGTCTAATTTTGAAATAATCACAATTGATGTTCCTTTCTTGTTTTTGAATCGATTTTTACTTATATTTTGGTTACAAAAATATGTACAAATTAGAAATTTTAAAACCGAAAAACTGATTTTACTTATGTTTTGGTTACAAAATAAGTACAAATAAAGTACTTTTAAATCGAAGAACCGATCGGGTTGCGGACCGGAAAGTACATCGAGTTATACCGGTTCTTTGAAGATTTACTAACCCCGACCCGAACTTGAACCGATACCAAACCGTACTTTCGTATTATCCGAATGAGACTGATTTGTACATATTTTGTAACCAAAACATAATGTTAGTTTTGTAACCAATGTTAGTTTTTTTCTTCATTTTTACCCAATTGGACAAAATTAGAAGAAAAAAAAAAATATATATATATATATATATTTTGGTTAAAATATATTAAATAAATTTGTATAAAAAAAGAGAAAAAATTTGATATAAAATTAAATAATTATTAAAAATAAAATAAATAGTATTTCTAAAATTTAGATATCAAAAAGAAATTAGTGGTATTATGACTAAAATCTACAATTATTTTTTCAAAATACATAATTTTTTTTGAGTAACTTGTTAACAATGAAACTGTATAATTATAAAAATTAGAATTAAGTAATGTTTTGAAATTGGTAAAATATTGTTATAATCCTATCATTATATTATTTAATATTATATTTGATTGTATTTACTTATAATCTAATTGTCCATATCACAACTAAACATAAATTATGTCATAATTATTAGTGTGTCATGTTATTTTTAGTGAAAATGACAAATAAGAAAAAATTGAAAACTTATTTTTCAAATAATGTCTAGTCGATTATTAATATGTATAAACTAATAAGATTAGTAGCGTTTCAGTTCTGTAAACATATTTATAAAAGTAATCAAATCTAGTGTTGATATATAAAAATTCATTTTTGAACGCTATCAGAATGTGTTATGTTAGATATACAAATATCAAATGCAAAATACTGTCCTAATAATCTGTTTATACGGCAAATTGAGTTCAGACTAAACGATGCTTAAACAATTTTATTTTAAATTAGTCTAGATATCCACCTAATCAATAATTATATATAAATCTTATAACTATTGCCAACTGATTTTTTAAACATCACAAAATATCAAAGCAAATATAAAAAATGCTGCAATTTTTGGAAAATGGCAAATATAAAAAATGCTGCAAAAATTGGAAAATGGGTGGCCACCATAAATTAGGGTGACAAACATTGCATACGACGAAAAAAAGTCAAAAGACCATTTTGCATTCTATTAAAACTAAAATAAAATACTTACTAAAAGTACTTACATCAGACCCAAACCAGAGACATGGACAACACCACGAATTTTGTTAATTTTGTACTTTTATATATAATTGAATAATGCCTCTGTTCAATAGTCAAATATGTAAAGATATTAAAAATTGTTTATGGTTTTGTTCTGGATAAAAACTATTTTTAGTCTTTTAGATCAGCCACCGGACATGAAAGTTAATAAATGGAGACGATCAATTACAACAAGCTGATGGCTTGATTACTCTGGTTAATTGATTTGGCGTTAAATATAGTTAAAAACACATTACTAAATTAAAAGATTTGAGACTTGTTGAGGTAAGAAAATTTCAACAAAATTAAAGAAAGAAAGAAAACTCGTTGCTAACAAAAAGCAGTAATTTTTAAACTGGACCGGTTATCGAATCAGAAATATTTTGACTCATGGGTTATTTGTAGTTTGATCGGGTTCGAAATAGATTTGATCGGGTTTGATTGAATTAAATTAAATTTAATGATATTCTGTAAATAATATGTATATTCTTACAAAAATATATCATATCAAATAAAATGTTTCAATAGCCAATTTTCGAGCCCCGCTGTTGTCTGCTACACAATCCAATTAAGTCCGTAGCGTCTACCAATTCCGCCATATCCCCCTTTTTGCTTTGAGATTAGGATCTCATTATGATGTCTTTCCACTTTTTCTTATGCCGAAACCTTGGAATTCATTACATAAATAACAACGAAAATGTAACAAAAGTAATAAAATAAATTAATATTTAAATCTAAAATCAATACGAAAATCACATTTAAACTTTAGTCTCCAGATTTTTATCATTCCAAATATGAATCACTTTTTAAAAAAAATTATCTACACATTAGGGAAAATTATATTTAAAATAGAACAAGTGTTTTGTCCTTTTATAAATGAAACAAATTTCACAAACGTAAATGTTTCAATTATTAAATTCTTCTATAAAAGTGATCACGAAATAAATTTGAACAATATGAGAAGAAGACAAAAAAATATTATGATACAAAAATTAAACATTGTGAATCTTCTAATTTGTGAGTTTAGGGACGCTAAAAGAAAAAGACGAGAGTGATATTGTATTAATTTTTCATAAATTCTATTTTTACTTTTAAAAAAAAAGAAATACTAATTTTTTATTAACAAATTTTTGGTTTATATAAACCATGGTTTTGCTGATTTGTTGGATCGCTGGTTCCCGGATTTTTTACGGTTAGATATAGATTTTTATCGGTTTTACTTTACTTAGATTCTGGTATTAATTCAATCTGGATTATTATCTGGTTCATGATTCAATCCGGTCTGATCGTCGGTCTGATTCGAGTTTAAAAACACTGTTAAAAAGTAAACATTTATCGGATAGACGAGAAGACGTAAAATCAAAAGGTTTGGAAAATAAAAGACAAGTGGGGGACAATCCATCTTTCTCCCTGAAGCGAACAATTAATCTTGTCTGCAATCGAACTTTCTCTAACACAAGAAATTCTTTCGGTTCTTATGTAAATTAAATTTAGTGCAATTTATTTTCTACAGGTACTGAATGCAATGTACATGCATGACTTCTGTATCATTTCAGTTTGTATAATATTGCTAAAGTTGTAACCAAACAGAATAATATTATCGAGATATTCATTCTACAGATTAAAAAACAAATATATGCTACATGCCATGGTTCAATTCTTTTATATATTAGAAATATAAGCTCAATATTATGTGAACTTGATAAATTAAAATTGTAAATATAGTGTACCAATAATATAATACTACTATGAAATATTTCAAAACCTGCTATTTCAATACCAGGAACGCATAAAATCAATACACACGCGTCACTAAATAAACCCCTCAATTGTTGGGTTATGGTTATGAATTCATCTTCGAGGAGGTCAATATATGCTCTAATTAGTGGCAATGGACCAATATCAATATCTATCTATATATTAAAACCAAAATCTCCCAAATTAGCAAGTTTGTTCATAGACGCATGTATCACCTGGTGAGAACAAATGGATGGTCGATATTTCACAATTTATAGATATCAAATTTCAGAAGTAGGCATCAGCTTTTAACTTTTAGTAGTTAAAATAATTAACAGTATTGAATAATGATTTTATTTACAAGTGTTCTCAGTTTATTGGTTTCAATGCTAGATTGACATATGATATATTTATTCTTTCTATCTCAAGTCACCTCACAGATAAATATGCCAGATGTGTGTCTGCTATTGGAACTTGGTATTAATAGTTAAGAAGTTCACGGAAACAACTTGGAATTAAGAACACCAAATCACATTTTACAACTTGCTTCTCTCGCTATAAGTCACTGTATGTAACGATTAGTCCATGATATTGGTTATAAACAAACAATCAATTAAAACATGATATCACTGAGAACCTTTTCTAGTCATTAGTACATTATATTGGTCTGTCTACACCATCAGAAGTTCTCTTCCGTAACATCAACAAACTAGTCAAGAACAGGGTAATGTCGCTGACCTCTCCTCATGATAAGAGATTCACTACGGCGTTTTAAACATGGATTGGAGCAGTGAGTTAGTTTAGCAACTGTTTTCATATTTTTGTGAGAAAATAAAATCATGAAAAAGTGGTTTTTGCTGTAAAAAAGTATATATTCTTTTGAATCAAATTTAACATTTTATTCAAAAATAACAATCAAACAAACAAAATTATAACATGAATGCTACACCTAAGCCCTTTTAAATCGTTAGCTAGCAGTTTCTATATACTACCTCCGTTTCCGAAAGTAGGATTTTCTAGATTTAATTTTTGGTTCACAAAGATAGATTTTCTATATTTTTAAGGTACTTTTGTATACTTTTAAGAAACATTAATTGTGAATATTTGAATTGATTAAATTTCACTGGTGGATAGTTATTAGAAAATGTATAAAAATAAATAGTAAATTAAAAAGTAAATATTTATTATGTTCTTAATAAACGTGAAAACTCTAAAAAATCCTACTTTCGGGAACAGAGGTAGTATTATATTCATATTCTCGATCACATATATATTTTACCAAATAAATGGCTTACGTGTAATTTTACTATTATTTAATACCATTGAAATGACCAATATATCTATATACTATTAAAACATATTAAAAAAAGATATTTCGCCACTACATGTTATATTACTGAGAATGTTTTAACATAATATTAATTCATTAAAGATACTTAACACAATATATATTTAAATACAAAATCATGTAATAAATCTTATATTAGTTATTAAAAATTCCTTATATTAATATATATATATATATATATATATATTTCCTCTTTATATTTATCTTTTATTTTAATAACCAGAATAATTACATACTGCATATAATAAAATCTAAATTACGAAACAATTATGAATAAGAAACCATAAGTAAAAATATGACTTAACTGGCATTCAAATTTAAAATATTTGTCGATTTTCAAATTATATAAATGTGAGACAAATTGAATATGGATTTACAGAAAAAAACATTACAAACATAGGTCACCTATGAGATGAGTTAATTAAACATGCGGCCGACCTAATATATAATTACAAACTTCCAATTCTCAAAAAAAATAATAATATACTAAATATATTTATATATAGTAGATAAAAATTATTATAAAAACATTGAACATAAATATAGATTTCCCAATACTATAACATATATTGTTCCACATAAAAATACAATATTGGTTCATTTATATCACATATATTTTACAATGGTTATTTTATTAAAATTAAGTATCATTATATTATTTTAAAATTATGATCACGGATCCGAACCAAGCTGGGTAATACTTCATACTTTTGTTGGGTGTATTTGCACTGATTTTATTTGCACTACTGATTTGCGAAAATAACATACTAGCAAGTATATCGTCGAGAGAGGTCTTTTTCTTTTAGGTTACAAGTCAGAGAGGTAGTTAGTCGAAGGAAATGAATCAAATATTATTAGCTTACCTAGTGGGTGAGATAAATTTGGAATATTATCAGTCTAGCTATTAGAGTGGTGGCTTTGGACGAATACCACAAACATAAAAAAAAAAAAAAGAGAAATATGAAATAAGAAATAAGAAGACAATATGTGATGCACATAGAATCAGTTTTAGATTCTCGTACATCACTATAGACACGACAAATATTGTGGTGATGAGTTCACCTACCCGTGCTAATTCAACTCCCAAGACACTATATATATCACTTACAAGTAGAGGGTTAGTTCATAAGATACGAAGAATAAGAAACAATTAAATCAGAAACCTCCTGTTTGTTTTAGATCAAAGATGTCTCTAAGTAATAGAGATCCTCTTGTGGTAGGGAGAGTTGTAGGAGACGTTCTTGAGTGTTTTACAAGATCAATCGATCTAAAGGTTACTTATGGCCAACGAGAGGTGACAAATGGGTTGGATCTAAGGCCTTCTCAAGTTCTGAACAAGCCAAGAGTTGAGATTGGTGGAGAAGACCTAAGGAACTTCTACACTTTGGTTCTTACATTTAAACTCTCTTTTCTCTCATTTCTTCGTTATTCTTCTCTTTCTACCAATATACCCCGGCCATGCAGACCCACCAGGAGACTTTTAGATAAATATTTCCCTTGTTCACGTTTCTTACGATTTATTGGTTGAACTTCTAGATACCCATGTTAAGAAGTATTTATTTTTCCCTTTTTACCATGAGATGATTCCATGAATCATTTCATCAAATACCAAACTAAATGTAAACAATTATATTCTTTAACAATTCTTTTCTTTCTACTTCTTCTTGTTAGCAAAAAAAAAACAATTTTTTTCTTTCTTTGTCTTATCCGAATCGCAGATGTTTTCCTTATGAACCTTTTGCATACTTATTCTTTTATATTGGGTAATAATCTTGGTTTTCTCTTTGTTCGTCCAAAAATTTAGATTGTATCTTTATTTTTTATTTTTAATTCTTCGATGCTTTGACAAAATATCTGGGTTCGTAATAATAATAATAACAATAACAATAATAATAATAATAATAATAATAATAATAATAATAATAATAATACTAATAATAATAAAGAAACAGAATGGTCATTTACATAAATATATAATGTTGATTTTTTATCCCTATTGTATGACTGTTTGAATAGGTACGTACATTAAAGCCAGTCTTTAAGATACCTGCTATACATAGACATGTAGCTAGGAGCTACCTTTTTCTATTCATCTTTTTTTTTTGTGTTCTCATTTCTCAAACTTCAAAAAAAATATTTTCTGCTTTCTTGATAAGTTTGAGAATGATATTCTTATATTTTCATTCTTCTTCGGCTTATTTGTAACGTATTTTAGTGGTCATGGGTTTAATGTAGGTTATGGTGGATCCAGATGTTCCAAGTCCTAGCAACCCTCACCTCCGAGAATATCTTCACTGGTTTGTGCACTAATTTACCACTTTTATTCAATTTTAGTTTATCCTCAAACATGTTTGATATGTATATCAATCGGAGACTTCGAAAATTTGTAAATCACTGATAATAAAAGTCAAACGTTTTCCGTTTGTTAGTAGACCAGGACGTGTATAATCAGCTTTAAGAAAGCGGTTTATCACTTTGTTTCCGAACAAAGCCCATACACCAATGATAAACTCAAGAGACTTCAAAAGCTTTAGATGTCCATATAAGATATGTATAAATGTTTTTTTTAACAGAGCTACACAATGATTCTGTTGAAATATGGGGCGTGACTAATACTAAGATTCGGTTTTTCACTTTAAAGTTATATGTACGAACATTCTTAGCCTGATGACATATCTTTGTGAATCGAAGGGGCTAGGACTAGCCGACTAGGTTTTCTGTTATATCACAGCTATTACACACACACACACACACATATATATAGTATCGTCTCACTTTTATATATGCATGCACAATGTAAAACTTTCAGAGACTCGATTTGAATGTTTTGGAGTCACTTACACCGACAATCTATTGGTTGGAAATTACAATAAAACCATGGATCTCATTAGCACCAATAGTCTATTGGTTACGTTATTATCATCTAAAAATAGTTCTTATGTTTAAGTGCAATATCTTAAAATTTTATATGGGTACTCTTATTACAGGTTGGTGACTGATATCCCAGCGACAACTGGAACAAACTTTGGTGAGTTTTATTCTATAGATTGATTGCTAGACAGTCGATAGAACGAATTTTGATGCGTTTCATGTTGTATTGCAGGAAATGAGATTGTGTCTTACGAGAGTCCAAGGCCCAACTCGGGTATTCATCGCATCGTGCTGGTATTGTTCCGACAGCTCGGTAGGCAGACAGTGTATGAACCCGGGTGGCGCCAACAATTCAACACTCGTGAGTTTGCTTCCCTATACAATCTCGGCCTTCCCGTGGCTGCGGTTTTCTACAATTGTCAGAGGGAGAGTGGCTGCGGAGGACGAAGAAGTTAGATGAGCCTCTTCTTTTAATAACCATGATTGCACACTCATAATGAGATTTATGCATCTACAGTCTTATAAGAAGCCTTTTACTATACGAGCAATGAACGGTGATAATAAATATAGTAGTTTTATATGTATTAAATAAATCCGAGGGGGAGTGTTTTTATTTATATGGTATGTGATGCAATATTTTATATCATTCTACATGAAATAAAAGTGTTATATATAGCATGTTACGTATGTTTTACTCATTTTGATGCAACAGTATCTTAACATTCGGAAAGAGGGACTATGAGTACAGTAGTGGCATTGGAATCTGCTTTTTGTTATACTTTTGAGTTCATCATATGATGTCACATAATACACATTTTAGCTAGTCAATCATCATATTTATAACAATAAACTTGTTGGAGAATATTTCTTTGTTTCTAAGTCAAGGCTCAAAAGATTAGTATGGGCTTAATCCAAATATATGCTATTTACAAAATGTTACATTTTTATTTGAGAAAGAAAACGAAAGGTGAAAAATATTATTTAATCTAAAATTATAGTAAAATATATCTTAACATGCTTTATTTCAAAGTTATTTATTTTTAAAAATTAAAAATTTAAATAAGGACTTTTTGTTTAATGATAACAAATTATAATCATTTAAATATTAACTAATTCTTGATAAGGAAGTAAATAATAAAGAACATATTCTAAAACTTAATTAGTAGCATCAATTTGGAAACTTGTATGGTTTACTTAATCTTGTAACACAATAACAAATAAAGATTCATTAATCTATTCTATTATTTAAGAGGTGAATTTTCTGTTTGTCATGTTTCCCATAATTTTAAGCTTAGTAATATTTTATGTTCAATTATTAATTTTAATAAATAATTTTAATTATTTAGCTAATAATTTATCACATCTTGAGAGTAATTACAAAATGTAAAGATAATATCATAATTAAATTTATATTATATTTACTTTCATAATATTAATATTATATATATATATCTCTATAATATTATTTGAGAAGTCAGTTTCATATGTGTCGCGCTTACATTGATTCTCACAGTGGTTGATTACACGAATACCCTTAATGAATTAATTTTAGTTATACATAATTATCTTTACTAAAAAATTGTTTAGTTTCCTTTTTGTTAATGAAGCTTTAGTTATCTTTATTTATTATAGTTTATTTATTTCATAAACCCATATATAATAAAAAGGAAATATCTATAAAATATATAGATTTTGTATATACAAAAAACGGATTTATTTTTTCTTACTTTATATTTTCCCTAAAAACACAAATAAAAAGTGAATATTGAATAATTTTCAAAATATATAGGTTTATATATATAATTTACAAAAGAAAATAGTTAAGATAAATTTTAAGAAAACATATTTTATAATAATTATATTTTTGATTAAATGATTTAAATAAAATTAATTTCAAACAACATAAAGTGATCATTTAATATCATTAAGAAAAATTATAAATTAAAATTAAAATTTTACCTAATTTTCATTGATAAAATTATAAAATGTATTCACAATTCTAAAGAAGTGATGATTTACAAATTATTAGGATTTAGTTGTTTTATAAATATTCAGATATGTACATGAATTTTAAAATATTATAAATTATGTTCATGAATGCAACTACAGTGTGTTTCTATCTTTTTAAAAATAAACTTACCAAATTTTATAATATTTATAAAATATGTTTCGAAATATAAAAGGATGAACTGAACTAAGTTAAGCTAAAAGTAGTAATCCAATTTTAATCTTATTAAAGTAAAAAAAATAGTTGTTCAATTTGAAATAATAGATGGGAAAACATACCTAACAATAAACACTTGAACTGTCTAAAATATTATGTTTGAAATAAGATACCTAATTAAGATGAAAACATACATATAAATACAACCTTTTGAATTTCTGGATGTAACTACCTTATGAATTCGAAATTAATCAATGAAGTTTTGAAATATTTCTGAACTGGTTTACTTATTCAATTATCAATCTCCTAGCACATTAATTTATTTTATATAATTTTATCCAAAATAACATATATTAAATTTTTAAAATATTAGAAGTATTTATTAATGCAATTCCACCTTTATATTTCTTTTTCTCAGAAAACATATATAAAATTATAAAAACTTGGATAAATATATTTACAAATCTAATAAAATGAACCAAACTAAATGAAATTAAAATAACAATTTAATTTTAAACTAATGAAAAATTGTTGTTTATTTTGAAACCAAATATGGAGCTCAACAATACCATACATGAATTGATCCAAATTACTGTATATGGAATCACATATCTAATTAAGATGAAAACATATTGATACTTAATATTTTTTTCATGATATAAATTAAGATAACTTAAAAGTTATGAACAAATGTATAGATATTTATATTCATATAATGATACTTAATACAATTCCTTTTTTCATCATATATATAAGTTATAAAATTATTTGAAAGTTATAAAAACATATGTAAATGTTTAACAATTATTATGTTTTGATTATTTTATAAGTATTTGTTCCCGTGCATGAGCACGGGAGAATCACCTAGTATTTATGTTATATTTGGTTTAGTAATATTAAACTGACTTTCTTTTAAGAGATTTTTTAATATACATGCATATATATATGATAAAATGAATCATCTCTCTTGTAAGATAAATTTTTTAAGGCAATCAAAATTACTCATTGTGAATTTGTTTTTGAAAAAATTGGAAAATAATTCAAAAATATTTATATTATTATTTACCGATTGATTTTTTCTCTCTCACTTTAAAATTTAGAGCGTTTAAAGTCTTTATTATCATTAATAAAAAATAGATTATATTTGTTACTAATATATAATTATCTATTAACTAAAAATAAAATTCATTAATTTGATAATCATCATTATTTAAAAAGATTATACAGTATATTATCTTATCCAAATATATTTCTCATCATAATATTTTAAAAATAAAAATAAATCTCTGTATATAGAGTTTTATGTATATATGAATGATTTCAAGTTTATTTTACGTAATAAAAGCTATATTATTAAAATAAAGAAAATTATTGTATATAAAAATAATATTTAATTAATTATTAAGTATTTCAGAAGCATGAAAATAAATTTAATGATTTTAATTGATAATATATCTATTTATAAATTTTATAAAATTATTAAATCTGCAAGTGTTGGCAAATCACCTAGTTTTATTTTTTAAATGTAACGATAAGAAGAATAATAAAAATATAAATATAAATGTTACAAGAGTACATTTTGTTTGTAAATAATCATCAAAACTATTTTTCAAAAAAAAAAATCATCAAAACTTAAATTTTTTTTATATATTATTTCTTTGTTTATTTATCAGTTCATAGGGTGGATTAACTCTTAGTATTTTACATATGCTAAACATCAAATGTCTTGTAACTGTTTATTCTTTAAGTATTCAAACAGCAGCCTTACAAGAATTTTATTCTCGTAAACATCCGTGATAATCCAAACCAGAAATAGTATCATAAGAATAATTTGCATCCCAAAAACCTGGAAGGGACTTGGTTTAAAAAGCAAAGTAATTTACGGATAAAAAGCAATAGAAGATAACAAAAAAAAAAGGAGAGGGTGGCATGAATTTTTGGAAAAGAAACGGGATAAAAGAAGAGAATATTGTCATAAAGACAGATCGATTGTAGTTTGATTGGTGCACGAGTTCCACCTCTTGAGAGTTGATCATCCGCATGTGATAACTATACTCAATAACAGCTCACAATGTCAGAAATAACCATTGGTCCATTTTTGTAAGATTTTCTCCATCATACGAAGAGTCTTGTCAAACCAATCAATACACTCCTCGTGTATGTTATGTCCACCCAATTATTTACAAGTTTGAATAGAACACAAGAGCATCTCTGATGTAAAACTCAATTTTTCTCTAAAAATGAATAAAAATGAATACGGAATAAAAATACTCAAACCTAACTCTATTCTTTCTCCATAATGAAATGATGAACAAATGAAAATAGATTACTCTGATTATGGAGTAAACTTTATTATAAAATGAAAAAATAGAATAGGATTTAAGCATCTTGCTCTTTTTAAGCTTTTTTTTTCTTCGATTGAGTCATTTGATTTCTGATGCTTCATGCTGTTGAGTGCATGCTCTGGTTTATGGAAGTGTAGTGCTTCAGACTCATGGGAAATGGAAGATACTCGAGAGCATGAATGGAGAAAATGCAGTGTGGGTGATTAATACAGCGGCGTTTACGGCTTTGGGAATGGAATTTTGTGGACTGCCTCGAGCATCGTCATCTCTATATCAATTCCGCTTGGTATCATCTTTCATTTAAACCCCAATAGGGACATATAATTCATTTCTCTAGATTTATTGTCATTTACATAGCTATTTCTTTTATTTTTTTATTACATCCTTTTTGGTTTCTTCTGTAGGATGGAAGTTTAACAATAAAGTAAGTGGATCTCGAAATCTGTTTTCAAGATCAAAGAAAACATAAACATGAATGTTGCTCAAGAACCAAAGACAACAATGTCAAGATTGAAGCCAATGTTGCCAAAACTCTTGCAAAAAAAGCACAAGGAAACCTCCAGCAACAGCTTCTTGTAAAGTTCAAGAGAGTAAGAAGGATGAATTGGTGGAGTGGACATACATCACGACTAAACTGAGAAGTGAGACGCATGAAAAACAGAAGGAAAATAATATTTGCACAAGAGAAGTATCCAGCTGGTTAGATACAAAGCCTTCTCTCTCGTGATGCTTGTGTATCAGGTAAACTGTCAGTTTATAATGTGTTTTGGGGTAGTATGCAAGTCCAGAAGAGAGAAGAAAGGAAGCTGAAGATATCCCATGTAGTGCTTTCATATAGAAAGAATGGGAGCGTTAAAGAATGACATACCATGTAACTGGGGTCGTAAGATATATGTTCAGCTTGGTGATATCTTTTTTGATGCAAACATGGAGACCATGAAGTTATGACTGATAAAAAAGGTAATGCAAGCATCATATACCAACTATGTTGTGTGTGATTCTCTTATTTGTAAATTATATGGCTTTCTTTTAGCGAGTCTGAAATAGTTTTGTCTAAGGTTAACGGAGCTATTTGCGAGAAAAGTTTGAAGAAAAAAAAGACGATGATAAGCACTCAAGATTTTGAATGTTTACAGTCAAATCACCTTTAGCTATGACAAGCAATCCCAAGAGAATTCTAAACCTGAGAAATTTACCACTTTAGAGAGTATTGGACAACAGTGAAGCTGATTTTACACTGAACCAAAAGAAAATGTAATCTTATGTTAACTTATCAGGAATTTGAAGTTATATGTATTTTTTTTTTCAAAACTACTAAATTCTTGCTAATCACCCTCTAAAAATTTGTTCAAATCCCAGATTTTTTAAAAAACTCTTCTGATTTTATAAATACCGAAACTCTTTCAAATCACCGATCCAATAAGCCCCTCTTAGTTTTTATATTAATTTTGTTTTGCCTAAAGTTGCTTATAAAGAGTAACCAATGCACATGCCTAATGTCATGCCTCGACTGCTTTTGTTGATGGGTTCATAAAGTTTTAGGCTACATCCATCAAAAATGTAGATCAAATTGATAACATAAATTAAACAGAACACCTACAAATTAGATTATGCAAAACAAATATAGATCAAGTAAATTATGTAAAACAAATGTATATTTAACTAATCAAACTAATTTACCAACTCATCATGTTTGACTGAATCTTGAAAATAATCTAAGTTAGATATTTAAAACAAAATAAATAATTATAACTAAAAATACATGCATATGCTGTAATATATTTATTGAGAACAAATAAACTTTTTACTGAATATTATTAAACATAAGTTCCAACTTATTTGTAACATTAAAATTTTCATTCATTGAAATATAACTGATTCAAAACATACTTTGATTTGTAGAATTCATTTGAATGAATGTAGATACAAGATAACCTAAAAATATAAAATGATTAACTAAACAAAAGATAAAAATGCATGCATGTGTTTTGATACATATATAAGAACAAAAAAACTATATCTGATATTTTATTGCGTAAAGATATGAAGTGATTATAATATAAATTTTTAACTTTATAAATATTTTCAATTAAAATTTAGTTATTAAATAACATGCATGAATTATTATACTTAATTTATATGAAAATATTATAACACATTTTGGTTTGGTTTGGAACCTGTCTAAAATTTTCTTTAACGGAACAAAATAAAACAACATCCTTTGATATTTTCTTAAAAATTTTATGTTAAAAAATTGCGTCTATGTTGAGTTGAATCCAAGATCAAACTTATATGGGAGAATTCTAATTTTATTACAAATTTGATACTCTTTTGAAATTTACCTTTAAAAATAATCATTTTCATAAATACCTAAAGTTTGTGATGAAAAAACTAAACCAGACCTCATGAATTATTTATAAATGTTTAAAATTACTTACAAGAGTTTATAAACTTAATCCAACCCTTAAATAATAAATCCTAAACAATAATCGTTAAACACTAAACACAAAAGTTCAGGTATTTTTTAAAAATGATATCCAACTTATGGTGTGTCAATCAATTTCTCAACGTATATCTCAATAACACTCGACCACTACAATACTTTGACATTTACATTTCTTTTTCATAATAACTCTAATACATAATTCGAGCAGCAAACACATCAACTCGTCTTCTTCTTCGTTATCAAACATGAAAATGATTGTTCGATATTAATTTCATATGTGATTTATGTCTATCCACCCAACCAAACTGTTCAGATGCTCAGAGAAGCAAGCAATTTGTTAAAATTCTTTTTAAGTCATTTTTAACAGGATTGAGGGGCAAGCCAATGGCCATCATTGACTATTTGATTCGAGTATGATTTTTTTCTGGTTTTTGCCTTGAAGGGTTTTCTAAAGAAGCTAACGGCATTTTAGAGTTCGTACATAACAATGGTGAAAGAGATAAAACTGGAACAGTCTATGACAACAGAGATAAACGATGGTGAAAGCGATAATATTCGTTCACCAAATCTATTATTAGTTTGAAATGAAATTGCTATAAGAAGAAGTAGTTCAGTGTTGACCTGTGTAACTTATGACTGTGAATTGTTCTAAGCGGAACTATGATTCTATGATTGCTAATGGTTCCAGGCAGAATTATGATTGCGAATGGTACATGTATTACGATTTTGAAATGAAATTGTTAAAAAAAGAGTTTGTGAATAAATAACAAACGATGTTGTTTAAATATGATATAGACTTTTACAAAAATGAAACTGGTTCGGTTTAGCTTAAACCTAAC
Organism: Raphanus sativus; assembly: GCF_000801105.2. Taxonomy (NCBI): domain Eukaryota; kingdom Viridiplantae; phylum Streptophyta; class Magnoliopsida; order Brassicales; family Brassicaceae; genus Raphanus; species Raphanus sativus. The sequence continues at coordinate 8,426,329 of NC_079512.1, read as the reverse complement.
CAATCAATCACAGAAATATTTTATGCGTCAAAGATAAAATTTCATTTAGTTTATAGGGAAATTTGCTAAAAAACACTGGAAAACAGGGAAACTAATCATTTGCCAAAAAATCGAAACAGGGGAGGTAAGTGTGTAAGTGGTGATGTTGATAAGTCGATAGTACCCTTTCGATCATATAATCTTGTAGAGTAATAGGTTATAGGGCAAGTACAGGAAACAATCTTATAATATCTAGAGAAGTACAATAATATCTAAACTAGATTTGTAAGATGTACCTCGTTAAAGGCAGACGAATAGTAAACTCCCGCAGGTGTAAACTTCTCAAGTGACGACCTGACACATTCGGCGTCCTGAAGAAAGAGAAGGGATCAAGGAAGAAGATTTACCTCGATAACACACAAAGCTTGGGTAATGCAAAACTTGTACTGTTCGGAAATCTTTGGGCGTCTATAAAACATGGTATCTGGTAAGTAAAACTCAAAGAAACTCAGAGCAAGTTGTAGAGAATAAATCGGTAGAGAAAGGTTTGCTTCTATTTCTCTTAGTTATTTCCTTGGTCTGTAATACAGTTATATATTAGCAGAGTATTTATTAGGTCGGTTAACGTTCTCAGATTGATTGTTTGGGATCTTCGTCTATTCATCAAGTATTTAATGTTTTGATCCATTAAATGTTAGGTAGTAAAACCCGAATCCAAAATCCATGTTTTACAGCATTAAATTAGCAGTAGCCGTCTTCTAAATAAAAAACATTCGGCTCCATGTTTAAGGTTCTGATGATTTTTAACTTGAAACGCAGAACATGGGGAGAATGTTGCGTCTGTGGCTAGGCGAGTGGAGGAAGAATGATACCGGGTACTGGCATTTCCTTCCGGAACCAACCGACACCGGAATGACCTTGTACATGGAGGGGGGTGAGAGCTTCGCTACTGTTGAGAGTATTGTGAGAGGCCATTATGGGGTTTGTGAGAGCAAACTGATGGTTATCACCTATGGTTTGCCGGACTGGATGGTTGTCCCTAGTGGCCATACTCCACCACTTACCATAGGGAGTACCAGCGAGCTACTGGAGCTGATGACTTCAAGGCCTTGGATGGTGGAGTTCACGTTATTGGTCACAATGGGGGCAAAGAATGTGGTGCGCTATCATTTCAACCGCCGGTCGCCGTTTTACATCGATTCAACATCTTTCGTTGTTGACAACACTCAGAGTGCTTGCGCAAAGGCAGCTTACGAAAGTGAGTATAAGTAACAAAATCCATTACATTAGATAAATTTGTGTAACAAAATATGAGTTGGCTAACAAAGTGTGTATGGGAAATTAAATGTCTCAGAGTTGGTTTTTGGCAAGAAGATGATTGCAAGTGAGGGAGTCATGAAGGAAATATTTGGTGAGCAAGAAATGGCTTTGTTTTACTGAGTTGCAATGGAAATGGATAAAGCTGACAAGGAGAAGAATCGCGAGAGGTATGAGCTTGGAGGGCCTGGGACTGAGATAATTAGCCTAGACGATGACTCTCAGATGGAAGACGCCAGCAGATTTGTTGCGCGTATGGATTCAACTAGGGGAGTTATTCAGAGTAAGTTTCTGGTAAAAAGTTATTGTTTTAGGTTATATCTTGTTTTGCCCGGTTATTTCAAATATAATTATCTATTTACAATACTTTATATTTAGCTAAATATTGTGACAAACTTATATGTATATTCGTGTAATATGGATCACTAAAACATTTAGTATACTAATAATTAGCTAGAAAGCTGGATAAAATGGAAGTAAATTTATTCATAAAATTTAAAGTTGTAACCGGTTAATAATGTTTAGAGCTGTTTAGTCTAAATGTTATTTAGCTAATAATAGTTATTATATGGGCATTGGATTCATATGAAATAAAATTATAATACTGTTAATATGTGAATCTGACTGATTAACATATTCATATCTAGGGTTGGTCATCATTAGGTGATGGTTTCAATATATGTTGTCGGTAAAATAATTGATAAATTTAGACAGCTATAACTTATGTGTAACATTGATATGAATAGTTTATAAAATTTTATTATCGGGTTATAGTGTCCTTCTGTTTCTAATACAGACTTAATTATTAATCTTTTGGACAGGCGGAGAAGGCTCGGGTGATAAAGGAAATGGTATATCTCTGGACTCTGTGGTTCAGAACAAAGCACCAGCTGTGCTTTGGGATGTTGGGATTGATTTCATGGGTTACCCAGAGATTAGCCTACGCGAGCAAGCGGATGCACTGGAGGCTAGTGAAAATGCATTTTGGGACGGTGTTCTGCATGAGCAAACAATGTCAACAGGTGACGATTCTGACAGCGATGATGATATGACTGTTCTTACTGGAACCACAAAGACTATCCCTCTCATGAACGAAGGAGGTGTTGGCTTGGTTGATGACGATGGGTTCTCTTCCGCAAACAACACTCCTGTGAATCCCGTACAGAGTGTTGGTAAGAACACATCAGCATGCATGGAAGCTGGGGTTGTGATTAGAGCTGCTTTGGGTATAGGATCAGTTGTTGTGGTTCCAATTGAGAAGACATGTATAGAGAAAGTTATTTTCTCAGAGAAAACTTATTAAACTGGTAGGAGTAATATATTGATACATTTGATGGTGTGTTGCACTAGCAGGTGGGTTCACCGCAGAGGAAGGAACAACTAAAGGTGAATCTCACGGACCCCCACCAGAGGCACTAACACTAACCTTAACATGCGGGGGAGGAGGTCCAACTGTGGAGACCATCCCTACTAAGGAAAACAAGGGATCAGCTTCTGCAACTGATAAGGATGGTGGGTCTGGAAAAGCTTAGTAACATCACCAACTGAAATAAGCCACTTTTATATTGCTATGTCTTATGTTTTATGTATTTCAATCTTGGCTAAGTATCTTGGGATGCGGTTAACACAAAGTTTAACCAGTGTGGTAGGCTTTTGGGTGGGTAAACTTTTGGGTAACCGGTTATGTTAAATATGACTCTGTGTAAGAAATGATGTCCCTTAAAATAATGCATGAGTGGAAATGCAAAATATTATTTTTAATTAATCTTTGTGTAAGTTTAATTTTATCTGTTTTATTCTAAGCATAGCGATATAATAGAGAATCAAGACATGATTATCTCATAAATTAATTTGAATTCTAAGTAGGATAAATTTGATTTCTTCGCTTTGTTTATGATGTTTTGTTGTAAAAAAGATGGGATTGAAAGGATAATATAACTTGAAATATTTCTCCGCTAACATAGATTTCATTTGACTCTTATGTATTATATGTGAACTTGTTTGGCATGAGCAATATATGTTACTAAAATTGACTAACTTACAAATGGTAATTAACTAATGATAAATCCATATATTTTCAGGACACATGCGTGATGATGAAGAGAAGTTGCATGTTGGGATGATTTTCAATACAAGGAATGTTTTCAAACAGCAGATGGCAGCAGATGGCTTTGCATGCAATCACCAAGAAGTTTCATTTCAAGAATGAAAAGTCAGATCCCACAATGATGATCCTAAAGTGTTGTGGAATCGGATGCCCATGGCGCGTGTATGCGGTTATGTTAAAGGATTCCGACGTGTTCCAGATAAGAACCTACGAAGGTAAACACACATGTACAATAGACGTCCGTGGAGGTTACCAGCAGCAAGCAACAGCATCCGTTGTTGGGGAGCTGATGCGAACAAAGTTTGCAGGCGTCGGGGCTGGTCCAAAACCAGGAGAAATAAGACATATGATGCGGGCAGACCATGGCGTTAATATCTCTTATTGGAAGGCTTGGAGATCGAGGGAGATGGCAATAGCTAATGTACATGGGTCTTGCAATGCTTCGTACGTTGATCTTCCGTCATATTTAAACAAGCTTGTAACTGTCAATCCAGGAACAATAGCAAACCTATGCACGGAGCCCACAGATGATGGAGGTCAACGATTCAAATACATGTTTGTGTCGTTAGGTGCTTCAGTTAAAGGTTATCGATATATGAGGAAGGTGGTTGTTGTTGATGGGACACACTTAAAAGGCAAGTACGCCGGTTGCTTGTTAACAGCCTCGGTCCAAGACGGTAGTTATCAAATTTTCCCGCTGGCTATCGCGGTGGTTGACAGCGAGAACGATGCATCGTGGGAATGGTTTTTCCAACAACTAAAAGCTTTGGTACCAGACGAGGAGGGTCTAGTGTTTGTGTCTGACATGAATTCATCTATTTACAAAGGCATAAGCAAGGTAATGTGGGAACATTAGCTGTAGATACATTCGATTGGTGGGTTTCATATTTTATTATCCGGTTAATTTATTTCATGGTGTCCAACTAAGCATGTTATATATTAGATTGCTCGATTTCGAAGTTTATTGGCAGGTTAAGTTACATTACATCCGTGCTAAACAAATGTATGGCAGGGTAGAGTATGAATTATAGAAATTAAAATTGGTAAGTAGAGGTCTAATCTTCACTTTATGGCTTCTATCTATAGGTTTACGAAGGTGTTGCGCACTGTATATACATCGTCCACCTGAAGAGAAACATCAGAACGAATTTCAAGGTTAGTCACCTCACTTACTTGGTTGCGAAGGCAGCGAGGTCGTACCGGGTAGAGGACTTCAACAAAACTTTCAACGGGATAAGGACATGGATGCGAGATGCGCAAAATACCTATTGGATACAGGGTTTGAGCAGTGGGCACGATCTCATTTTCCTGGGAATAGATTTGACATAATGACAAGCAATTTAGCAGAGTCTTGGAATGCAGTCTTGACCGAGGCGAGGGAGTTTCCTGTAATCCGTTTGGTTGATTACATAAGAGCAAAGCTGAGTGAGTGGTTTGCAACCAGGAGAGCTTCTGCAAATTCAAATACAAACGTGTTGTCTCCCCGTGTGCTGAAGATTGTTACAAGAAACTTTGAGATGACCGGGGGATACGGTGTCAATATGATTGGTGAGGGCGAGTTCGAGGTGAAGGACAAGAATGGGAATAACTACCATGTGAGACTTGCTAACAGAACATGTAGCTGTTTTGCGTTTCAGATGCTCTGTATCCCGTGTCCACACGCAATAGCTGCGGCTCTGCATTCTGGTGTGTTGGTTGATACTCTAGCGCTAGAAGCTTACAACGTAAGTATGCTCAGGGGTGCCTATAAGGAAATGGTGATACCTGTTGGTGACTACAAGGGATACCCAGCTAATGATGCTATCTTCAGTGGCCGAAGACTAAGTCCCCCAGCTACGAGGCGCCCGCCAGGAAGGCCAAAGAAACAACGGTTCTTCTCGAGTGGGGAAAAACTGGTAATGACTAACATCCTAATTTCCCTTACTACATTCATATAAAAGTAAGATGAAATAATGTGACCGTCTTGTTGGAACTGACAGATGAAAAGAATCCGTAGAAGGATTGTATGCAGCAGGTGCAAGGGTCTGAACCATAACAAGGCCACCTGCAAAAGACCAATATAAATATGGGCAATGAAAAATGGGAGTGAGAGGATTGATTGCGTGGGAGTAATGTACGGAAAGAGGAAGGTTAAAGAGCAGGGCTAGAATAAAAAATGTTATGTATAATAATCTAGCTTTACTGTTTTCAAAGGGGTGTTGGCTTAGTGGTATTATCGCAATGTTATGATAAATAAAGGTTCTCTCCAAGAAAAAATTGCATGCCAATGTTTGTTGATAATGCGTGAAACTAATTGGTAGTTATAGTTCTGAATGTAAAAACTAGATAAAGCGGATACAAATAAGTGATACATGCTAATTTTATCAGTGGATATTATGATAAAATATTAAACGAATAATAAATTGTTTAGACGAGTAAATTAAAGCTTAGCTTAAAAGAAGTGTTTAAACGTTAGCGTAATGTTGAGGACGGATAATTCAGAGTAATATTATTTTAGTAAATGTTTCAATTATAAGTATATAAACGAATTGTTTGATGATAGTGGTTGACTCACTATCAGTAAGTTGTAGAGGGTGAACTAACTATCGAGAACCTAAAAATGTGTAGACTGAAAGAAGTTTCAGAGTAGAAATACAGATTTATAACTTTAAATAGTGTCAAAGACAGACTAATAGAGAAACACTGGTAAACAAATCAAAAGAACACAACAACCATACCGAATACAGACAGTTAGTATAAAATTCAGTTTCTCGTTAGACATAGAATTCTCATCATACAGACAAGGCTCAAGCTCCCGATCACAACCACAAACATAGTGTGCTTCATGTTGGCATTTTGTGCATTCAATGCATCTTCAACCCTAGCCATTATATGTGTTTCAGAACTCTCGGTGACAATCTTTGATGAAATATTGTTAGTCACTTCTTCAAGTCTTGCATTTTTGAGTGAAAGTGTCTCAACCTCGTTCAATAAAGCCTCATCCACCCACTTAAAGATGTGGTTATCATTTTCAAGCTACAACTGTTCAATTTAAAAAATAAGTAAATAAATCCAAAACCTAAACCAAATCAGGAATTGAACCCTTATTTCATTACCTTGTTCTCTGCCGCAAATGAACACCGCAAGTATCTCCGATATGGATTCTGGTCAGAATTGGACGTCAAGGTCACCATTAGCTCACCACACCAACATTTCTTAGGAACGCCAAAAAATCTTCCAGCACCTCTTGAGGGTCGACGACCGACAGATGATGAACCCCTCGACTGTGCAGACGCGGTGCTCCGACCTCCAGCCATCACCTTGAAGAAATAAAAAATCGATTTCAAAATTTAGGGATTGTGGTGATTTTCGGGATTTGGGGATTTTAGAGAGAGAGCTTTGACGTTTTAAACGGTCGGGTTCTGGTTACTTAGTTATAGTGTGTTTTGGTTTATATCGGACCTGGTTAATATCACATATCGGATTTAGTGATTAAACCGTCTATTCCGAAGACATTTGAATTTTGACCGGTTATACTATTCAAATCGCGGCTAAAATAGAATATACGGCTAATGTGGATAGTAGACATGTAATATAATATGTTAGCTGGATAACGGTTGCACAACTATTAATACAAAAGCGGGCAACAAATAAAATGATGATAAAATACATCGGAGAAGAAAATGTGTTCAAACCAATTTAGACAAGAGTTTTGAAGGGTGAAAACAGAGGATGATAAGTTGTGGAAAAAACACATTACAAGACTCCGATAAAATTGTTAAGTTTAGATAGTTAAAGACATCAAGCGTCAAGAAATACACATAAACATTAGATAAGAGATTGACGGTACAGAGAGTTACAGCATTCCAACTGTTGCTTCGTAGAACATAACTGAAAGCCTCTCAACTTCACTACCAATGACATCAGGGGTGATACATTGGCAAACGTCGACACCGGCAACTGCGTGAGCTTGGATGAGAAGCACTGCTGAGACAGCAGAGTCAGCAAGACATGGGTTTTGCAGAATGCTACGAGGTCTTACAATGGACAATGCTCTCCCGTCTTTGTGGACAAGCTGCTTACGGCATAGTTTCAGAAGGAACGGAAACATATCGGCGATGGGGCTAAGCTCTCTCGACATCAAGTTGTCATTCCTGAGTGCAATGTTGCAGTCCATCACAACAATAGACCAGCTTGCAGAGTCAACGCAGACACCGACCCAGTGTAGCTTGTCGAGATTGAAAGGAAAATAGAAACGCTCTGCCTGTGGATTACTGGTGAATCGCTCTGTTATGTTGGTGGAAAAACGGAATGTATCTTTCTTGGACAACTTAGAAAACTTGGGGAACATTTTTGTGAGGTCTGCGACAAACTGGGTGTCGAAGAAGAGAGGTTGGTTAGACTGGTCTACGGGTGTGTTGAGTGTGAACTGAGATCTGATGTGGCCCATGAGAACGTCAACAACCTGATTTTCGAGAAATAAAATTAGTAATATCACTGATAATACTAAAAGTCAGATAGATGGGGATTTAAGTAGGGGACATACAAACCTTTGGTTGCAGCGGGTTAGCTCTAAGAACGATCTCGTTTAGGTCATTGCTGGCTAATGTTGACTGACCAATGCGGATTGTACTGAACAAGAACATATTATATAATTATTTACTTACGTCTAGCAATATAACAATACGGTTATGGTGAAAATGATACACTTAGATCTATAACAAATATACTCAGTGGTACAGGATATACACATTGCGCAAGAACAGTGAAATGAAACCTAAAAGAATGCACATATCTCTGTAACAATAAACTTTATTTATTTGATGTATAACAATACATTTTGATAAAATATTTTCCGTGGACGGCTAAGTTTATAAACTAATTGATATAATAGTTTTGACATATAGTTAGACGGTTTACTATATTGTTGGATATACATTAATAAACTTAGCGGTTTGTCAATACACTTATCTTTACACCTAATATACTTAGCCCTATAAAACTACACTTACTGCTATACAATTATACACTTACAGGTAAAACAGTTCCCTAATGGCTCGAAACACCCAACATAACTTTATAACAACAATATATATTTGATTGATCTATAACAATACACAAAACGATGTAACCATGTCCTAATCCGCCTAGGTTTTTAAATTTACAATGGGGACTTAAGTTTGTCAATCAGGGCAGAGAACTTGGCAGAATAGTCAATGCTTCCGCTTGTGTTGTTGGGATCTACGAGTGCTTCCCGGGCCCGATTAAGGAGACGCTTGTCGCATGCATACTGTCCTACCAGTGTTAGGTAAGGTTTTTAGTCTCTTGCTTTTCCGGCAATCTTCGTTGCCAGCCACGCCTTCAGACTTACGGTCCACTTCAGAGAGAGACGGTTTAGGAAGCGGTGGTTCCTCTTGTAAGTCCGAGAGAGAAAGTGGGTTTAGGGAATACCAAAGCAGGGTCCAGCTCCTAAAAATAACTTGTGGTCAAAATAAATGGAGAGAATATAAATAACAACTAAGAAGATACGGCCTATTAGAACATTACCGTATCTGGTGCTTCAGCGCTTTGGCTACGAACAGGAGAAACGGGTGGGTTACTTGAAAGCTATAGAGAACAAAAATATAAGTTAAGGCATTTAGAAAAGAGGAATATAGAAAATTTTGACAGTAAACATTACCATTTCTTCGAGACCAGTATCATTAGCCATTTCCTCAGAGGCAATGTTAAGTGCCTGAACTTGGTGATCTATAGGTGACTGAATATGTCCTTCTCCATTTGATGCCTGCGTGGAATCAGCGTTTTAGGTAGCCGTCTTGTAATTAGGCGGTTAATGTTAACCATAACCGGACATTACTAAACTTACTTCTTGGCAGTTTGACTTGTCTTCATTCATGACTCGGGTGGAGTTAATGGTGTCGTCAATTTCCATCTCTTCGGAGAGCTCAGCTTCGGTCTGACCTTCAGACTGAACAAGTGACTGATGGTCTTGTGACCCATTTAGTGCCTACATCGCAGAAAAAAAAACAACACATATTGAAAACAGCCTATCATGTTAAAAAGTGGCGAGGTTTCGAAACTAACATTATCAGCAGCTGTAGTGGCGTTCTTTGATGGTGGAAGATGGTCTGCAATGTCATCAGTTACAAAGACGGCGTCCATGATAAGTGATATCTCCGGCTCGGTGTGAACCATCTTCTGATTGACAGGTTCTCCATTCAAAACCTGCGACTGAAAAAGGGACATGAATCTGTATTCTGGAAAGAGAAACAAAAAGGGGCAAAGGTGTAGTTTGGAAGATTATAGGTACATACATCAACCTTGTCTTCTGTTGTTTGGTTTGGGAATATGGTCGCCTCGTCAACTGCAGATGGAGTCTCTGCTTCTGAAGGTACCCCCACGTTCGGTACCTGCGTTTTTATATCGTTATTATGAAAGTAAGATAGTTATCCGGCTAAAAAATTTATATACATATCTAAAGAAATACTTACACCTACTGAGACATTGGTTGACTGGTCAGCGAATCTTATAGCCTCCGATATTATATCATTTTCGAAGGAGGGAGTGCTAGTGCCCACGGGATGGCAAGGTTGGCGGCTTATCTCGGCGTGCTGAACATCTGCATTGCCATTGGAACAAGTGCCAGGCTGCGGAGATGATGGCGCTTCAGATCTCTTATTAGAATCCTCTAGTTTGCGAAGCAAAAGTTGAAACTGGTCTAGGACGTTTTTTTGGAAAATGATAAATGTCTCTCTAAGCGTGGTAATTTGCCTCTCGATCCTCGAGAAATCGCCTGACATTTTTTCTTTCACAACAGCAGCTACAGATTCGAAATCTATGACCTCTGATGTTGCTGTGTGTTTTGTCTGCTTCGGCTTCACCTTCTTACGGTTAGTGGCCTCTGATTTTGCCTCCTCACGCATCTTAATGACGTCGAGTGTTGTGGCTCCTCCAACGAAACTAGAATTCTTGAAAGGATACTTCTGGTCAACAAGAGTCAACAAATTGTCCACGACGGAAACATCTTCATCGTCTGACCATGAGTATTCAGGGGAATCATGAAAGTGTTCTTTCTCTTCCACTATAACGAACCGAACTTGGACCTAACAGTAAAGATATTGAGGAAAAAAAAGCATTGGTGCTAGGAACATGAGATTGTATACATAAAAAATAAGAGTTGGTATCAAATCCAAATAAAAAGATTAGAAAAAATTAACAGCTGATACCTTTCCTGATGCGTCTGAGTCGCGGGCATGTCATGGGCTGATGGTTCTCTTTGCGTTTTTGTCTTCATCTGCTATGTCATCATCCTCACCACCGTCGCCTTCAGAGCCAGAAGAAGAGCCGTCGTTATCGACCTCTGTTAGAGCGGGTATGGCTTCAACCATTACAAGTTGCAGTGAAAGCACAAATCCTTTCAAGGCAATGGTGTTTTGGGAGAGAGAGACCTCATTCCTCTCTTTGATACTAGTCATGAGCATATCAAAAGACAGCCTGCCCCAAGGATATGAGAAGAAATCATCTAAATTTTTGATACGCTCAGCAAAAACTTGAGATATGCGCGGTGTGTGAGTGGTGGGTAAAATGACAGCAGATAGAAGAGCCAGTAGAGCATATTTGATGTGAATGTCTCTGTCCGTGACCGTCCTTTTTTGAGCATTTTCAGCACTGAGGTCACTGGGACGTCTTTCATGGTGCCGAACAACTCACCCCAGTAAGGTTTTTCCGAAAGAAATTTCTCTGAATTTTTTTTTTGGTGTTTGGGAAGCTTGCCGCAATTCAGCCCGGTGACGTAGGCAAATTCTCGGAGTGAGAATCTTACAGGTTTGCCGGAGAAAATGAACCAAGCTTCGTGTTTCTTGTCGACTTTAAGCTGCCGGGAGATGATGAAACGACCAAATCGACCAGAAAAAGATGGTTTGTCCGCGATTTCAACGAGCTTTCCGAAGGGTGAGCTTCTGATAGTATCCACTTCATCGGGGTTTAGAGCGTTCAGAATTTGCCGAATTGCATGTGGTTTGTGATAAGGAGTGACTCTAACTCCAACCGGTTCACTCCCAACCGCGAATATTCTTGGGGGTAGGGTAAGCGGCGAAGGTGAATCATCTTCTCCTTCCATTCGATCAGTTGATTTGCTGAAAGCGATTTAGGCGAAGTTGATGAATAGAGAAGATAGAGAGAGCGATGAGGATAATCTTGAAATTATATTGTACTTTAGTATATGATTCCCGTGATTTAAACTCGCGAATAAAGTAGTTCTCGATAGAAACAATATTTAGAAGATCTGGTAAGATATGTTTAGATTTTGGTACTGAGCAAATCTAGTGATTTGTATTTTGGATCTTTTGTACAATTTTCTAGACGAAAACCGATAGAAACGATTTAAGGGTAAAGTAGTCTAACAACACGATGAACAGTCGACTAAAAGTTGTGGTTTGGTAAGTTGTTAAATATGGCATAATGCCTTGGTATGGATACTAATTTCCCTAGTTTATAATGTTTTTTTTAACTGACAAAAAAAAAAGACGTACGACCTCTGGGCCATTTCATATTTACTCGAGAATAAGAGTCATGACTCTAGTTTATAATGTTTTACTCTTGTTTCAAACAGTCGTGAATATAAAAACAATGGAAGAGTCAAGTATCGGTGATATTGACCATTTCCCCCGTTAGATAAAGTCGTGTGATTTAGATTGAACGTCATTGTTTTATTGCAATAGAATAACATAAGGATAAGTGGCTGGCTAATGAAGAAATAGTCAAAGTAAGAAGCAAGATAGTATGGTGACAACATCCATGTCGTAGTTAGTGGGAAACTAAAAGTCAACTTTTGAAGAATATGTATTCAAACCTATCAGTCGGAGTCTCGGACTAAAGGCTAGTCATGACTTTTTTTTTTTGGTTAGTCATGAGTCATGACTCTTATTCTCGAGTAAATATGAAACGGCAAAGACGTCGTATGTCTTTTTTTTTTGTTTTGTAAAAGGAAGTTATATTTGTTTGTATAAAAAAATATTTTCTTAAGTTTCTTCAAGTATCTCAAACTTTCATTCTAATATTAAATAAAAAATTTGTAGATAACTTAAGTCTAGTGAACAAAAAAAAAGATAACTCAAGTCTAAGCCGCGTTTTTCCTAATTTTTAAAATATTGCCTTGAAAAGGAAGTAAACAGGACAAAAAAATTATTAAATTTGGGTTTGGTCTATATATTTATCATAAGGCTTATAGTTATCAAAGCATAACGAAAAAAACAAACAATATGGGTCCAAAAACATCAAATAAGGTTGCTCTCCTTTTATCTCTTCTCCTTTTGATTTTAACACTTTCCTCTCAAGTTAGAGTCATCGAGGCTACAAGCCGAAAACTTGGTAAGCATCTTTAAATCTTGATTGCCGACAATCATCGATCAAGCCCAAAAATAAATCATATGTTAACGGTGGTTGTTTTTCTTTTTAAAATAAATTATTAATGTGGTTTTGTTTTATATGAGATTTAAATAGATTAATTAAATTCCTTCAACATAAACTGATCACTTGAACTCGCTTTGATACTTGATGTCGCAGCATCCGGAAGGAACATCGTGTATACTCCATCCTCAAAATCTTGCGGAGCGACCCACGCAACGTGGAAGAAGAAGAAACGCGGACCATGCAGACGTCCTCCAAGAACTGCTCCAGCTTCTTACCAATCACCATAATTAAGACCATAAGACAGTTCTCTCAAAGACAGGAAAGATCATAAGACAGTCTTTCATGATTGTGATTGAGTCCAATCTTGGAACAACACAATAATATTTTCAGTTATTTTCTTTGTTTTTGTTTGGGATCCTAAACAAGAAATCAAATGTTTGATCGTTTTCTTGATTTGGTTTCTCTTTCTAATTCAATGAATGTTCGTCATATGTGCGCTGTACTTTAAATTAATAAAAGAAACATGGTCTAGTTCTTAATTAGTAAGAAAATAGATTGGTAAGGCTTTGGAGTAAACAACAAGAATTGTTTATTTACAGAGATAAATAGTAAGATCTACTGAGCTAAAAGATTAACAAATATCCTGAAGTTCATTGTATTATTATTGTGTAGATAATCAAATTTGAAGAAATATTACTAGGGTTATGTACAAGTTTTATTTTTTTTTATTTTTTTTTTCTTTTTTCTTCTGGTGGTAGAGAAACCAAATATAAACTGTTTGTAATTTGAACATAAATCTAAAATCTAAATAAAATAAATTTTGTTTATTACATTATTTCATCTTTTACTGTTACAAACCTGCAATGTGTAAAAAGAATCTAGCAAATCTGCCGTGGTCCTTATTTATAATATTTTATTTTCTCGTACAAATAATAGACTGTAAACAGACTGTATCAGTGAGTGGTTGAACAACCTACAGTTTAGATCCACTGTTTCGCACTCCACTGGAAGCGGTCTCATCTGAACCAATCGTATACAGAACCTCTCTTAAAAGAGTCTCCCTCATCCTACCGTACACGTGTCCATCAGCTCCACGTCGAACTATCTCCTCTCCCAACTTTACGGCGGCTACAACCGTCTCCGCCGCACTACCATAACTAGAATCCACGATTCCCATCTCCAAACCCCGATCCGCCGTAATTTTCTCCGCCGCCAACGCCACGTCTCTCCTCGCCGCCGGAGAACCGACCTTCGCCCGGATCATCGCCACAAACCACGCGGGAAGCACGAGCCCGATATCAAGCTCACTCATATAAAGAAACCCTCTGTCGCGACGCATCAACACATAGTCGTGGCTCATCGCGAGGAGGAACCCCGCGGCGGCGGCGTGGCCGGTTACGGCGGCGATCGTCGGCATTGGGAGGGAGATGAGATCGGCGACTAAGGATCGGAGTTTGGCGGACATGACGGCGCGGAGAGGAGGATGCGTTTCGGCTAAGGCGAGATCGTAGCCGTTGGAGAAGAATTTTCCATGAGAGGTTGTGATGAGGACCGATTGTGAAGACGATGGATCGGAGCGGATCTGTGTGATGGCGGAGCGGATGGTGTCGAGTAAGGTAGGGTTGAGACGGTGTTCGCCGTCGCCGGTGAGTGTCAGCAAGAAAAGTCGACCACGCTTCTCCAGTGTACACATCTTTGTCTGTGACTATAGTAGTGGCAGATTAGCAATTATGCGTATTAGATTAGTAATATACTGTATAGCTAGGTAGGTTTGTGATAATAGTGTCACGTGAGATTTACAGACAACCAAAGTTTAAGTTCTACTATTTTACTTACACTGGTTTAAAATGCGATTTTCCGATTTATATTTTGATACAAATATAGTTATACGATACCTTAAAATGTTATCAAATTAAAGTTCTAATTCAAAATCAACCATTAAGTCTAATTTCTCTACAATTACAATTTCATATTCTGGTTTATATGATATATATTAAAACTTTTAGAAAATTAATTTTGTTATCTATGTCATTATTTCGTGACAAAAAAAAAAGTTATCTATGTCATTAAACCAGTGTTGTTAAAACTGGACCGGCAAGTGAACCGGATTTTTTCTGGGTCATGGGTCAATGTGGTTCGACCAGGTTCGATCCGGTTCGATCCAGATTTGATTAGACTAAACTAAATTTAATGATATTTTGAATATGTATATTTTTACAAAGATAAAGATCATATCAAATAAAATATTTCAATAACCATAATGTTTAGAAATTTTTAAAAAGTAACAAACTAAAAATGTAATAAAAGTAATAGAACAATGTAATAGTCCAAATCTCAAATCAATAGAAAAACATATTTAATTTTTATTCTCCGGGGTTTTGTCACTCCAAATCTTCATCACCTTTACAAAAATTATAGACACATTAGTTAAAAATTTATACTATGAAATAAAATTAAAAATTATACCACTTCAAATCTAAGTTTTCAATTCTTAAAATCTTCGAAACAAAAACAATACCTTGAGAAGTAGATATCTTGTGAGTTGCAGTCATGCATAAACGTCAAAGACTCAAGAGAAAAATATAAGATGGCTTTACCTTATTAATCTGAATCCTATTTTTATTTTAAAAAGGAAATTTTAATTGTTTTATTAATAAATTTTTGATTTAATACAAGAACCAGGGTTTAGCCGGTTCGTTGGGTCGCCGGTTCACGAGTTTTTAACGGTTTAATAGGGGTTTTTAACCGGTTCAATTAACCCAACCCGCATTTGTGTCCGGTTCATGGTTGAACCTGGTCCGACCGCCTGTTCGGTCCAGATTTAATAACACTGGTCATGGGTCAATGTGGTTCGACCAGGTTCGATCCGGTTCGATCCGGGTTTGATTAGACTAAACTAAATTTAATGATGTTTTGAATATGTATATTTTTACAAAGATAAAGATCATATCAAATAAAATATTTCAATAACCATAATGTTTAGAAATTTTTAAAAAGTAACAAACTAAAAATGTAATAAAAGTAATAGAAACAATGTAATAGTCCAAATCTCAAATCAATAGAAAAACATATTTAATTTTTATTCTCCGGGTTTTTGTCACTCCAAATCTTCATCACCTTTACAAAAATTATAGACACATTAGTTAAAAATTTATACTATGAAATAAAATTAAAAATTATACCATGATTGAGTTCTTCAAATCTAAGTTTTCAATTCTTAAAATCTTCGAAACAAAAATAGTACCTTGAGAAGTAAATATCTTGTGAGTTGCAGTCATGCATAGACGTCAAGGACTCAAGAGAAAAATATGAGATGGTTTTACCTTATTAATCTGAATCCTATTTTTATTTTAAAAAGGAAATTTTAATTGTTTTATTAATAAATTTTTGATTTAATACAAGAACCATGGTTTAGCCGGTTCGTTGGGTCGCCGGTTCACGGGTTTTTAACGGTTTAATAGGGGTTTTTAACCGGTTCAATTATAGTTGGGTTTTGGCATTAAACCAACCCGCATTTGTATCCGGTTCATGGTTGAACCTGGTCCGACCATCAGTTTGGTCCGGGTTTAATAACACTGCATTAAACACAATTTTGTTGGCCTTCGAGGATCTACACTTAGGTAGTTGCCGCAGCAGAGAATTGGATAACTTGGATAAGTGACAATTGAATTTGAGTTGTAAAATTGAACCTAATAACCTTTAACAACTATTAATCTTATTTTTGATTGTCTGTTTGATTTCTCTGGATCTAGCGGTTATATATTAACTATTAAAAATTTATAAATACATACAACTAAAATATGTTTTATCAAATAACATGTGAGAATTCACTAAACTAATGGAAAAATTCAATAAAACTCCCAACTAAATTTCATGACACTTTTTAATACCCAAAATTTTGGTTTAATATCCAAACTAATTTATTTTGGTCTAATAGGATTTGAGAGTACAAAAAATAGTGTTAAATTGAATTTAGTTAGTTTGGGAAAATATGAAATCATATATTAAAATTATTAGAAGAATAAAAACAAAAATTTAATTTTGTATATTAACTTTTCTTAAACAATAATGAACAAAAAATTATAGTAGACTTATTTGTAATTCTAACAAACCGGACAAAATTTAGTTTAAGAAATTAAAGTAATTTTGATTAACTTTTTTTGTATGAAAATTTTAAAATGATAATCTTCATAAAATATTCAAGATCATGAAAGCAATAAAGAATAAATAACAATTATAAAATTATGATAGTAGACTTAAAAATATACCATAGACAAAGATCTTACAATGAAGTCTACCCCAGAATTTTAATGTTAGGAGACTTCTACTGTGTCGTAAATTTTAACCTACTTAAAATTTTATCTCCTCATTTTAATGAAATTTACACAATTTTTCTCTAAAATGACTTTATAAGTTTCTAAAACTCTCTCTCTTCTCAAAACAACTCTCTCATTTAATTTTTTAATTTTTTTTTCTTGTATCCTTCTCACAATATTATGTTGTTTTTGTTGGTATTATCATTCTTGGTTTCATCTTCCCCTCTAAAATGTAAGTTTTAGATTTAAAGATTTTAAATGACTATTTTTACATTTGTATTCAAATAAAGTTATAGATTCAAACTATGTGCATTTACTTTGCTAATATTTTATCTAATAAATTATATTTTTAATCTTTCAGATATATAAATATTTTTAAAATTTCTAAGTGTATAGAATTTTTCAGATCTGAAAAATTTATCTGATATATTATGGTTCTAATAAAGTATGATTAAAAGTTAATGCTAGTAGACTTGAAATGAAGTATACCAAACAACAAAATTTAAGCAGATTTCATTAGAAATCTACAAAATTTGACTTTAACTTTTTTTTTTCTCTCATAATTTTATCTAATTTTGCAGGTATTTTTTCCATAGTTTTTATCTCCTCCTCCCAAAATATAATATTTACATCAGTAGATTTTAAATGTGTATTTGTATTGATATTTAAATAAAGTTACATATATAAACTCTATGTTTTTAATTTACTACTATTTTATATTATATTTCCTAATTTTTTCAGATTTAAAGTTATTATCATGTTTTTAATGTACATATTTTCAGATTTAAAAATTATCCGATAGAGTAGATTTTAATTGAACTTTACTCAAATATGATTTTAATTTTTTGTCTTATATTTTTCTCATAATTTTATCCTATTTTGCTGATATTCTCTTCCAAATTTTTCAAATTATTTTCCCAAAAATGTAAGATTTACATCTATTGATTTTAATTTTAGATCTGCAATTTTGTGTTTATATAAACTAAATTGATAGATTCAAACTTTATTTTTTACTTTGCTAATATTGAAGCTAAAAACTATTTTGAAATATTTTTCAGAACAAACTATTTTCAAGTTTTCTAAATGTACATTTTTCAGATATCATTTTTTAGTTAGTTTAGACTTTTAATGAAGTCTACTTAAAAATTAAGGTTAGTAGACTTCAAATAAAATCTACTAAACCATAAAATTTAAGTAGACTTCATAAGAAGTCTACTACAATATGGTTAATCTATAAACTATAATTATTGTTAAATAATTATTTTGATGCATAATCTATAAACATTATATAATTTTTAATTGTGTTTCACGTGTATGATATTATTAACTTTTGTTATCTATCAATATTTTCACAAGATACTCTAAGTAACCAAACAATTTAAGTCACCATAATCTAAAACAATACCTAACACACATGTGAGAAGAAGAAACTCTATACAAATATCCCAAGTATTTCAAGAGTAAAATTAATCACAAAGCTTTCCAATATGTATGCATACTTCAAAAAATAAAAATACAGAAGCAAACGTCAAAGTAAGTTTACACTAATTAGTTAACAATCTAATCAAACAAGAAATTTGTTAGTTCCATAATTATTATACATTAACTTTTGAAATTCATTCAAGAACTCTAAAATTCATTGACACACATTATAAAAAATAAATCGTGTAAAACATGATGAATAATAGATAAGTGTTCTTATAATAGAATTTTCAGCCTAGATTTCAACTGCAGTCTACATTTTTAGACTATCAAGGAAATCTACACTTATTAGTTAACAACAGAATCAAACCAAAAAAATTGATAATTACATAACTATAACATATTTACTTTTGAAATTCATTCAAGACCACTAGAATTCACTGCAGACCGAATATGAAGTCTACACTTTAATGAAATTTTGGTCAAATGCAAAAATAGTATACTTGAAGCAGATTTCCGATGAAGTCTACTATGAAAAGTCAAAAATTTCGGTCAATTGCCAAACTAGCTTCTTTTAGGTAAATTTCTTCCTAGGTATACCAATTTGTTTTTCATAGGTAAAGTCGTAGACTTATATTGAAGTCTGTGTAGCAAAAAAAGTTTGGTCAATTGCAAAACTAACATATGCGTTGAGAAAAAGAATATAATACATCTACATATAAACGTAGACATAAAAAACATTCTACTATCAAATAATTACATTTTCCAGTGTAAGTTCGTTTCCAACATTTTCCACCGCCCAAACTAATATGAAAAAGAAGCTGTTTTGAGTCTTTGACTATTCTTTGTGGATAATCATGAAAATATGAAACTTTTGTTTGTGAAAATTGAAGTTTATAGAGTTTTTAGATGAAAGTGGAGAGGAAATGAGAAGAAATGAAGCTCTATTGGTGTAGAATGAGGAAACAATAGATGAAAATTGAATTCCTGAACTTTAAGAGCTAAAAATGATTGTTCATGGTGGTCGGAAAAAATTGATGTTATTGGCATATTATAAATAAGGAAAAATGTTAAGGGTGTCTTTTGTTTTTTGTCATTTTCGAAATTAAATTAAATTAAATTATAACGACAATTTTGTAAATATTTGAAAAACTTAAGGAGGGATGATGTGAATATCATGGCTAAATAGTATTGAAAAAAATGGGCTTAATTTTGTATTTGACTTCAATTCTTGAGTCATTTAAAAAAAAATATTTTGTAAACAAGTATTTATATTTTATGTTCATTTTTAGTAACAAAAAAAGATAAACTATAACTTATAGGTTTTGCTATCTATCAATCAAAATATTATATACAATTATTCAATAAAGCTACATATTTTTAGATGATATTAAAATAACATGCATAATATATTTTATTGGTTTTATATATATTCATCTAAATTAAATTATTACATAATAAATAAATAAATATTAAATTATATTTTGAAGATTATTTTATTTGAAAGTGAAAAATGAGGTAAGCAAAACTAATTATGTGTAAAAACTAGAAACGTTCTTGAATCTTGGTTTCTTCCTTTCCTTTTGGCTATTTGCTTTTGATTCGAGTGGGAGGTGATTTTCGTCGTTTCCCATTTTGCTTTTGATGTACTTGTGGATTCGGTCCATGAATGGAGCGTAGAGGGCGAGGTCATCTCCTATTTGTTTGAGAATATAGTCTGAAATCGCCTTTGAGCAGGGAGGTAGGTTGTCGTAAGTCTCGATCTCTTCAGCAGTTAGCTGTGCGCTGAAATCTATGGACGGAGATGGTAGTGTGAGAGATGGAGAGGCCGGCTTTGGTATATAAATCAAAAGATCGTCTGGGTGAGGTGAAGAATCCGTTGAGCTCATGGTATTCTTTTTCGAGGTTGAAGTCTTTAGAAGATCTTCGGGTTTTTATAAAGGCTGAGACTCCATAATGTTGAAATGCTTTAATTCGCATATTAATGGCAGATCCTTTCCATGATATGCTGGGATCATGGTTTAACTTTTTATTGGAGTGTATATATGTGTGTGTGTATATATATATGCATGCATCCTTCATTTCTCCTTTCTTTTCATGCAGATCACTAAATCAAATGCATTGAACTAATATGCATGCATATATTTATTATTTTAAACATTTAACTAGATCTTGACCCGCTCAACTGGGTGAGTCTTTATTTTTATGATATATATAAAATTTCAAAACTTTAAACTAATTTTTAAAAACTGTATTATTTTAGTTTACTGTTTAAACTTTGTATTTCGTCACTGTATAGTGTAATCATGGACTTCTTTGAAATGTTAGAAACAAACAATCGGTAGTTACTAGTTTTAGAAATTGTGGTCCATGTTATAAAATACAGCTTGATAATTATTATATTGGATGTATTTGTAACACACATAAATGAGTACTAATACAGTCGTGTATTTTTATTTCATTGTTAATAAAAAAATGTTCTCAAATCCTATCATTGTAAATGTAAAAATGTAAAAATTACTAATTATATAGCTATATTATTAATGGATATCTTATTTATACAGAAATCATAATGGTTTTAAATCTTACCATGCATATTAAATGTGTTTTAGTCCGTTTAGAATATTTTAGAAATACAAAAGTATAATAATACGAAAAATTTGATTCTTTTAGTTGAAATCTATGTTATTAGTAAAAAATTCTATTACTATTGTATGCATTTAGTTATTTAATAATAAGAAAATGTACAATTTTTGTACATGGGCCATTGACCTCTTTATAGTAAAATTTTAAGATATGATTTATATTAATTTAGATAAATCAAATATAAATTGAGTATGGTCTTGATATAAAATCTACAGAATAAATAAGAGCAACTACAATGGCCCAATTATAAATCTAATAATCAAAATGGACCATAATAAAAAAAACGTGGCCCAGTTCTTTACTAACACTTTCTTTCAGGAAAAAATAGTTCTTTACTGAAACCTAGCTTATTAATGTGTTGCTCTCTCTCTCTCTCTCTCTCTCTCTCTCTCTCTCTCTCTCTCTCTCTCTCTCTCTCTCTCTCTTTAAAATTGTATTTATGTTTCCAAACAAAATTAATGGATATTTCAACTTTAATAAGATATATTTTGTTCTATTACTAAATAGATGAATGGTGACAGAATGCAGTAAAATCTGTGTTATTAATGGACTGCATTTATTAATCTGAATTTGTTCGATATACCTATTCAAATCTTTAAGTCTTCTTCGGGGCTTTGGATGTTGTGTAAATATTCTAACTATTTTGTAGTGTTCACATACGTTGTTTTTGGTTTTCGGTGTCCACAAGGCGCATACAAAATATCAAGGATTGGACTGACTTTAATTTTTTAATCAACCGCTTTTGGCTCGATTTGGTCTTGATTGGAAAGTGAAATGTTCTATAGTAAATGTGAATGTGAAGGATGAATCCACGTATGCATGATGCATCATCCTTCACGTTCACATTCCTATCAAGACCAAATTGAGCCATCGGTGGTTGCTTAAATTCAGTCCAATCCTTGATATTTTGTATGCACCTTGTCCCATATAAATAGGTACGTACACAGGGCCGGCTTAATATAAAGAGGGGCCCTTGGGCAAATTTTTTTTTTTTTGATAACTCTGGTATCTGGGCAGCCACATTCCCAACTATCCCCTCGAAAGGGGTCCATCGTCCCAATGGAAAGGATGTTAAATCCATTGTGGCCAAAGCTCGAACCCGGGTGGCGGGCAGTACAGCTGTACCTCCTTTACCACCAAGCTACGAGCTCTTGGTTTGAGCAAATTTCTTTTTGAAGACCCTATGATAGTTTAGTTTTTAGGCGTTGATAGAAAAGTAAATTATTTTTCTTTGAGTTTTTCCCTTGAACATCGAACATAAATGTTTACTTGACATTTTAGCTATAAAACTTTTTGATACTCTGTCTCAACGCTGTCTAAGTCTACTGGGTATGGAGCGGGCCTTGGGGCGGTCGCACTGACCGCCCTCCCTGTTCAGCTGGCCCTGACGTACAACTCCACTTAAATTCAAAAATACCAAGTTCAATTTATAGTCATCGTTGTGACAAAATAGATAATCAGGTCATAGAAGCCACAATGTTTTCCGTTATCGTACCCCGTTCTGGTGTCGAGTTAATGGATTAAAAGTGCTGTGATGGAGGAAGGGCCTGGGGTTATCAGCAATATCTCTTCAAGCCTAGCAGCTATAAAGCCCAACATGCTATGTCAAGCAGTAAGGACTGCGACAAGGCCCAGCAACACAAACGAATTGAAGTCCAGAACGCAAAGTTTGTCTTCAAAGTTTCAACGGTCTCTAACGTCCGGAAAAGAGGACAGAACAGAGCTCCGTACTCTGCAAATGCAATCCCCAGCTGTACAGTCCCAGACTGTCAAGACACACAATCATTACTCAGCGTTAGTAGTTAACGGAGACCAAAGTTGAAAGTCCTAGAATCTCAAGTCTCAACCACTATAAATGTAACTCTTGCATTGTAATAAAGAACTAAGCTTGAAATATAAAACAAATAACTTATTTTTTTCTCTTCTTTGCTCCTGCTTTCAGGGGTCACGGTCCGTGACTCACGGATACGATTACGTGGACATGACAGGAGATACACATGAAGACCAATTATAATTGCATTCCGTACCTCCAATTCAAGTATGTCAAAACTAATTATAACGAGGATCCCTACATGCTGTGTACTCTAGGTTCATTACATTTGGTAAGCTACTAGCTATCGAATTGTTTATGGAAAGGTAGTGACATTGTGAAGCTAGTGATACTAAGTTTACTCTTCAGGTTGAAGGCAAAAAAATCATCTGACTTCATGGTTCCTCTAGGGGTAATCTCAACTCCATTGGATCTTATTTAGTTCCAATAGCCGACCCGTCTGCAACCGAAAATGCCAAAGGGAATCTTCTTTTTGATTTTGAGAGGTTTGAACCGGTCTACATTGTTTCGGGATTGTTATAAAACCCTAACCCACGTCTGCAACCGAAAATGCCAAAGGGAATCTTCTTTTTGATTTTGAGAGGTTTGAACCGGTCTACATTGTTTCGGGATTGTTATAAAACCCTAACCCACAAACTCTTGTTCACCCATTTCTTATTCCTGCGTGGGTTATTTAATTTCACAAATTTCACGCAATTCACTACAAAAAATTATGAATACATTTTCAGTTTATTGAGCCCACCATTTTGTTTATTTGCAAAGCAAGCTCATTAAAGTCTACAATACCACATTCATGAAACACTTTTCTTCAGCTAGCAGGATATCGCAAGACCTTTTTACCGTGATCACTGATCGGCAAGAAGTGTTAGGCACAACACCGCTTTATTCATAAAATGTCTGTTCTGAACGTAACAGTGTTACTGACACTGCAATATACTTCTAAAAATAATCACTCATTAGCAACCCTAACGACCTGTTTACCAACATTTTTCCCAGAAAACAATCCGACAAGTGCAGCAGGAGCAAGCTCGAGGCCTTCTGACATATCTTCGATGTACACAATCTTCCCTTCCTTGTAATATTCTTTGACATGTTCAAGAAATTGCGGGAAAATATTGACGTAATCGCTTTGCAAGAACCCTTCTAATCTTACTCGTTTGGGGATCGCGTTGTACAGGTTGTTGATTCCTTGTGATGAGCTTGAGAGGCTTTGTAAAGACACCATTCCACAGAGCGCGATTCTTCCACGGACCTTCATGTTAAGGAGCGCTGCATCAAGCATGGATCCACCCACGTTGTCAAAGTAGATATTGATCCCCTCCGGGAAATACCTGTTAATAAGAAGAAACAATTCAGCTGATCTCATCTTCTACAATAGGCAATCCCCACATACGCTTACTATTACACATATGCTATGTATCCTACTATTCATGTTCCTGATGGGAGATTTTAAGAACATAGTTGTGACCAGTTCTAAAAATTGGTCTAGACGGTGCCTAGACGCCCACCTGGTCAGCAAATCGAACCTAAACGAAATGATTTTTCTAGACCCTTTTTGAAGAAATCAGTCTAGGCACTTAAAAAATAAGTATAGGTGCCTGCCTAATCAAAAATTTCATATAAAGTGCCTAACGGTCACCTATTGATTTCTTGAATATTGGTTGAGACCATAAGGGGATATGGAATGTGAACTTCCTGAGACAACCTTTTAAGAAGAGTAACTTTTTAATTTGAGCTGAATGTAAAAAATGTATTTACCTCTTCAAAGCAGCATCAAGATCATCCTCTTCCTTGTAGTTAAAAGCTCCATCAAACCCAAACTTGTTTTTAAGAAGATCAACCTGAAATATGCCCCATCCTTTTATATAAGAGACAATAATGAGCAGAACAGTTACTGAAGAGAATAATGAACAATTACCTTTTGTTTGCTACCAGCACTCCCAACAACGAAGCAGCCATGCAACTTAGCTAGCTGACCAACAAGTTGTCCTACTGCTCCTGAAGCTGCAGACACAAAAACACTCTCCCCTTTTTTCGGAGAGCATATCTCATAGAACCCTGCATACGCTGTAAATCCAGCCATTCCTGCAAAAAAAGTTGAAAATTATACATATCATTAAAACACTGGACTCTGTAAATAGTGTGATTCGAATTGAATCTTTTTTTGCCAAAAAACAGAAGATGTGTGACATACATACCAAGAAGGCCAAGATGATAAGAAAGTGGAATGTCATCGTCTAGCTGAATCTTTCTCAACTGTAACTCATTTGAGCTGCGAAGCAAACTGTATTCTTCCCAACCAGTAATCCCGCAGATTACCTCGCCGGGCGTGTAGTTGGGATCATCAGAATCTATCACCCTTGCTAAACCGAACCCTTCAATACGCTGCATCAAGATTAGAAAACAAGTTGAGAGTCCAAATAAATAAATAAAAAACTTGGAGAAGATCAGAGACAATCGCCTCGTTCTCTGAAAAAAAAAAAACAAGACAAATCTTATGAACTAAGCAGCAGATCTGTACACAATCACACAAAAAGTATTAAACAAAAATCACAGATTCAATTGCCAAAAAAAAAAAAAAATTAAAGAGGTCGTGTAATAACAATTTATGAACTGCCCGGCAGGTTTGTCTACATTCACAAGTTCCGACATAACATCAAAAAGATTTTTTTTTTTTTTTTTGCTAAATAACATCGATAAGATGGTCGGCGTAATATCTCAATTACCAAAAAAAAAACATTTTTCTGGTTGCTAGGCACAAAAGTCAGGTGAAATCTGAGTTTGAGTAATATACTTGACCAGGAAGAAAAGGAGGGAGGTATGAGCCGTGAAAATCGCGCATACGACCTCTCATGTAAGGATCGCAAGACAAGTAGAGATTTTTGACGAGGAAGCAAGAGGATCCTTTTGGTGCCTTAAGCTCAATTGTGTCTCCAATCTTCACTTCCATGTCTGTTTCTGTAGGAATACCATCTACGTAATTCTTTAGTATCACTTTCTTGTTCTCCACCACTGTAACTTCTTCCATTTTTCTTTTCTTTTCCAGAAATCGTTTGTAATTTCGAGTTGGTGGTGGAGAAGAAGAAGAAAAGTTAGGGGAGAGTGTTAGGTAAGTCGAGTGTTTCTCGTTTTTGTGGGCCGTTGAGGGTTTTTACTTGGTTGAAGTCATTCAATGTACAACTTGTTGTGAAAGATGATTATCCAAAGACACGTGTGATTTACTTTGTATTCATCATCAGTACGTGTTATTGTGTCTTTCATTATGAGATTGACTAAGTAATATATTCTCTACTATAAATAGTAGTACGTGAGAAGAAGAGTACATAATAATAAGATCACAATTCACTTACATCATTCTCTTTCTCTTGTTGCTGTGACCAAACACATAAACATATATAAAATAAATATTTATATATTCTCTTTTAATAATTTACAACACGTTATCTGCACGATGAGCTCTCTTATACCGACCGTTCTTAAACCAAGCAAGCGAGATAAGTTTTTAATTTTATGTCTTTTAATATATTTAATTTATTTATTATTTCGGAGTGAGAGGCTAGGCCTTCTCAGTTGATTTTCCGGGATGATAGGCGTTGCCTTTCCCGACTGATCGTTAAAATAGGCTAGGCCTTCACGATCAGAGAAACACGTGGTAGGTTTTACCTCCGTGAATAAAAGGTCAAAAATGGAAGGCTAAGCCTCCTCGGACCTTGATTAAAAGAAAATGTTAATATGGCTGACTATGTCGCCTCGAACCTTTGAAAATGATCAAATATGGAAGTCTGAGACTCCTGGATCATATGATGGGCTGGACCCCCAATTTTTATTTATGCGATTTAAATTTCTGCAATTTAAGTTTACGCAATTTAATTTTTGCATTTATTTTATGCTTTTAATTTCTGCATTTAAATTATGCATTTATTCTCGTCTATATTTATATTATTATGAATTCATTAATCATGTCGAATTTAACAAATCTCGAATCTAATGCCCTAGATATTACGAAAAAATAATTATATGATCTGGGCACTCGGTGTATAGATGCACCTGAGAGAAAATGAGCTTTGAGAAATCATCGATAAATTAATCAGATGAGAAAAGAAAAGCCATGATATCTTACACCAATTTGATGGTTTATAAGATGAGGTGTATCATGAAAAGATCTAGAAGATCTTTGAAAAACTAAATATTTGAAAGAAAGGATTCACTAAATAGTTGGAGTTGATGTAAATCCTCCATGAAAACTGAAAAGTTGGATATCATGATACTAAACCATCAAGTTGATCCTACTAGAAAAGGACCAAAGTGTAGATGCGGTTGAAACCGCTATCGTGGTCGTGGAAGAGGGCGAGGAAGAATATACCGTCCCAAATGAAAAGAACTTCCACGTAAAATGAAAATGGTCGGGTGATAAAAAGCAAATAGAAAAGGTTTGCTACAGATTTGGCAAGACAGAACGTTGGGTACATATTTGTTGTACGCCAAAATATTAGCCTATCTGTATTGATGGTCAATAAGAAAAGAGAAAGGAAGTGTGATATACTTCATCTCTTATGGACCCGGACCATCTTTTATAGATTGAATACTCATCTTGATGTTTTAAGATTTTCTGAATGATTCAGAAAATAAAAATGGAAATATCGATGCGACATGAAAATTATTCTCCTAAATAATATTTTGAGATTTCAGGATGGAGATAGATATACTTGACAGATATTGGGTCATCATACATGGCTATTAAAGGTAACAAATATCTATCCTCTCTCAAAATAAATAAGTATAGTATCTAGTAATATATATAAAATTACTATTGGTTCTATAAGAGCTTATGATGAAAAGACATGCATAAGAGAAGGATGGCAAAAATTATAAATGAGTAGTAAACCTGAAGTTTACTGATATATAGCCATCCCCAATAATGTTATTGACATTATTGTGAAATGTTGAAAAACTAAAGGTTTTTCACATATAGCATGTCTTAAGAAAATAAAGAAACCATCATGGGTGTTGAATCATCAAACAAGTTCAATAGATGTGATCTCTTTAAACAGTCCCAAATCAGGATCTCACTCTAAAAGATTTGAAACATAATTCATCCCAAATAGGAAATCTGAATATGTTATTGGTTCTAGAGTGGGATTCAGTACGAGATTTTAGACATGGAGTGTCATCATCTCGAGGGGGAGAATTAAAGAATCCTATTGAGTGAAACAATGAGAATATTCTGTTCACTCGAAAAAGAACTTGATAAAGTATATTCAAATAAGATGATCCCCATGATTAGGTGTAAACATGCAGTTATGCATGTAATAGAGCCATATACAATCCAAAAGGGATGAAGTATATGGACTAATCAGAAATATGCTCGCAAGGTTGCTGGAAGCATATAAGCAGCTGATGGAATGAGATATGAGAAATGGATTATCATGAAAGTTATATAAGACAATCCATTCATAAAATGCATGCCAGACATTTTGATAAAATAATGATCTCATATTCCAGCTGAAAAGGCTCCAATAAGAAAATGTGTCCTAAAAGGACGATATATGAGTCTATGACACGCTAGAGACGTGATAGACCACTTTGGTTCCAAAGAGTCCTCAAAATGGAGCAAAAATATGAATAGAGGAGATATGGGTTAATGTGTAGTCAGGTACCTGGATAATCATCGATGATTATAAAGAGATCTCGATTAACCATATCAGTACGAGTAAAAAGATGGAACCAAAGTAAATAGATTGTCGACAATAAATAAATGAAAAAGCGTTATATAAATGATGATCATGATCATGAATATACCTCTATGTATGAGGTTAGAGTGAATTGATTAGCCAAAGAGTGAATGAGGCAATCAATTCGATATAAAGCTCGTTAGAAAAACGAGAGATTCTTGGACAAAAGGTCCAAGGTATATATTTCTCCAGAAAATGAAATAAAAAATAACCTTGAGGTATGAAAAACGGCTTGTTCCGAGGTAACTGGAGAAAATTTATAGTAGATGCAATATTAATATGTCTGGCAGGACACAAATGACTTGAGTTGCATCTTAGTAGTCCCTGGAGAATTAATGATATTCTCGGGAATGATAAAACTCTGAAAGAGTTAGAACAAGCCGTAAACGAGATATCTGGAACCAGTAACTGGTGATATGTTTACGGCACGGTTTGCCGATTGCCATTTTAATAAAAATGGATTCCAGCGTTAGGGGGAGGAATTAGAGGAATTCCTAAAAGAGATTACATGGTGTACACATTTGTTGTTACACTTTGATCCCCCTAAAAATTAAAGAGAACTGGAAGTTTAGAAAATTGTGTATTTTCATAATTTGGCAAACCAGTTACCAGGTGTATTCACATATACGAGAAGGATGATGAAATCATATATACTCTTTGAAAATGTTCCATCAAGAGTGGTTGTTCCTGGGGAACAAACTGATGGAAACAAAACGAATGAACCTAGGGTTCAATTAAAGAGGGAGAGACTAGCTAATTCGAAAGATAAAATCCCCGAAA
Source organism: Raphanus sativus (assembly GCF_000801105.2). NCBI lineage: Eukaryota > Viridiplantae > Streptophyta > Magnoliopsida > Brassicales > Brassicaceae > Raphanus > Raphanus sativus. Next base: position 8,396,809 of record NC_079512.1, on the reverse strand, counting down.
AATGTCTGAAAGAAGACATAAGTAAAAAGGTTCCAAAAGAACCTGTATTGAAAAAGATATTGTTTAAAAGATCTTGATAAGATCTTATATAAATAAGTGCTTTGGAGATGCTAATGGTAATAAAGCATATGTGAGCTTATATATCTTGCGAATTGTATTTGATTAAATATACTTTTAGACACTAATGTCTATGCAAGATATATCTCGTTTTCTATTAAAACGGCGTCAAGAACGAATATGTTCTCTCCAAAGTACGTATTGATTTAGGGTTGATTTATTTTAGAAAACCCGAGTTTGGTATGGTTTTGCAGATATACTCTATATATAAAGTTGAACGCAAACCGGCTATGGTTTTACAATTGGTGAAACCGGGATTTTGTGCGTTCCGAGAAACAATGGTTTCGACTTTTTCAAAGCATGCCAAGAATGTGTATGACTGAGGTTAATGAGTCAACACATAGAAGAAGCAAGTGGAAACAAGAAAGAGCCGATAAAAATATTTGAAGATAATCCGGCGTGTGTCGCTCAACTCAGAGAAAATTATATATCAAAAGCGACGAATAAGCATATCTCTCCAAGATTTTTCTCATACATCCGAGAGTTCGAGAAAAATAAAGTACGGTCATGTGACAATCCGGCTGACTTGTTCACCAAGTCTCTTCCTATTACAACATTCCGGAAACACGTCGATGGTATCGGGATGCGATGTTTGCGTGACTTGTGAAGAGAAAGCTATGACCATTATTCTCAGGGGGAGATTACGTTAGTGTACTCTTTTTCCCTTGTCATGGTTTTTATCCCATTGGGTTTTTCCGTGACTAGGTTTTTAACGAGGCACCACCTAATACAAAATTGGATAATCAAGGGGGAGTGTTGTGAAAGATGATTATCCAAAGACACGTGTGATTTACTTTGTCCTCATCATCAGTACGTGTCATTGTGTCTTTCATTATGAGATTGACTAAGCAATGTATTCTCTACTATAAATAGTAGTACGTGAGAAGAAGAGTACATAATAATAAGATCACAATTCACTTACATCATTCTCTCTCTCGTTGCTGTGACCAAACACATAAACATATATAAAATAAATATTTATATATTCTCTTTTAATAATTTACAACACAACTCTATTTAGCTAATAAATATTAGAAATTTTTTCTTACACATTCCTTGCTCTGTTTCAAATTAATCTAGTTTTGTTTTTTCATACTTATTTGTATCGTTTTTTTGTGATTAACACTTTTCAATAACTTTCAACCAATCAAAATTTAGTAAATACAATCAGTTTTCTTGAAATCTACAATTTATCATTATTATCTATTAAAAATTGCATTGAAAATATAAAAAAATACTTCTTTTTGAAACAATTTATTTTTCTAAACGGATGGAATATTTGAGAAGTAATTTGACATATGTATTATTTACAATTATTAATACTATTAAAACAGAAGAGTTATTTATCTAATTACAAGTAGTCTATGTTTTACCATTACATCTATTTAATTTCTTATTTATTCTCCTACAATTAATTTAGGTATTATTACATACTATACCTAACGAATTTTTTAATATTTTCAAAATAAAGTATCTAAAATATATCTTAAGTATTTTTTTCTTAGATTACATTTTAATAATATCTTTTAATATCTTTTATTTAAAATGTAAATATACATTTTTGTTAATATTTATTTTATATAATAAACTATAATTAAAAAATGAATATTAATTCATTTTTCATTTATATAATAAGAAAAAAGTACATAATATTTATTATACATAATTTATATTCATAATTAAATTACTGCACCAAGTAAAAAATATAAATTAACTTAATCCATTTATTGAATATTTTACAAATTATAAATAACAGAATAAAATATATTCATTAATTTTAAACATATTAAACTTATTAAAACAAATAATAAATTACGATATATAAACTAATAAATAATTTTATATATATGTGTGTGTGTGTGTGTGTGTCAATTAAAATATTACAAATAATTTAATATATTTATCAAGTATAAGATGGGTTGAATGACAACAGTTAATTTGTATAATAATGAAAATATAATAATAAAATAGATTTTACAAATATAAAGTTAAAAAATACTAATAGAATTTGAAGTTAAGTAAAAAGGATATGAGGCGGGTTCTATAAATAAATTATCTTATTTTCACAAAATTATTTTCATGTAACTTTAATTTTATTATATATACTTTAAAGTAATATTAAAAATATAATGATATAATACTTTTTTACAAGTATAAAAATTTAAAATAAATTTGTACTATAGTTTAAATTTTTAAAATATAATTAAAATTGATACAAGGCGGGTTATATAAATGAATTGTCTTATTTTTATAAAATATATTCATGTAAATTTTAATTTTGTTATATATACTTTAAAAAATTATAAGAAAATACATTTGTATAAGATATCTAATTTTCAGTAAATAAGTGTTTGAATAAAAAATAATCTCTCGCTTTAAAGCGCGGATCAAAATCTAATAATAAATATTATTATTAGATATATATACATATATTAAATTAAAATTAATAAATATTAAAATTTCTAGTATGAATAATGAAATTAAATTAACAATTTAGATTATCCAAAAACAAAACATTGAAAAATTCTGATAACATGTGAACAATAAAAAGGAAACTAAAAAAATAAGTAAGCAATTATATTATTTTCATACTTAAATCACTAAACTTTAATAACCGTATACGAATCATTAGTGTTCAAATCTATTTCTGTTTAGTACACATCATCACAACTATTGATCCATTCTACTTACAATAAAATGATAAATTAATTTTACTAAAAAAATTGTATAGCAAACTTTTGTTAAATTGGAACATCAAATTCATAGTATATTTAGAGTTAATTTGCTTAAAATCCATAAAGAAGTAGGAGTTTAGTAATCCATGCGCAACAGAGCAGAGCATGTAAAAGAAAAGTAAAGATTTTTGATATCTTTCATCTTTTTCACGATAATTAAATTTGCATTCCAGAGAAAATCAACTATGTTATTTTTCATTAATTGATAAACAAATCGATTTTACTAGAAAATATATTTATGAGTTTTAAACGCTTGGAATCTAATGCTACATGTGAGATTTTAAACTTTAAACAAGCTTGTTGACCAAAAAAAAAAAAAACTTTAAACAAGCTTAGTCCAAAAATATTTTTATACCCGCCTCATATCCTTTTTATAGAACCCGCCACATATCAAAAAAAATTATAGTACCCGCCTCATATCCTCTTTTTTTCAATTTGTCTTTGTACTCATCTTCATTAACCTCTTAATCATCTTGTCAAAAAGACCAGAAGAGAGAGAATAAAAGATTCATCGAAGACTTAACTATATAATAAAAAGAAAAAAAGTTGATGGATTACACCAGACCACCAACGATTTTGAATCTACTCTTTTCTATCTTGATCTAGCTTCTTCTATTACAGCCTGTAAATTTCACAAATTAAAGTGATTTAATCACCGGTGGTTTCCGAAAAATATGATGGTTAATTTCTTTGGACCATCGTCAGCTCGTCTCCACCAGGCTTTAGGCTTTAGCTGCTCATGCGTTTGAAGATCCCTAAGTCAGATCTTCGGCAGATGAACATAAAGATGCAGTCGATGAGGATAACTATGAAATTTGTTTTAGTTTATGAAATTATGTAAAATTCAGATAAATTACTTTCTTTTTATGGTGATGTAAAGAGACAGAGAGAAAGACATAAACAAAGATGGGGATGAAGTAGAAAATATCTGAATTATATTTCACATGTGATAGCGTAACATAAAATGTATTGTAGGGATTGTGTTGAGAACAGATATATAGGGGTATAATTGTATTCAAAAAAATCTAAACAGTGCATAACAGTGTTTTTGTGTAGTTAGTTAAATATCAAGTAATGTGTTTGGTAGAGAGTGCAAATACTTTTATTTTTTTATAACATTGCCAATATCATCCAAAAATAAAGATGGAAAAACACAAGAACGGAGTTTATAGAACATGATCCAAAAAGCTACAACCAAATAATATATTAGAAATTCTTGAGAAGATTCCACTGATGTATCTTACGATGTTCAAGAAGAAGAAGAAGAGCTAGGCATAGAAATAACCTTTTCAAGAAGAACCGCGATCTCGCTTTTTAGTTTCTCCCTCGTCTCCCTTGATATTCGATCCCTGGACTTGTCCAGCATTTCAGTCATCCTCAACAAATTCTGCTTCATCGAATCCACATTCGTTGGATAAAATTTTGAGATTACTAGGGGTATGTTCCCTAGAGTGCTAATCACTTTCGGCTGTAACCCAAATCTCACTAAGGTCTGACCAAATGGGTTAGCTTTCTTCAAGCTTTTAACTGCTTCTACCGCGTCATCACTACACACAAAGGCGATCATCGCGTATCTAAACTCTTCCGAAACATGTGTTTCAGAAGAATCTAAAGGGCCAAACACTGAGAACATCGATATTAGGTAGTCCCTTGAAGGGATTGACACTTGGGAGGAAAATTTCAAGATGAGAAACACAATTGCTCTGAGTAAACCAGTAGGTGCTATTGGTGAAACCTCTTCTGCATTATTTCTCCTCTCCGAACTAGTTACATTAGTGAAATAAACATAAAAATAAATAGAAAGATGAAATTTTTTATATAAATAGAAAAGCTTAGGATGTTTAATCTGAGAGTCCTTGATGTTGATTAATATTGCAAATCTTATGGATTGCCTGGACTAAATTCCTTTGAAAGTTATTTCATAGTGATATATCAGAGATTTCTCAATAGTAGACTCGTGCTTACTGTTGTAAAAATTAGGCATGAGCGTCAGGTACCCTATTTTTTAGTCAAATTTAAGGGCCCTGCTTAGACATAGAACACACTAGTTGATGAGTTAAGCTTATGCATATTTATTTATAGAGTGATTTTTCATATATCTTCTTCGTTTTTACATTTTGGTTTATGTGCTTTTGTGAGATTTTCAATTATGGTTTTCATCTCTTTTATGCTCGACAAATAACCACAATGTATATGCGTGACTTTCTTTAGTTGAAAGGATACTTTAAAAGTTCCACTACTACAGCTACAAGTAAGACTAGGCGTAAGTAGGACCCATTTAATAATTTGCGCTTCAAGCTAACATAATTTGAAGTAGCACAAAGTTGTGAATCTACTGTTTTAGTTGTCTTGTAAAATACAGACAAAAAATCATGAAAAATTTTACCAGAAAAATCATGAAAAGAGCCGAATCGTAACAGTAGATTCACAAACTTACTAGATAATGCACGGCACTGCTCGTTGGTCATGGATTTTGAAGAAACCATTAAACCATTTTTTTCATTAAACTTTATCTATTAGCAACCTAATTTATACGTCATCAAGTAAATTATGGTGAAGATACTTACTTATTGTGTGATGACATGCTTCAAAATGGATAACAGAGAATATGGTACTTGAATTGTAGGTGTGCCACGACCTGCCAAAATATCAAAGGTCAGGGGAAGAGAAAATAGGAGAATATATAAGGTGATGTAGAGGACCACGTACAAATTTTTGAAGAAGTATACAAACACAACAGAAGTAGCAACTATATATAAAAGCCCTTTCTCAAAAAAAAAAGTAGCAACTATACCAAGAAAAAAATTGAGTGCAAAATTTGAAAAGAAAAAATAAATGGTGGAAAAAGTGACTGAAATGACCTGAAAGAGAAAAATGATCATTACATGATACCTAATTACCTAGATATTTATTATTTTGCAAACAATGATTGTTTTCAACAATTTATCATCTAACAAATACATAAAACACTAAAAGTGTAACAAACACATACAAGTTGCTTAAACATTTACAAAACATAATATAACACAAGAATACTTTTTAACTTTTTAATTTTGTAGGATAAATTGATTTATATTCCTTTAGTTATAATAAACTCAAATTTATTTATTTGATTAAACTTCTATGCATGTCTTTTGACATTTGTTAAAACAAAACTTTTATTGATATTTTTTTGTCAAAAACAACCACCTTCTCTAAGTTAGACGTAAAAATAATAAATAATTTTTACAGTTTATTGATTCTATTGTATTGTATATGTCAGAAATATTTTTTAAGTGATATATTCTTTCTATTTTATGTGTTAACTTTTATTTATATTTAATATTCTTTAAATATTAATTATTATTTAAATTTCCCAAAAACTTCATACAGTTTTATATCTACTTATAAGAAAAAACATTGTTATTGTATTAATTTGAAATTTGAACAATTAAATTTTAAAAATTTCAGTTATCTTGTATAGTTTTGTCTTTTAGATTTTTACAAATTATTTTTAATATAAAATAGTAACACACATATGTATAAATTAATAAATTTATTAGTGTTAGTATTGTTTGGCTAATATGAAAGATGGAGAGAAAACTCACTAACTATATAATAGATTTTACCTAACAATTCCGAGAAAATCATCTATATGCTCATTACGCAGACCACAACATGGAATCTCTTAGATTATAGGGATTCATGATTGGAGCAGAAGAAGCTAGTAGCCTAGGAGTTTGATGAAAAACTCTTAAAATTCAACCTCAATTACAATTTTTGATAACAGCATTAAGTAGGAAAAATATATTAAAACTCACAAAGGAAATAAGAAACACAAAGTTCAGAATAGATGAGCAACACAAAAAAAAAAAAACAAAAAATAATGGATCACAAAGAAAACCTCTATAAAGCAAAAATAGTTTTCCCACTTAAGTGGATTTATCATAGGCGATCAAAATCCGATCCAAATCCATTCCGAAAAATCAAATATCTAGAGTTGGAAGCAAATCTAGATATCTTGACTTTTACGTTCGAATGTTCGGATTTATATTCATATTTTAAATATATATCAATATTTTATCAAGAAGTATTTAACATATGAATATTTATTTTATAAAATATTGTATAAATTTTTATTTTTTAAATTCTTTATTTATTTGTTACAAATCTGAATCTAGATATCCACAAATATGTTGATGTATCTGGATCTGGGTAGTAAAAACCCTAATCTGGATCCGTACCATCTCTAGAACCAAAACATTAAAAAAATGTTCAAACACAAACATTTTTCATCAAAATTTTCCAATATTAGTATTAGAAAAACATTTCATATGAAAAAATAAACAAATACCACACACATAAATAAAAACAGTTTATTGAACAAACCAAGAATGAAAAAACAATAGATATGAGAGAGAATAAAGAGGATCTCCAATATACTTTCTAAGGAAAACACACATAAATCATATAAAAATACAAACTAATCCATGAGCATGTTGAGAGGATACTCCCTAGTGAATATCAAAATCGTATAATTTATTTTTGATAAAACATACCTTTTGCGAATGATCAACTAGATCTAAATTGTAGTCTTTCACGCAATAAGAATATCACATATTTTCATAAGGTAGAACTGTTTTTTTTATTGCGGCGGAAATGAAAGCTTTTGAGAAAATTAGAATATATGAGATTCTTATATACAAATCTAAATACCTAAATCAAAATATAAAACGATGTCGTATAAATTATGGATTTATTATATAATAAAATACTGATTTAAACAAGAAATCAAAGATATCTTACTATCTAAATTAAGTTTTCCCTCACTCCTTATGAAGACACCTCAGTAAATAGGATCTTCATATTTGGTTTTCACCTTTATTTTGTATGGGCCTGCATTGTACTGAAAGTTAGGCCCTTTGTAGACGATCCGCCGCCTCAAACGCTGATTCTTTTTCATCAATTTTGCTGTTTGAAGAAGATTAATCGGGTATTATATTGAAGATAAGCAATAACACTCCTACTTCCTCCACCATGCTCAATAATTAATGCCCTATGCTAAGCATAAACGATGACCTCTTTAAACAATATGCTGGAGAGTTCCCAGAAAGAGTTTGGCACCCGTGAGTCAGATATCTATTCGATTGATTGATTCAAACAATGAATTGGTTACGAATTAAGTAATACTTATTTTGTAGTCGCAACATTTTAAGCAAACCTGAATTTGGTGCTTCTTATAAGTGTTTGTGAAAGAAAATAATAGAAAAATCTAAAAAAACTTATAAGTGAAAATAGATCGTGTTATAAACAACATAGAGTAGATAGTTCTAATATTTTGAATCTTCTTATTCTAGATTTACGAGTCCATCATGTATCGTATCTTCTTCAATTGTTTATTTTTATTTGTTAAAATTCCCAAAAGCTTTATGTTCACAATTTCAATTATGTTTCTGTAAAAAGAAAATGTTTCAGTTATTCGAAGGAACTGCAAGAAACACAAGGACCTGAAAGAGATCATTCGACGGTGACGTTGCTTCCCTTAGGAATTTCCTTGAAACCTAGAAGGAACCTCCGCCCAACGCTTCTCGCTCTTCATCCTATGGTTTTCTCTTTGCTTCCTTCATCTTGTGCTCTGGCAAAAACCAATGATAAAATTGCAATACCGTAGGCGAAAATGATGAACAGATACATCAGAGCTTCAAAGAAGCCATCTTCTTCGTCGTCGTTTCTAAGAATTTCTCTTAAAGGTAATTTATTATTTTGTTTCAGAATGTATACGATAATTCTATTAAAAATATAGATAGTTGCAACAAAACACATGTTTTTTCAAAAGGATACGAGTTAATAACAACGTTAACAGAGTTTATTATTTAGTTATCTTAACATCACATAAAACACGTTAGTCATTTTGAAGGTTTTTGTTAAGAATATCTTTAATTTCAAGGTTTATTATAGAAACATAAAATTTGAAGGTTTAAAGTGGAAGTACTTGGCACTTTGAAGGTTTTTCATGGGATTAAACCTTATTCTTAGTCTTTCAACTTATTAACTAGATAGAAACTTATAAGATGTTTTAATGGAGGGGTCTATATAATACTTCATCTGTTTCATTTTAATTCTCGTTAATATTTTATAAATAAAATCATCATCATCTATACATCTAATCACATTGAAAACAATAAAATAAAATAGAAAATATAAAGAATCATATAATATAGAGTTAATAATATTTGCATTGAAATGAAAATTTTATTGTACAAAATTAATAAAAATGAAACGGATGGAGTATAATCTACACAATTTTTGTTTATATAAATGAAAAATGAAAACAAAACAGTAATGATATATATATATATATATATATATATATATTAATATATTATATATATAATATATATATATATATGTGTGTGTCTGTGTATTATATGTTCATTTATATATTATGTAATAATTAATGTATATTGAATAATTAAAATCAGGAACTATTATGTATATAATTAAATTGGTGCAACACATAAATAAATTTTATTAATCCAAACAATCAGATTTCTATTTTATATGATAGATAATTAAATTTAAATGATATTAGTAAATATAGTTTATTTAAATATTGATATCTATTAAATGATGCTTTCTACTCATATGTTTCTTTTATCATTTTTATATTTTTATAACAAAAGTTTTAATCACTGATAACAAAATTTTGATTGTGAGATGAATGGTTTTAGTAATTTGTATTTTTTTAAAAATTCAATGCAAAGTTTAAAATTTATATATTAAGTTGCCAATATTTGTTCAAAGCTTTTATCAAAAAAAAATTTGTTCAGAGCAAATTTTGAGATTAAAATCTTATGTCTTTTTATATGGTATATATATATTGTGGGAACCAAAATTTGACTGTCGATTTCTGTTGATGGATCTAAGGGCGACCAGGAGGAGGTGTGGCCGCCCTGAGGCAGGGAGAAAGAGGAGACGATGGCTCGTGCCCGCCCTAGGGAGGGAGGAGAGGATACGAGGGATCGTGCCCGCCCTAGGGCGGAGAGGAGAGGAGAGGAGACGAAGGCTCTTGCCCTAGGGCGGAGAGGAGATGATGGCTCGTGCCCTCCCTAGGGCAGCAGGAGAGGAGACGAGGGCTCGTGTCCGCCCTAGGGTGGGGAGGAGAGGAAAAGATGGCTTGTGCCCGCCCTAGGGCGGGGAGGAGAGGAAATGAGGGCGTATGTCCTACTAGGGCGGGGAGGGACAAGGCATGGGTGTCGTTCCCGTTGTTTATAGCTTCATGTACTTTTGAAACCAATTTATTTGTTTTACGAGAGCTTTTCCGTAATTTTTTCTGAAATTTTTTTTACGGAAGATTACCTCATAGAATCTCCTAACGATGTTTTTCCTTGCAGAAGATTGTTTAGTAAAGATCGTCATTAGTCGCAAAAACCTTTCACAATAACGTTTTCTGATCTTTTCATGTGTGGATAAAGATTGATTATATTCCTTTTCTGGAATGAAATATACAAAGTTTTTTTTCGTATCCTTATGCAAATTGGTTTGGCTTATGCCGTATAGTTTATTTGACATTTACAGTTCATATTTGCTTAAGGCACAATTTCTCGGAAATTTTTAGCCGTTGATTTTGCCATGACGGATTTTGACCCAGACAGATATATATATATCTTTAGTCTTGATACTTATTAAATGAAATTTCCTACTTATACGATCTTGTAATTATTTGTATTTTGTCATAACAAAACAATTTCAACCATGAATCGCAAAAATTTGAATGTGAGACTTTTAGCAGTTTTAGTAATTTATAGTCGTCTAAAAAATCAAAATATAACATATACTGAAAAAATTAGATTTTTATTATATGGTTAAAAATGGTGTTTAATTTATTTTAATATTTTAAAATTAAACAAATATGATAGAAGAAAGACTAAAACTGTATCAAATCTTTATTATTCAAACTCATTAATTTTCATATATACTTTAGCAATATTAGGCAATTCCATAATTTTTATTTAGGAAAAGAATGAAGAACATTAATAATAATTATATGGTTAGTTTAATAAAAAGTTTATTACATATTTAGATAGATCAACCTATTTCTCCAAAAAATTTAAGACTCATTGTGGTGATGACACATCACTATCTCAAATATTATAATGTTTATGTTTTAATATACAGTATAACCTTTATAAATTAATGATATTGATACTTTGGAATTTTATTAATTTATAAAGATATTAATTTTCAAAAGTTTCCTTATTTAGATTTCTTATTTTTAGATATATTTATTCTAAGATAAGAAAAATATTTGATTTTATTGTATACATATTAATTTTTATTTTTTAAATTTGACATTTATATTAATTTTATTATATTGTGTATATAATATATATTGTAAAGAACTTAAATAATTTTTAAATAAAATATTACTAAATCTCATCAAATGATATTAAGTGTTAAGAAAATTCCTGAATATAAAACAAACAATATAATAATAGGTTCTTACTTATATAAAATATGTGTACATATAAATTATTAATTTATAATTTTAATAGGACCATATATTTACATAGAATTTTCTAAACAGTTATTATTATCTTATTATTTTATCGATTATTGTCAAATTTTGAATCGGTCCAAGTTGCGACAGACTAAATTTATTAATTTATAAAAATTATTATTTTATATTATATTAATTTATAGATGATTCATTTAATCAAGAAAATAATAAGATATGAGATTTTAGGTTTTTAGAAAACAAAATTATTGGAAGTGTCAATTAAACATATTATTTAAATTAAACTCAGCCACATTATGAAATATATGAATCGTTTGAAAAAGATGAAATATATGAATCGTTCCTTAAGGCTTCCAAGTTTTTGGAGGTGGTGGGGCAGGAGGGTAAAGAGGAGGAACACTATTGAACATTGTATTCTTATCGATTTGGTAGCCTCCACTGCTGGTTAATGAAATGAGAGCAGCCACGATACCTGCGTTTCCGGACATAGTAGGCTCACTCGCATTGTAATTGCTTCGTATGTCATGGAACTGATCGGATTTGTTTGGTCCACCAACCATAGCTCCGGTGATATTGTTTGGGTTAGGATTTTTTGTGTCTCTATACTTCAATCCTTCTCTACAGCTTCTTCTCTTCTTGTCATTTGGGATGGTGGCTCCGCGGTGGTAAACGTGTCTTGGAAATTTCTTGCCGAACCCAACAATATAGCTCATTTTTAAAGGGTTATCTCCAAGAATGTAATCAATCTGATAATAAATGCAAAACCAAAAAACAAAAAAGCAATTAGTAACAAACAAACTTAAATCATATCTACTATTTGTTTCAGGATTATTGTCATTTTAACACTTTTCACATACATTAAAAGGGTAATTAAAACTTCATAGAAACAAATTAAGAGACAAATTCGTAATCTTGTACTATAGTGTTTCACAACCGAGATTTTGGTTTTAATAATGTTTGGAAGAAACAAGATCATAATCTTGCAATTTTATATAGCTAGACAAATATATAAGAAATGTGTTAAGTTTAGGATTTATTATGTTACAACTTTTGTCTAGTTTACATGTTGAGTTGAGGAACTTATAAGAAATTTGTGCTTAAAATTTTGGATAAATACACTTAGAGTTCTATAAGCATTTTTGACACATTTCAAAATCAATTAGCGTGAATAAACTTCTGAAAAGAAAACCGTTTTAAGTTTTAACCTCTATTTAGATTGTTTTACATAAACTACGAAAATTGATTACATGTGTGCGTGTATGTACAATATGAATGTGAAAAAGTAGCTTTATTCTTACCTGAGACTTAGCAAAATCCTTTAGAACCTGAGTCGAGACAAAGGTAGGACCACAATACCATCCAGGAACTCCAGTTGAATTCAGATAATCCGCAAACAAAGAAGCTAAGAAAGAAGCATGAGCCACATATTCCAGTGGTCTTGGTTTCCCCATGTTCAATTGTATAAGTCCTCCTGCAAAATCTCTCAAAAGTGAAATCATTTTCATGAGAGACACAGAGATACTAAATAATCACCTGAAGTCCGGTTAAAAACATTGTACTGCTTTAGATAAGCACACATGGTGACACCAGTAGCGTTATGGTACCTACTGAGCATGTTTTCATAAGGAAAACCAGGATTCAAGAACAATCTATATCGAGTCATCAACAACATAGCCCCAGGCAATTTGTTGTTCCAGCTCGGTACCATCAATTCTGGTTGATTAGCAAAAGCTTTAGCCGTTTGAGGCACGCTTGGGGTTGTGGCGAATTGTATATAAGTCTGGTTCCCAGTGGCGTAGTAAAGCCACGCGCCAGCCCACATAAGTTCGTCGAACATACTTGTTGAGTTGTAGAAGGCTTGAATCATTGGTTGTCCGTCTGAGTAGCGCTTGCGTCTGTTCTTGTTTCTAAAGAAAGGCCATAGAGTTTCTGCTCCTTTTTTTAGCTTTTTGGCGTAGGTTGGTTTGTCGTTGAAGACGATTGAGGCGGCAGCTAAGGCAGAGGCAACTTCGGCACCAAGGTCAGTGGCGGTAGTTAAAGAGATTACAGGACGGTCGTAGGACATGTCTTCTGGTCTTTGCCAACAGTAGATATCATCTGGTGATTCTGAGTCTCTTAGTCCTCCACCAACCTACAAGTCATGGAAACAGGGGTTTGATCAAAATGGTTTAGTTTTAAGTTCTTTTTGTGGTGCGCAAGAACGAATTGAAATAGATTAACTGTATAGTTAGTATATGGGACAAATTTTTTATCGTATAGTTTTTACCTAAGCTGTTTAGCAAACTGACCTGTACTGAATCATATTTTACAGTTTCTAACAGTTAATTTTTATATTTTCAAAGTATCAAATATCAAACAATACAAAGCTAATGAGTTGATTTTCTTCCAATAAAATTAACAGAAAAATTGAAATGATTATGCAAATGAACTACGAAATCAAACGAAATGAAGAAACAAAGTAGGAGAACAAAAACCTGAGCGTAGATATGATCAAGGCGAGTTGCAGAATTGTTGAAAGTGAGGAGCAGATAGTCAGTTCCCCATTTGAGAACATCTCTCATGTGATCATACTCATTGATGGCTTTGAATTTTTCACTATACTCAATAAGACTCCAACTTAGCATTGTCATTGAGAATGCCATCGGAAAATGGAACTTGGTGTTACTTCCACCGTCGTAGTACCCTCCCACCAATCCTCCGACCACGTCTGGCAATCCATCCTTCAACCCCGAATCTCCCCTCCATGAAACTCGATCTTTCTTCGGTAATTTACCCGCTGCATCATGTTTTCATTATTCATCTTTCTTGTTTTTCTATATCATCTATGATTAGATTTTCTATATTCAATCACCGACCAATCCTTGTTATATTGCTACTATAATCAAGTGATTCCTTTAACTTGCTTTAGTTTTTTTTCTCTTGATCAAAAACTTGCTTTAGTTTTTGTCATCATTTTCGTGTGAATATTTTTTTTTGTGTGAATATTGTTTGATGAGCTTTTATTTCTTTAAAATATGAATTAAGAAACTGAACTGAAAATAGCTTTTCTTCTTTGTTATTAACAAAAAAATATATTTTGTTTTGTTATGAATTTCTTTTTTTTTTCTCAAACACTAAAACCGCGTTAAGCATTTCTAGTCCTTGGAAAGCAAACGAAGATGTGAGCATTAGCAAAAGCCAGCTCACAAGAACAAAATGGGAAAATGCGACGTTACGAGTAGTTAGTCGGATAAACGTGTTAGTAAGATTTAAATATTATCGGAATGTCAACGTAATTATGTAATAGTCTTTTGAAAGCTTATCACCACCTAACAATGTTCGTTTTTCTACTATTTATCCTTTAATAAATTAATTAATACGATGGTGAACTTGGAACTATTCAAAGTTTTCTTGCATTGAATTATTGACTTTTAATCAGTCGTAATTAGTAGAAAACTACATCGCATCGTATATTATTTTATTATACTGGGTAATCAGCAAGAGGTTCAATTTTTTTTGATATTTTAAAAGTCTTGTTATTTTTCTGAATTTACAAATATTCACATTTAAGACATCCGAGAACATTTATTATTTATTATAATTTATTTCACATTGCCTTTATTTTTTATTTTATTTGTTTGATAAAGGGTTTACATTACCTTTATTGCATATCATGTCTATAGATGTTTTTATCAACGGGTTTCTATAGAACTGGATGGTATCCTAAGAATTTATACATAAATGGTGAATATATACTATATAACACCACAGAAGATCTAAATAAATTTCGATGTCAGATCAGAACTCATAGTTATCTCTTTAGTTTGAATCAATAAAACCGATTCTTGTCATCTTTGAGTTTATAGTTTAAACCTATTTATTGAGAGCTGAAAATGAAATTATAAAGTAGATTTAGCAAAAAAAAAAAAAAAAAAAAGAAATTATAAAGTAGGAAGATTAAAGATATAATAATGAAGACTTACATTTCTGGGCGTCGAAAAACTGAATAGCCTTATGGATGGCAAGAGTGTAATTATCTGGAGGAGGAGGTGTAGACTTATGACGAGGCAACGACTTAACGATGATGATCGGAAGAGCAACGACGAGGAACAAGACTAGGATAGATCCAACGGTCCACATAAAAATCGTTCGGCTCACGGAAACACAACCTAGGTTTACATACTTCTTTCTCTTCTTTTTCCAGCTATCTTGTGGTGCAAGTAACCAGCCTTGTTGCGTCTCGTCCAATTGATTCCTCTGATGTTCGGCAGATAGTTGCTGCGAATGGAGGGCTCCTCTGTCCCACTCCGTCATGTTCCTCCGCCGCTCTTCCTCCTCGGCCTCGGCTCGGTCGCTGTCTATGGCGTCGAGCCTCCCGCCCCATAGATTCCCTGGATGCATTTCTCGAAAGAGTCTCACAAGATTGGATGAGTAGGTTTTCTGGAAAAGAAATATATGTAATGGAGACTAAGAGTTTTGATTCTTTTCCTAAAAGAAAAGAAGGACAATCAATTTTGATCGATGATGGGTTCAGAGGGATTTATTAAAGAGCGAGTTGACTACTAGGGTATTTTGGAAATCGGTAAGGTGTATGGCGTCACTTATGCTTTTTTCTATCATTTAAGTCTTTTCAGCAACTTTTATTAAATCGTATTATGCAGCATTACTTAGGAAATTCTAAAATGATAAACTGGAATTTAACTATAGATGTCTCCTTAACTTTGATCTAGACATGGGTATCACGGTCCGATCGGGTTTCGGTTTTGTCCAATCCGGTCTCAATTTTACAGGTTTATCAAAATCAACTCCATTCGAATTGGATGAATAGATGAAGTTCAGTTCGGGACCGTTTCGGGTTATATCAGGTTAGTAAATCTTCTAAGAACCGGTATAGTCTGATGTACTTTCGTGTTCGGATCTCATTCGGTTTAAAGTACCTGATCTGTACCAAAACATAAATAAAATCGACTCAAAAATAAAATAAAAAAATCAAACGTGATTGTTAAAATAACACGAAAAGTAAACATAGTTATTGATCGAAAAAAACGAAATTAAAAAAAAATGACTAAGTTCTCATGAAATAAAAAATATTATTCAATCAAAACAAAATCTAAATCTAAAAATTTCAAACTTCAACCACCATCTTCAACAATCAACCATCAAAACGCTGAACCTGGAACTCTGAAACAGAAAACCCAATTGACAATAAACTAGTCATACAATAAAGAAGATAATAAAGAGAAACTATATTTTGAGAAACACAAACCTTTCTCAAGTCGATCTAACCAAAATCTATATTAAACTAAGTATTAATATTAAGAGTATTTGCATTCCATGTACACAAAATCTACCATATTTGCACTCCATACACAATACCCCTTCAATTTTCCTCCCCCCATCTTTACCATTTCTCCCCCCCCCCCCCCCGTTCTATGGTATCCCATTTATTTTAGGATATTGAGCTAATTTACTCATATATTAAACACAAACATTAATATTAATATTAACCAAATACCAAAATATATATTAAGCTAAGGATCTGACTTATTTATTCATGTAATATATAATTATTTAGATGTTCAACAATATCTTAATGTATTTCACATACATATTAGAAATAAAGATATTTTTTTATTTTTTTATTTTTCGGATTCTATAGGATATTCATTTAGGTATAGGTTCAGTTCGGATAATACTCATAACCCGAAGTACCAAAAAAAAGATCCATTCATTTCTATCGGATCGAATTCAGTTCAAGCTTTCGGGTTTGGATTATTTGTCCAGTCCTATTTTTGATCCCATTTTTTATCTTGCACAATATTGTACCGTCCATGTCAGCTTCTCCCAATTGTCTATTTTCTCTAACGGTGAGGAGTGTTAATTTAAAAAGTTTTGAAATACTTGTTTTCTAATTTTATAATCATCCCCTTTATATTTTTTCGTGGTTATTGTAAATAAGTTTCCAATTTATGATTGATCCTTCGATTATTCCAGTTCAAATACATTTAATCTATAAAAAATATTATAGACAAATAACCAAAAAGATATGTGCATTTTGATGCTATAAATAACCAGATAATTTTTTCAAGTTTTTCAACATATTAGAAACCGAGATAGTATAATTATTCCATTCATATGCATAACGTACTTATTGTATAACAAAATATATTCCTAATTGACTCTTGGGTCGTCAAGACAGTATCCAAAGTCTTATACTAGAGATTATAAAAAGTTCTTCCAAATCGAATCTCAGAAACTCAGTCAGGTTTTGTTGCTAGACCACAAATCTCAAATAATAGTATGATTGCTTAGGAGATGTTCCATGCACTATGGACTAAACCAAGTGGATGAAATAAAAGGATGGCCATTAAGAAAGACATGAATAAAGTGTATGATAAGATGGAGTGATCATTCATCGAATCAGTTATGAGAAAAATGGGGTTTTTCGGAAACTTGGATCGACTGGATAATGCATTGCATCATGTCGGTTAAGTACAAGGTACTTATGAATGGTCAACCAAGAGGAAACATAATTCCGGAGAGAGTTTTACGTCAAGGAGATCCTTTATCTCCTTTTATTTTTATTATATGCACGGAAGCACTCGTTAGCATTTTTAATCATGTAGAGAACAAAAGAACGATAAGGGATGCATGTCAGACGCTCTTGTCCCTCGATATGTCACCTTTTTATTGCTGATGATAGCCTTTTATTCTGTAAGGTGGAGCCCCGTGAATGTGAAGGAGTAATAAAAGTAGTCAAGAAATATGGGCAAGCATCCGACCAATGTATCAACTTTGAAAAATCCTCTTTACTCTTGGATAAGAGGGTCGGTGGGGATATTAAACAAAAAATTAAAGATACACTTGGAATTAAGAATAAAAGAGGAATAGAGACATACTTAGGAATTCCAGAAGATATCAGCGGCTCCAAGTGTAAGCTGTTTGCTTTCCTTAAGGATAAATTAATGAATATAGTGAATGGATGGGGACGGGTAGATGACTATCAAAAAGAGGAAGGAAGTCCTAATCAATTCTGTTTTGTTAGCTCTTCCAACATATGTTATGTCTAGTTTATTGCTCTCGTTGGAGATATATGAAAATCTCGCAACTGCCATTACACAACTCTGGTGGAGCTCAATACACTAAAGAGAGGAATTCACTAGCTAAAAATGGGAAAAACTTTGTGTACCGAGAGAAGAGAGCGGGATTGGTTCAGGTAGATCCATGAGTTTAATCTGGACTTATTAGCAAAACAACTATGGTGACTTGTCCAATACCCGGATTCCCTAGTGGCTCGATTTTTGAGGAGAAGATAATACATAATGAGCTCCCCTTTGCGACTAAGCTTTGTAAACAACCCATCATATGTACGGACCAGTATTTCAGCGTCACGGAAACTACTACTATTGGGGATTAAACAGAAAATTAATTCTGGATATGAGGTAAATGTGTGGGAAGACCCTTAGATCCCTATCATACCAGCTAGGCATGCTCGACATTCTGTTCCTGCTTTGAATCCGAAAATGCTAGTAACCGACCTTATTACTAGAGAATCAAAGGAATGGAACGTTGGATTACTAGAGAATTATGGTGTCCCTGATGACATACCTCTTACACGAAGTTTGGCCATAAGCTCAACTCATCGTCGTGAAATTTTTGCTGGGAGTACACAAAGAACGACCAATACACAGTTAAATCTGGTTACTGGGTAGCACGAAATCTATTGAAAACTGAGGAAGAGAAGGAGATACTGAAACTCAATTCTCTAGTAAACCAAACTCCAAGCCTTTGCTTGGAAAGTAAAATCACCTCAGATAATATGTCATCTTATATGACAATTAATAACAGGACAAATGACAGTAACAAGGAACCTGAACCTTCGTAATATGAGATGCAATAGTTATTGTCCAAGATGTGGCAAACAAGAAGAAAATATTACTCATGCCATATTCGAATGTCCTCCAGCTCTGCAAGTATGGTCTCTATCAGCGACACCATCTAGTCCTAATATCTTTCCGCTACCAATTATTTATGCCAACATGTATTACTTTTTCTGGAGGAAGAATAGCATCGCCGAACCAGAATTAGACATGGATCCTTATCCCTGGATAATTTGGTATATTTGAAAGGTTCGGAACGATAAACTCTTTAGAGGGATAGACAGAGATCCAATGGAGCTAGTCAGATATGCGAAAAGTGAATGTGAAGCCTAGTTTAATGCAAATGAAATGATAACACCCATTCCACAAGAGCACAATATGGAGGAATCCCAAGCCATAAGTTTGGATAATATTTGTATGGTGGATAGTTCATGGACCTCCTCGGCACAGTTCATTGGTTTTGGTTGGGTTTGGATGGATAGTTTGGAGAATATTTAACTTAAGACCGCCAGCGAGAGACCACTTTACATTCAGAAACTGAAGCACTATGATGGGCATTGGAGAGTATGCTACAACATTCGTCACGTCAGAACTTTGGGACGGATTGCAAAGATCTGATCATGATGATAACGGAGCCTCACGCTTGACCAAGTTTAGTAACTGAACTGGAGGAATTTTGGATTTTCTAGCCAAGAGTGCGAGATCATTTCATAGAGAAATGTGTTATATTGGTTTTTCTATTCGGTCTAGTTATCCAGATCACCTCAAATTTGAGTAATACAACAACCGTTCGTTGTAAAAAAAATAGCCAGTGAATACAATTTAGTACCGCTTCTTTCTACACCTCTGTGTGCCAATGATACTCTCTCTCTCTCTCTCTCTCTCTCTCTCTCTCTCTCTCTCTCTCTCTCTCTCTCTCTCTCTCTCTCTCTCTCTCTCTCAGCCCATAAATCCATTGTAATTATCACTTGATCTTTTTCCATATTTTGACTTCATTTGTGTAGTATATCCTTCTTATATTTCGTCCATCGTTCCACTGTTCAAAATTAAGCATGCTTTTCCTTAACTTTGAATCTGAATGAAAATATAAATATTTTTTTGTTGACATATAGTCAAACAAAATTATATTTAACATATACTTGCATATATTTTTTTATACTAATAAAAATTGGAATGTTACAAAAATGTCAAAGTTCTTTGGAAATCAAGAAAATACTACATTGTGATTTAATATTATTGATTCGGTATATTAAGAAAAAGAAACTAGTCGAGAACATGTTGGTCAATGGTCAGCCCTGTCAATGGTAAGGAGATACTCCTTCTTACATCTAGATTATGTCTGCTAAAGGGAACTACTACATGATATATCTCGACACCTCACACGGATATAGGTCTACGCTTTCGACTTATTTGCATCGCGTGTCCCCAAAAGATTAGTCAGAGTGTGTTTAGGCCTAAGATCAACTCCTAAGTTATCAAAAACAAAAACAAAACTAAAGTTTTGGTAAGAGTAGTCGTCTGAAATATGAAGGCCAGCTTGTTGTCTAGTTTATTGCTTAAGTAATGAAAAACTGCATAAATTAAAAGATAATGCGTGCTTGATGCTTTTTAGACTATTTATCTAGTGTTAAAAAAGACTATATATCTATTTAAGAAATTTGCAAACATCAACATATGTCAAAATTATACCTTGTATCAAGGATATGATTGGTTTCTCTACTGTTTTCCGCGAACATAATTTTTGTTTTTGATAACAGTTATTAACGTTTTACAGTAATCAGAAAGCATTACAAATAGCTTTAAATCCGTCTAAACCTTTCAAATTCAAATAATGGTTTTAACTAGAGTTTGTGATTGCAGGACGATAAATAAATTCATTTTGAAAAAACTAGTGACTATTAAAAAAAACTATTCAATTAAATTTTTGAATTAAAATACTAATAATACATATACTATATTTTTATTTATACTATAAAACTTTAAAACAAAAATATTTTTCTATAATTGTTTTTAAAAATGAATAATATAATTTATATTTATTATAACAATATGACTTTTAACATTTTATAATTATATAAAATGTATATATTGTTAATTTATCATTAACCTTGGTTGCATCTGATAGTTAGTCACTCATAACTATTCTGCAAATGCACCAAATCTCTTAATAACGCTTAGAACTGCATCTGCAAACTCTCGCAACCACTACGGTTACACGAGTCAAGCTCTAAGTACTTCTTTCGTTCCCAGAAAAATGATTTTAAAATTATTTACATATATTAAGAGTATAAAGAATGCTTATAATTAAATTTATTTTTTATTTTACTTAGGCTTGGAAATTATTATCTGAAATCCAGATTCAATCCGAGTTCCGCTCTAAAAATAGGATTTCTGAAGTGTCTGAATTCGGATCAGGAAAGTAATATCTCGGTCTCATGTCTCTGGTGATATCGAAATATTCATTCCCCAATGACCGGAACTTAAACACTGGTGGCTTCACCATATTGAGTTTTTTGCCCTCACGTTAATCACAACTGGACCAAAAGCTCTGAATTTATCAAAAATTAACCCCTAAAATATCTTAACATTCTAAAAAAATCTATTATTTTAGAACAAAAAGTAAATTAAAAATTCATTCTTTCGGAAGTGGATGGAATATAGATTTGTGGTTATGTGTAGAAATATACTCTCACTGTTTCACGGCATACTATATAGACAAAGACACTATATAATTTTTTATTGTATAGACAAAGACACTACATAATAAGTTCATAGACAAAAAAAAATTTTTTCTTCTACAGTAGAACCTCCATAAATTAATACTCAATAAATAATTTTTATAAGTTAATAAATTCCATCGATTCAAATTTGACGCATATCAATAAAATATTAAGATGATATTAAAAAAAAAACTTCTATGTAAATATACGGTCCCATTAAAATTATAAATAATAATCAATATGAATACATATTTTATATAAGAAAGAACTTATTATTGTATTGTTTATTTTATACTCACAATGGAATTATATTTATCTTTTCTTAACACCTAATATATTTTTGATGAGATTTAGAAATATTATATCTAAAACCACATATAAATTCTATGCAATATATATTATATACACAAATAATATGATAAGTTAATATACGTGTCAAATTTCAAAGTATAATAATTAATGTCTATACACTAAAATTAAATATTTTTTATCTTATAATAATATATCTTAAAATATAAAGTCTAAAAAAGAATTTTTTTGTAAATTAATATCTTTATAAATTAATAAAATTTCAAAATCCCAACACAATTAATTTATAGAGGTTCTACTATAGGTTGTTTGATCTTGTTTTATATTCTAATTTCGGAGACTAATCCAAAAAAACTTCGATTTTATTCATTTCAAACACTTATTTTGAATAAATTTTATATATGATCAATTTCTCTTATTCTTCTATATATTTGCAAATTTTTGTATGATTTTAATTCTTGTTTTATTTTAAAATCAAAACCTTAAACCCTTAATAATTTTACGTGACTTTAGTTTTGTATGGACAACAAGTGATACCCCTTTAAGGATGACACGCTATATGTGCAAACAAAACTTAAGGTCAATGTTTAACCTAATCCTAAAATCAGATTTGAATTTTAAACCCTAATCCTTAAAGTTTAAATCTGATTTTAAGAAACCATAAATCCTAAAATATAAAGCATGTGAT
Source organism: Raphanus sativus (assembly GCF_000801105.2). Taxonomy (NCBI): domain Eukaryota; kingdom Viridiplantae; phylum Streptophyta; class Magnoliopsida; order Brassicales; family Brassicaceae; genus Raphanus; species Raphanus sativus. The sequence goes on along the minus strand of NC_079512.1, from coordinate 8,373,884 downwards.
TACATGACTTTCTTTTTGTATGGACAACAAGTGATACCCCTTTAAGGATGACACACTATATGTCCAAACAAAACATAAGGTTAATGTTTTCCACATCTTTTGGTCGATGATGCACACCATAGTGTGGCTAGACCATGATTTTCTTTTAGGTCAATGATGCATACCAATAGGTATGACTAGACCATATGAAGTAAAGGTCGATGATACATACTCTTAAGTACGATTAGACCATAAAACAAAATCAATGGTCGATGATGTTCACCCTCAGGTGCAACTAGATTTTTCACCCATGATTCCCGGTGATCATCCACGATGATCCGCGTTGATCTATGATCCATGATGATCCTCGATGATCCGCGATGATCTACGATGATCAGTGATCTAAGGTGATCCAAGGTGATCCACAGTGATCCTCGATGATCCACGGTGATCCACAATCACCGGTGATGGATGATGCGCACCACAGTACAACTAAATCACAATCCGTTTTATTTGGTCGAGGAAGTGTACCGAATGGTACTACTAGACCATTAAACTGCATGGGTCGATGTAGCATACCATATGGTATGGCTAGACCATGCACTCATCCATCCCACTTTTTTCAAAGGATTTATAAATCAAACAAGTTGATTAAGAGATGGATGAGTTATGAGAAAGTAAATTTCTAAAGAGAATGCAAACTGGCCGTGTGGCCCTCTTATTTGTTTGCTGGCCGTGTGATCTTAATTGTGTAATAGCCGAATGGCATTGGTCACACAAGCTATATGGCTTTATTGTTTACATACTGGCCGAGTGCCTTTTATTTCTTGTATAGCCGAATGGCATCAGAAATTGTATGTACTAACACTTAAATCATTTTGATATGATTTCAGATGTTGAGATTCCAACCCATGGACTATGATACCCTAGATATCTCTGGAGAGAACTATCTAAGATGATCAATAAATATCTCGGTTATACTAACGATATAAGGTCTTAGTGAATGTATCATCAAGGATGATCATGGAACCGAGAATGAGAAATATAAGGCATTAACAGTAATGCGCCATCATCTCAATGTGGAACTGAGAAATCAGTACCAATATATACAAAGCTCTCGATGCCTTTGGACAGAGTTAAAGTCCAAATACACTAAGGTGATATTACCAAAGGCAAGGCATGAGTGGATGAGCCTCAGTTTCCGGGACTTTGGGTCCGTGGAAAAATACAATTATGCTCTATCCAAAGTAGCTCATACACTGATGTTTTGTGGTGAAAAGTTGACAGAGGAAGAATTACTTGAAAAAGTTTTATCCACAGCAGATCCAAAAGATCTATTCATACAACTAACCTATCGAGATAAAGGTTACACCACATACAACGATCTGTTCTTATACTTATCTCAAAATGAACAGATGAATCAGATGAAAGATGATATGAGCGGCTATGAGGCAGATAGTGATGATGAAGAATCCATGGGAGCAACATCCAAAGTGACAGATGGAGTGGCCGGCTAGACCATTGTCTAAAGTCTTTAGACATTCTGATTTCATATTTATGATTTGGTGTTTTGTCATTCAAAATTTCATAGCATTAATAAAAAAATTTCTTTTATCTTCATTGATTGATTTGCTTGAAAAATATTTTTGATTGACAAATGAGAATGAAAACTCGAGAAGAGTATGTCTAGACCACCACGCCTAAGGCATGGCCTTAAGAGGCACGGAATTTATCACCTAAGACCCGTTGATGTGGCTTGTAATGCCATTTCGACCTTTACTCCCTCCTCGGCCATGATTGGATCTACAACCATGGTTATTGTGGTATCCTTGTCCACGGCACTGGCCGTGGACAAGGATACCACAATAACCATGGTTGTAGATCCAATCATGGCCGAGGAGGGAGTAAAGGTCGAAATGGCATTACAAGCCACATCAAAATGGTTTCAATAATAAACCAATGGGCAAAGTAAAGAAAAAGGAAATGTTCCTTTAGCTTATGAAAATCGCCAAAGGCATACATATAAAAGAAGTCGAGACTACATTCTTCCTACTGATCTAATACTATGCTAAGGATCAGTGTGATAAGGCATAAAAGCCTAGGTAACCAGTAAGGTTCACCAACGAATTTATACGCTTTATGGCATGACCGGATTATCCATCCTGGTCCGAACTTGATTACTAAGGCACAAAGAGTTATCCCATACGATCTCACATTGTGAAACATGTACACAAGGGAAACTCAGTAGGTTTCATTGTTCCAAGCAACATGAAAGTATAATCTGATCATGAGGGTAGTGAGGACAAAACCCGTGATCATGACCAGACCACAAAAATCTATAAGCTTGGGTACACCATAAGTGTTGGGGTCAAAATCGGTCAAGACGAAATCGATGTCCGAAAATCTCGGAAAAACATGAAAAATGTTAGAGCAACCTCGAGAGACTAATTGTTAATCGAGAAACCTCGGGAAATATTAAGTTCGAGATTAATCATCTCGAAATCAACTGCTAGAAACATTTTCTACACAAGAAAAAACCTACGGAAAACTAAAAATGCAAAAACACGCACACGCCGAAGGAACCGAGCAGCCAACTCCAGACGTGGCCGTGGCCGCCGGGCGGCTAGCCCCGTGCTGGCCGTGGCCGCCGGCGGCTAGCGCCCATGCTGGCCGTAGCCGCCGGGCGGCTAGCCCCCTGCTGGCCGTGGCCGCTGGCGGCTAGCGCCCGTGCTGGCCGTGGCCGCCGGGCGGCTAGCCCCGTGCTGGAAGTGGCCGCCGGCGGCTAGCGCCCGTGCTGGCCGTGGCCGCCGGGCGGCTAGCCCCGTGCTGGCCGTGGCCGCCGGCGGCTAGTGCCCGTGCTGACCGTGGCCGCCCGGCGGCTAGCCCCGTGCTGGCCGTGGCCGGCGGCGGCTAGCGCCCGTGCTGGCCGTGGTCGCCGGGCGGCTAGCCCCGTGCTGGCTCGGGTCATCGGACGGCTAGTCCTCGTGCGTAAGTTCTAGGCCTCCGGGTCGCCAGAAATCTGTGTTTTACGACTTTCCGAGATCCCGCAAACAAAACTCCTTTTCCTGCTCCAAGATTCCAAAGAACCCGTAAGACGTCAACGGACAGGAAGACTTCGTATAAAACGGTGATGGTTATATCTTAAAACACCATGTGCCTCAGCAATGGATCGAAGATCTTCCGAAAGACTCGACATCCAAGTAGGAGCATTCTTTCAAAGAAATCATAGAAAACAGCGGAAGACCGGAAGACGGCCCGAAAGGAACCAAACCCGATCGAACAACCCGTTTACGATTTTCTAAAAGGATAGATACGACGGTTTACAATTATCTTCGCATGACAAGATAAATGTTAAACTTCCGAAAAGATAAATGTCAACTTTCCGAAAAGATAAATGTCAACTTTCCCGATAAACGCGAAAGCCGACGAAAATAGAAAAAGTCCAGCCCGCGGCGGACTCAACCCATCAAGAATAGACCGTCATATGGGAGTATATAAGCAAAGCTAGGAGCAGAGGAAGGGGGATCCGAAATCAGAAGAAAGAAACCACTCCAGAGCAACTTAGAACTTAGGCACTTATTTTCTTTTTTAGCGAGCTGTGACTCAACTAGGTTAGATCTAGGTTTCGAGACTAGCGACGATCGACAGCTCTTGCGGCCGAGATCTCGACCTGTTGTCCAACGCTCTCTACAGATTCAGAAATAAGATTCTTTCTTTTTGCTCTCTTTATTTTACGCATTTATTCCCAAACTAGACTCGTATTAACTTTGTCGTGCGTGGCCCAGCAGATAGCCGGGATCCTCGGGGAAAACTAGGTCAACTTAGTTTTCCTACGTTTTAACTTAACTAAAATCGACAGTGCGAATTTCGGTTCCCACAGTTTGGCGCTAGAAGGAGGGGGATTCACGGATTTATCTTTCTCGCAACTACGCACGCCCAGTTAAGCATGTCTGCAGACGCGGAAAAAGACAAGCAAACGCACGACGCATCAGCCGTCGATGCCAACGCTGAGAAGACTCCTGCCGGAAACGTATCGACGGTCACTGCCGAGGCAAACACCGCGATGCTGGACCAGGTGAAGGAACTGTTCGCCACCGCCCAGAAACGGTCGGAAGAACAAAAGAAACTAATGGCTTCACTCGCTAAACAGGTCAATACCTTAACAGCGAAAAGCAAACTCCCGCGCGGATCCACCAAGGTGAGGCGTGTCAGGAGGCTCGACTTCGGAACTTCCGGAGACCAAGAAAAAGATGCCCCGAGAAAATCCCCAGAACTCGTCCCTGACGATACCACCCCGACGGGGCAGAAGAAAACGACGGGCAACCTTCCACCTCCCGCAAGGGACAACGAAGGGGACGACGTCGAAAGAATCAATCTGGATATCAGCGATCAATCGGACCCGTCCGACGAAGACGCCGACCTCCACCACAGAAGGACTCGAAGTCAGTCAGCTCGACTGGCGGCAGCCTTCAAAAAACCCATGACAGAAGAGGAAGAAGACCTCTACTGGTCAGAGCAAGAAAGGTTGACTGAGGACCAGACTCGGGCCTATCGCAGCCAACGTAGACAAAGGAGCGCGAACGGCGCCAACGAAATCCACGGTTTGCGCGAGTACATCGCCAAAACTGCAGCCGAGGTGAAAGCGGTAAAATCGCAGATTCACCACGCGACCAGCACTGCCCCCGAGATCGACCTGCTCCTCGAGGAATCGAGAAAAACTCCGTTCACCTCTTGAATCACGGACGCACGAGTCTCAGATCCTGGGAAAATAAAGCTTCCCACCTATGATGGAACCACAGATCCAAAGGCACATCTGCAGTCTTTCCAGATTGCGATGGCAAGGTCTAAACTTCCGGAGCGGGAAAAGGACATCGGCTGCTGTCTCCTATTGGTCGAGAACCTCAGAGGTGCTGCGCTCGAGTGGTTCTCACACTCGAAAAGAAACTCCATCGGAAGTTTCCGCCAGCTTGCTTCGGCTTTTCTGAAGCAATTCTCCATGTTCATGGACAGGGAAACTTCCGACGTAGACCTTTGGAGTCTAATTCAAAAGGAAGATGAACCGCTCCGCGACTACATAAGGAGGTTCAAACTCGTGATGTTCAGGGTAACAGGCCTCAGCGATAGAGTCGCCATCGACGCACTGAGGAAAAACCTCAGGTACAACTCGAAATTCCAAAAGTGGATTTCTCTGGAAAGGCCACGCACCATCCAGGACACTCTCCACAAGGCAACGGATTTCATCATCATGGAAGAAGAGATGAAAATCCTAGCGCAAAAGCATGGACCGCCAAAAGCATCCGGCAAGAAGAAAACCTCTCGTAACGACAAGTACGTCCATCACGAAGGGGAAGACGTCCAAGGCGAGCATAACTACGCCGTCAATTCCGAACAAGGAAGGACCGTCGGAAACACTTGGACGCGGAACTCGTACAAGGACAATTCCAGCTGCGAGTTCCATCAGACGAGAGGTCACTCCACCGCCAACTGCAAAGTCCTCGGCGGTGGACTCATTATGAAGCTGCTTGACGGCAAACTAGCAACGGTCAAGAGCATGAAAGACCTGATCCTAGATTTTGACCGTCCGCCAAAGACCGACGGAGCCAATCCCGAGAATAACGCTCCTGGAACTCAATCGGGAGAAAAACGCGAACGGAGACAAGACGGCGAAGGAAACAACAACAACCGCCAAAGGATCAACATGGTCATCGGAGGATCGCATTTTTACCAGGACTCCGTTTCGTCAATTAAAGCCTACGGACGGAAGGCCGAGACAAGCCATGGATGGTGTCCAGAGGACGACGTTCCCAATCACGCAATCACCTTCGAGGAACAGGATACGACCGGACTCGATAAACCCCACTACGATCCTCTGGTCATCGACTTGGTGATTCAGGATCTCGAAGTCGGCTGCATCCTCATCGACACAGGAAGCACGGTCAATATCATGTTCCGCGACACTCTGCAGAAGATGAACATACCCCTCGGAGAAGTCATCCCAGAACCAAGACCATTGACTGGATTCTCGGGCGTCACGTCCATGACCCTCTGAAAAATCAGACCCCCGGTCATGGCTAAAGAAGTCACAAAGATCGTCGAATTCGCGGTAGTGGATAACCCGGCTATCTATAACGCCATAATGGGAACTCCTTGGATAAACGCCATGAAGGCAGTCCCGTCCACTTACCACCTCGGCGTCAAGTTTCCAACACCAACTGGAACGGCGGTAATCTGGGGAAGCCAAAATCAGTCGCGACTCTGCTTCCTAGCCGAACATAAACTTCGCAGCAATCGGAACGCCCCAGTAGCTAACCCGAAGCGAACCAAGAAGAACCTGAGTATCTCCAAGAACTCAGCAAAAAACAACTCGGATTTGTCCGAACAGGCCACGACTCAGGACAGCGGGAAAATCCTCGAGTCCATCACCGAGAAAACGGATGACCTAACTCCCAACGCGACCGCCGACTTAGCCGAAACAGACAAGGCGCCGGAAATCGTGGAGTAGTAGCAACCGCGACAGAAATAGAACTACGAGATGGCTTGATCCTCGCAAGAGGTACGTAGGCAGTTCGTCGCAACCCGGCGGCTAGCGCCCGTGCTGGCCGTAGCCGCCGGGCGTCTAGCCCCGTGCTGGCCGTGGCCGCCGGCGGCTAGCGCCCGTGCTGGCCGTGGCCGCCGGGCGGCTAGCCCCGTGCTGGCCGTGGCCGCCGGCGGCTAGCGCCCATGCTGGCCGTGGCCGCCGGGCGGCTAGCCCCGTGCTGGCCGTGGCCGCCGACGGCTAGCGCCCGTGCTGGCCGTGGCCGCCGGGCGGCTAGCCCCGTGCTGGCCGTGGCCTCCGGCGGCTAGCGCCCGTGCTGACCGTGGCCGCCGGGCGGCTAGCCCCGTGCTGGCCGTGGCCTCCGGCGGCTAGCGCTCGTGCTGGCCGTGGTCGCCGGGCGGCTAGCCCCGTGCTGGCTCGGATCATCGGACGGCTAGTCCTCGTGCGTAAGTTCTAGGCCTCCGGGTCGCCAGAAATCCGTGTTTTACGACTTTCCGAGATCCCGCAAACAAAACTCCTTTTCCTGCTCCAAGATTCCAAAGAACTCGTAAGACGTCAACGGACAGGTAAACTTCGTATAAAACGGTGATGGTTATCTTAAAACACCATGTGCCTCAGCAATGGATCGAAGATCTTCCGAAAGACTCGACATCCAAGTAGGAGCATTCTTTCAAAGAAATCGTAGAAAACAGCGGAATACCGGAAGACGGCCCGAAAGGGACCAAACCCGATCGAACAACCCGTTTACGATTTTCTAAAAGGATAGATACGACGGTTTACAATTATCTTCGCATGACAAGATAAATGTTAAACTTCCGAAAAGATAAATGTCAACTTTCTGAAAAGATAAATGTCAACTTTCCCGATAAACGCAAAAGCCGACGAAAATGGAAAAAGTCCAGCCCGCAGCGGACTCAGCCCATCAAGAATAGACCGTCATATGGGAGTATATAAGCAAAGCTAGGAGCAGAGGAAGGGGGATCCGAAATCAGAAGAAAGAAACCACTCCAGAGCAACTTAGAACTTAGGCGCTTATTTCCTTTTTTAGCGAGCTGCGACTCAACTAGGTTAGATCTAGGTTTCGAGACTAGCGACGATCGACAGCTCTTGCGGCCGAGATCTCGACCTGTTGTCCAACGCTCTCTGCAGATTCGGAAATAAGATTCTTTCTTTTTGCTCTCTTTATTTTACGCATTTATTCCCAAACTAGACTCGTATTAACTTTGTCTTGCATGGCCCAGCAGATAGCCGGGATCCTCGAGGAAAACTAGGTCAACTTAGTTTTCCTACGTTTTAACTTAACTAAAATCGACAGTGCGAATTTCGGTTCCCACAATAAGAATACATGTATAAAAGATAAGATACATCAGGCCATATAAAGTGAGCATAGATATTCCCGTCTAAAGATGATAAAGGGTCATAATCCAGATATAGACCATCCTAAGACTTTATGAATAAACCACCACATACCTATGTGCCATCTAGGATGGAATACCTCATCTAAGGATGAGATGAAAATCGGAAATATATGTTGGATAAGAGAACATGATCTTTCTCCCATGAATTCAATGAGACCATGAGCCAAACAAAGGTGATCATATTGTCGCCAAGGTACACGGATTACATACAAGATGAATCCGACTATCCAACATCATGGAGAAAGCTATAAGCTGGTAAATAGAAAGTGAAAGTGGAATGGTTTTAACCATCCAAATCTTGGCAAAGATCCTCGGACCAGATATATATGTACTGGACGTCCATAAACAAAGAAAGAATGATAGCCAGACAGACCCGAAAGAATGACTAAGTCATACCAGCTTAGCACCACTATATAAATGTCCTAGTAGAGACATAATCAAGTTGATGTATAAGTCTATACAAGATAGACCAGTATGTTCCATATACAAGGAACCTCGGATAGAAAGAGATAAGGTCCTCATAATGATAGATCCGGTTCATGAAAGAGAAACCATACTAGACAATGAGATAAGACCGGCCGGTCCTAAGGTATAGGTATCATACAATGTAGCCTTGCAAACTACAGAGTATTCAATGATCCTGATAATAATAAAATCTCAATCGATTGTATCATGTCTAGAACGCGATAGAACGCGATGGAACATTATATAAGGTGTCGACACATACACACACTCATAAGTGATAAAGAGAAAGCACTTGAGCATAAGAGATATGCGAGGATCACTAACCCACGTAAGAGTACTCATAGAGAATAAAATGGGACGTGGAGTTAAACCCAAAGAATGTATGAGATGGGCGTATTGGCCAAGTACATAAGATGGACGCCATCTAACCAGTGAACATAGGAGTCTTGTGAGGAAAAGAAAATCGTGAGCAATAGAACATGAAAATACAGACAAGTGGTCGTACATGTTTCTACATGAAGCATTCAATGGAATGGCTAAATAACACAAGGATACTCACATGGACTAAGAAACAAGGAAATAAATTCCTATGTGGTGAATGCTACTACCCAATATCGAAATTGATAAATATCTGGGCATATAAGAAAGATGTAGTAGACAATTGATATCTCACTGGATATATATAAAGGTAATATAAAATACCTTGAAAGATGAGAAAGAAGTTCTCATAGAACAACATCGTTCATGCGTTGTTCATGGACTGAAATGCAGCCGCATACACACGATATAATAAGACTAAGTGATGCTTAGTAGAAAGTACTATAAGAACGTTTCAGATCAGTCCATATAGTAGTCAATATATTCCTTGTGCTTATATTTAAAGAAATGATGGTTAAGATGATTGATTCTTGGAAAGGCTATGAAGATACTACGATGATCTATAATAGAGATCATTAGCCGTATATGAATGTTGGGATCTATGATCCAACGTACCAAGAATAGATTGATCAAATGGTCTGAGAATCCATCAGATTCACGACCAAAGGGAACCATACCGACTAGGATCATGTCCAACCTAGTTCGACCTTAATCATCATTGGTCCCGACCAATCCATCCCGTCCAGCTTGTTCCGACCAGTTCCTCTAGGTCTTAAATCCGACCTAAACCATCCAAGTGAGAGGAACGTCCTATTGACCAAAAAGTGGCTTAGTTTTTATTAAACTTCAAACTATAACACAATAGCCACTTCATGAACAGACCGTGGACATATACTAAAAGTTCATAAAGAGTTTTGGTCAAAGGATATGAATAAGATATATAGTGGACAAGAACATAATCCGGATGGATTATGGATGATGTCATGATCCGGACAGATCATGGACATACAAAGACATTTATGGTCGAATTTATCTAAGAGAGATAAACCATATGATCCGAATGGACCATGAATATCATGAAAGCATTTTGCTGATGCAGGTTACCAATCCGACCCACACAGTGCTAAGTCCCAAACTAGCTACGTTTTCACATATGGAGGCACGGTCATTTCATGGAGATCAGTCAAACAGATCATATCAGCCATATCATCCAATCACTCGGAAAAATTGGCGATCCATGAAGCAAGTAGAGAGTGTGTCTGGTTGAGACTCATGACACATCATATTCGGACAGCATGTGGGATCACGAATGGTAAGGATGGGCCGACCATTCTTTATGAAGACAATGCAGCCTACATAGCTCAGCTCAAAGATGGATACATCAAGGGTGACAAGACTAAGCACGTTCTCCCCAAGTTCTTCTTCACCCATGATCTACAGAAGGAAAGAGAGGTCAAGGTACTCCAAGTTAGATCAAGCGAGAACTCAGCTGACCTCTTCACTAAGGCATTACCAACATGCACGCTCAGGAAGCTTATGCAGCAGATTGGTATGCGATCACTAAGAAGCCTTCAGTGATGTTCACTTCAGGGGGAGTAATGCGGCTGTACTTTTTTTCCTATTCATGGCTTCCCGTTTTTACCACATTGGGTTTTTGGGTTTACCATGGAAAGGTTTTAACGAGACGGTATTCCAACGCATTACAAACTCTAGACGGTTATGGCATTACAATCTCGGTTTTTAACGAGATAGCATCTTACACGCATAATGGACATCAATGAGAAGTGTTATGAATATTGTGTGATGACTATTATGGAATGTTCTAGATTTACTTGTTCCCTACTCCAAGTTATTAGACTTTGTCTCCAAACTATGTAATCATATATAAAGAACTCATTACTCATAGAATAACATAACAATTCATTCATCTCTAAGCCATACGGTTCTCTCTCTCTTTTTAGTTCGATCCGTTCTAAGACAAGAACACTAAGATTAGAACAGTTTTGAAAATTTTGACAAATTCCCTTCGGTTGTGATCAAGCCAAATCTTCCATATGTCGTTTCAGGAAGTTCGTCAGCAACATCCCACCCACCCAACAAACTGAGTGCTATTATTGGAGATGGGTTTGCGCATTAGCACAAGCCATGAGTTAGCCCGGTCCAATAATTGCAAGGATTCGTGATGGGATGAAGCTTAAGCAATAATAAGCCCATTGGATAAAAGTCCGCCAGGCCACTTAGGGGTAGAGGATAATCCTTTCTCCAGTTGAAACGAAACCCTCTACACGTCGATTGGACGGTTCAACATGGCAACATAGGGAGCCTAAGCGTGGTGTCGAACATAGATGTCACCAACCGGTTGAAGACTACATGAACTTCTATATATAATGATGACCTGCAGTTCGTAATCCGGGAGAAAATGCAAGAAAATGTATATTAAAAGAGAGCAAAGGTAACGAGAAGCAAAGAGAACTCAGACACAAGAGACGACATGACAAGTGACAACCAGTTTCTAAGTCTTCGGATGACCTATATATTTTCCCGTCTTGTACTTATGCTTCATTATAAACAGAATCTTTGATCCCCTCTTCGTTACAAATAATTGATTTTAGGTTGTAAATTACAGTTAATCTAGACAAATTTTTCACTTGGTGCATTGTTGATATAAAAAATACAAAAACAAAAAATGAGAATCGAACCTTAGAACAGCTCCATCAATGAGTTCTAAAATAGGTTCTTACAATTAAAGTAAAATGAAAAATACCAAAAACATGAAAGAGAGTGAACAAAATCGAACCTCAGATCTCTTAGGGCACTTTTGGTGAAGGACTCTCCGCAAGAGAAAAATGACCTATTTTAATTCCAATTTTTAGGATTGCGCCTATTCCATCGTGAACTTTAGTATAGTGACTATTCCATCACAAATTCAACAAAACTTTCAAATGTCTACGAGTTTTGCACAAACGTATATATATATATGACTTATTCTTGGGTTCATTTCTAGGGTGAATTTCTAAGTTCACCAACCAATAGAAATCAGTCATTTCACAATTGATATCTTTTAAAAAAGGAAACATAATATTGTCGAGTTATATTATATTTTTTAAATACAAATGTTAAAAATAAATAAAAATAGTAATATATGAAAAAAATGATTTTTAAAATATTTTAACTCCGTCATCAAAACACCAAACCCTAAACCCTAAACTCTAAATCCTAAACCCTTGGATAAATACTAAACCCTAAATTAAAACACTAAACACTAAATTCTAAAAATACTAAATCCTTAATCCTAAAAAGAGTTTAGAGATTAGGATTAAGGGTTTAGTATTTTTACGATTTAGTATTTTAGTGTTTCGTGTTTTTTTATATAGAAATTAGGATTATCCAAATGTTTAGGCTTTATCCAAGGGTTTAGGGTTTAGTATTTTGATGACGGCATTAAAATATCTAATTTTTTAGGGTTTAGAGCTTAAGATTATTCAAGGGTTTAGGGTACACCCAAAGGTTTACAGTTTAGGATTTAGGGTTTAGGGTTTAGTGTTCTTTTAACGAAGTTAAAATATTTTTAAAAAAATCAGTTTTTGTAACTACTATTATTTTATTTTTTTATTTAAAAAACGTAATATAACTTAACAATGTTTTGTTTCCTTTTTTAAAAGATATCGATTATGAAATAATTGATTCTTATTGGTTAGGTGAACCTAAAGAACCCAAAAATATATATATATACTATAACAATAGTTATCAACCGTTTATTTGGTTGATTAGATAGCTGAAACAGTGTCATTTGTACAAACTTCGAACCCATGTTTTGTCGAATAAAATGCTTATATTATCCACCAAAATGTGGATTCAAAGTGGGTGTCATCCACCAAGACGTGGATTCGAAGTTTGTAAGACTCAAAATTTTATTTTTGTGATATTTATAAACAACATCGTTTTAATATAAGTGTCATGTCAGCTATGTAATCATCCGAATAAACGGTTGACTAACTATCGTTGTAGTCAATGTATATATATGCATGTTTGTGAAAATTCGTGTGGATATTTTAAAATTTTGTTGATGTTATGAAATGAGAGAAGTGTTGCTGTGAAAGTTGTGTCTTTCTCATTAGCTATTGCCACTTATATATAGTGGTTGTCACATAAGGTTTTACATCAATGGAGAATCTACACAATGAATACACTTTGACTACATTCAATACAATATCAAGATTTGGTCAAAGCTCATAGATGCTTAGGTTGAATGGGTCTTCATCTTGACAAGTCTCGGGCGGAATGTAGACGGATCGAATAGACGGGTCGGATGTAAACCTCCTTGGTCTTGGTTATAGGCAATCCACACAAACCATACTATGGTTTATAACACTCCCCCTTGGATGCCATAACCATATCGGGCTTGTAATGTGCTAACGTTGCCTCATTAAAACCTTACTAGGAAAACCCATTGGGACAAAACCATAGTTAAGGAAAAAGAGTACAACACACATTACTCCCCCTGATTTGGACATCACTGAAGGTCCTTGAGTCTACGCAAGCCAATCTGCTTCGTGAGCTTCTTGAATGTGCTGGTGGGAAGTGACTTGGTGAAGAGGTCGGCTGAGTTCTCACTAGACCGGATTTGGACGACATTGACCTCCTTGGATTTCTGCAACTCATGGGTGAAGAAGAACTTGGGTAAAATATGTTTGGTCCGGTCACCTTTGATATACCCATCTTTGAGTTGAGCAATGCAGGCTGCATTGTCCTCATATATGATGGTCGGACCATTGTCCTCGACCATACCACTATCTGATCGGATGTGTTGGGTCATGGACCTCAACCATACACACTCACGACTTGCCTCATGCATGGCTAAGATTTCTGAGTGATTAGATGAAGTGGCTGCTATAGTTTGTTTCATGGAACGCCATGATATTGCAGTACCACCATGAGTGAACACATAGCCGGTTTGGGACCGAGCACGGTGTGGATCAGATAAGTAGCCTGCATCAGCAAAGCCTACTAAACCATCTTTGGTTTCATTTGTATAAAATAAACCCAAATCCTTAGTTCCTTGAAGGTAACGTAGGATATGTTTAATTCCGTTCCAGTGCCTTTGGGTCGGACATGAACTAAAACGAGCTAGGAGGTTGACGGCAAAACATATATCTGGTCTAGTGTGGCTAGCCAAATACATTAACGCTCCTATGGCATTGAGGTAAGGCACTTTAGGACCCAGGACGTCCTCATCGTCCTTCTTAGGACCGAATGGGTCAGTGTCCACTCCAAGGGACCTCACAACCATTGGGCTGCTCAATGGGTGAGCCTGGTCCATATTAAATCTCTTGAGTACTCTTTCTGTATATGCCTTTTGATGCACAAGGATTCCTCCTTTTATGTACTCAAGTTGTAATCCCAAACAGACTTTAGTTTTACCTAGGTCTTTCATTACAAACTCTTTCTTGAGACATTCAACTGTTTGGGCGATTTCCCCAGAGGTTCCAATGATGTTCAAATCATCAACATACACTGCTATGATAACAAATCCATTGTTTGCAAACTTCTTTATAAAGATACATGGACTGATAGGGTCGTTCTTATAGCCTTCTTTGGCAAGGTACTCGCTCAAGCGATTGTACCACATTCGAGCACTTTGCTTAAGTCCATATAAAGATTTGTTCAGCCTTATGCAGTGTTCTTCTCGAGAAACTTTGTTAGCTTTAAGCTCAATACCCTCTGGTAATCTCATATATATTTCATTATCCAGTGGACCATAAAGGTATGCGGTTACAACATCCATTAACCGCATATCCAAATTTTCTTTGATGGCCAGACTTATTAAAAATCGAAATGTAATTGCATCCACCACAGGGGAGTATGTCTCCTCATAATCGATGCCTGGTATTTGTGAGAATCCTTGTGCAACAAGCCGTGCTTTGTATCTTACAATTTCACCATGTTCATTTCTCTTCCTCACAAATACCCACTTATATCCCACTGGTTTAACATCACAAGGTGTCCGGATAATCGATCCAAAGACATTCCTTTTCTTAAATGATTCTAACTCCACGTTTATGGCTTCTTTCCATTTTAGCCAATCTGATCTTTGAGTGCACTCTAGTATAGACGTGGGTTCATGATCCTCATTTAAGTCCATCATTTCAAGGGCTACATTATATGCAAATATATCATCGATGTCGACATCTTTTCGGTTCCATTTTGTCCCAGACATTAAGTATTAATCGAGATCTCATCATTATCAATGCCTTCAGTACCATGAGGACCGGCGTCCCGAACCCCAAGTGTTGATACTGACGGCATAGCCATTTCGGCCTTGTCTGGACAATCTATGACCTCGGTTTCTTTTGCACCTTTCTTTGTTTTCCGAGGTCTTTTATCTTTGGAACCAATTGGTCTACCACGCTTGAGGCGTGCCTTAGACTCAGTAGCCACTTGATTGTGTCCATCTTGGACATCAATACTTATTGGTGCATTACAAGCTGGTATATAGGACTTAGTTACTCTTTTCGGGTCAGCAAAGGAATCAGGCAATTGATTAGCTAGCTTTTGCATATGAATTATTTTCTGGACCTCTAAATCACATGATTGAGTCCGAGGATCTTGCCATGATAAGGATGTTTGATTCCATATTATCTCTTTGCCCAGCTTGTTATTTTCTACCCCTAATGTTGGGTACTCTGATTCATCAAAATGACAATCAGCATATCTGGCCTTAAATAAATCTCCAGTAGTAGGCTCAAGATATTTAATAATGGTTGGAGAATCAAAACCAACATATATTCCCATCCTCCTTTGAGGTCCCATTTTTGTTCTCTGTGGTGGTGCAATAGGAACATACACAGAACATCCAAATGTTTTAATATGGGACACGTCTGGCTCATGACCCGAGAGTAATTGGGATGGAGAATATTTATGTTCACTGGATGGCCTTATTCGTATCAATTCAACAGCATGTAAAACTGTATGTCCCCAAGCTGATACTGGTAGCTTCGACCTCATGAGTAATGGTCGAGCAATCAACTGGATTCTTTTAATGAAGGATTCAGACAATCCGTTCTGTGTATGTACATGTGCCACGGAGTGTTCCACACTTACCCCCATGGACATACAGTAATCATTAAAAACTCGGGAACTGAATTCACTTGCATTGTCAAGACGTATAGTCTTTAGTAGAAAATCTGGAAAGTGGGCTCTCAGTCTTATGATCTGGGCCAATAATCTTGCAAGTGCCAAGTTTCTAGATGATAATAGACAAACATGCGACCATCTGGTCGATGCGTCAATCAGGACCATGAAATATCGAAATGTCCCACAAGGTGGGTGAATTGGTCTACATATATCACCTTGTATCCTTTCCAGAAAGTTCAATGTTTCTTTAACCTCCTTTACCGGTGATGGCCTTATTATTAATTTCCCTTGTGAGCATGGAATACATGTAAGGCTCTTAGGGATAATATTCCTTTCTTTCAAGGAATGGCCAGTTGAGTTCAAAATTATTTTGCGCATCATGGTCGAACCAGGATGGCCGAGCCTTTCATGCCATTGTTTGAACTCATTATTCATTGTGGCATTTGTCTCAAGCACTTTTATATCGGCACAATAGAGGCCCATAGATATAGCTGGGATAGTCTCTAGGACTTCTTTATGGCCTTGTGCATTCTTATAAATCAAAAGGAATTCTTTCTTTCCTTTGCCCCTAGTTTCAACATGTAGATCATTCATTCGAATGTCTTTGAAACTTAATAAATTTCTCTTTGATTCAGGAGAATATAATGCATTAGAAATTTCTAGATGCGTGCCATTAGGCATTATTAAGTTAGCCAAGCCATGGCCTTTAATAAGGCTGGCTGTGCCTGCTATAGTTTTGATATTGGCACTCTTTAAGATAAGGTTAGCAAAATATCCTTTATCTTTTAATATAGTGTGACTTGATCCACTATCTATTACTAGCAGGTCTTTGTCTTCTTTCATTTCTGAAAAATAGACAAGAGTCAGCACCATAGATATTATTTGGGAGAAATGATGTCTTAATGGTTTTGTCTTTGTTGTTCTTAATAAGTTTAACTTATATAAGGCATATATATAAAAATAAAAATTTTATTTCATAGATAGAATTGCCAAAGTCATAGAACATAGGAAACAAAGACATAAAGCCAAAGCAAAAATGCAAAGTGCAAAGACAAAAGCAACTTGATGTCGAAATCTTCATATTCAGCCACTTTTAAGGAGATCCGAAGTCTCATAATCGGCTTGATCATTCTCATGGTCTAGATCATTCTCATCATCATGATGGACCCAATTTGCCACAGGGTCTTTTCCCTTTATGCTCTCCTGGTAGAGTTTAACAAGATGTTGGGGAGTTCTGCATCGGTTAGCCCAATGATTGGTCATCCCACAACGATAGCAAGGAGTTTTGGTCGAGCCATGGGTTTTGAAGTCGGACTTATATCCACGGCTAGCATGATGACCTCGGCTATAGCCTCGGCCTCGGCTGTGACCAAGATGATCTCGTGGTTGGAATCCACGTCCTCGTGGCTGAAACCCACGACCTCGTGGTTGAAACCCACGGTTACTTCCTTGCCATCTCCCACGGCCTCTCATGCGACCGCGGTATGACTCTCTTGGAGTCTCATCTTTTGGCTCTATGGCCGCATGTGCCTCAGGCAATGCTTTAGTACCAGGTGGCCTTAGCTCACTGTTCATCATGAGTAACTCATTGTTCTGTTCAGCAAGCAACAAACAAGAGATTAAGGCAGCATAAGTGGAGAAACCCTTTTCTCGGTATTGTTGCTGAAGCAACATATTGCTGGTGTGGAATGTGGAAAATGTTTTCTCCAGCATATCAGCATCAGTGACAGTCTCCCCACACAATTTCAACTTGGAGACTATCTTGAACATAACCGAGTTATACTCTTCCACAGACTTATAGTCTTGGATTCTTAGGTTTCTCCAATCATAAAGGGCCTTTGGCAGGATCACAGTTTTCTGATGATCATATCTATTTTTCAACTCTGTCCAAAGTTCCAGAGGATCCTCAATAGTGAGGTACTGGTCTTTAAGACCTTCAGCCAGATGATGGCGAATGATCACAATGGCCTGGTATTTATTCTTAACCGATGGCTCAGTGTCTTCAGTGATAGTATCACCAAGATTTTTAGACCTCAAGAGAATTTTGGTATCAAGTACCCATTGGAGGTAATTATCTCCGGAGAGATTGAGGGCAGCAAACTCAAGGTTGTTGATTTTCGACATCTGAATCAAATAATCCATAAGGAATGAAGATTCATAATAATATGATCAATCCATGTTCAGATTTATGAATGGAGATTTTGATCATGGCTTTAATATATATTCCTTTTATATTTCTGAAAGATTTATATGTATTATATAATATGGATGATTTATATAAAGCAATCATTGTCAAACAGCATATAAAAATGCAGCATATAAACATGACAAGAAATGATTATAATTTTCAGGATTTAATTCAAGGTATCATGATCAGAATTATCTACCATATGAATGAATAATCAATTTCAATAAGACAATATGATAAGTGAATGAAAATAGTCAGTTCAGAATATGAGCATGATCTAATAAAATTTCTAAACCAAGTTCAATTCAATATGGATGTTTCAGAATAATAGATGTTATGCAAAAATGATCTAGAATATAATTCAGTCATCACAAAATCATTTTCAAGGTTGTGGACCATGTTTCACAAATTTTAGTATGGTCATGTATCATGGGTTATGTCCTCACTCCCCCTCATGAACATACTCAAATTTGTGGTGCATAGTAATATATAATGAACATATTATATAGTCATGAACATCTATAATGAACTTATATCAAGACTGATCAGAATTTAAATAAAAGATGACAAACAATAATAAGATCAAATGATATCAACCTATAATTTATTTCATCTTATGTCATATTAATGCAAAACAGGACTATAGGTTATAAAATTTAAATGCCTAGTCAAATAAAATCGA
Organism: Raphanus sativus; assembly: GCF_000801105.2. Taxonomy (NCBI): domain Eukaryota; kingdom Viridiplantae; phylum Streptophyta; class Magnoliopsida; order Brassicales; family Brassicaceae; genus Raphanus; species Raphanus sativus. The sequence goes on along the minus strand of NC_079512.1, from coordinate 8,355,105 downwards.
AAAATGCATTTATAAAAATCGAAATTGCATTTATAAAATCATATCAGTTACAAAGAAAATAAAAACAGTCAAAGATATGCAATCAATTGGTTTTAATATTTATTTTATTTTGGCTGACTGAATTAATTTTTTTTTCCAGGGAGGCTGGCCAAAAATGGCACAGCAAGGGATTCAAGGTTTTGATCTTTGGGTTTTTGATGGTATTGATAAACGACTTATACAACCTGCTGGAACAGCTGGTGATGCGAATAAACAATGGTTTGATTATTGGTTTCAATCCTTTAGACAAATCCGGATTTAAGGCCGGATCATATAGGAGAAAGGTAGAACCTGTTAATAGCTTGCAAACCAGGAAGGGGATTTAGGATTTCACAAAACTTTTATAAGATTTCAAAAGTTCTTATAATCAAGATTCATATAGATCTTTATGTTCTTTAATAAGTTTTACTGATTTTAGAGATTCAAGATAATTTTTAGAATCAATATACTTATAGAACTTTTGATTCAAGATTAATATTTAGATAATAATTTTAGAACAACAGATTTTAATAAGTTTTATAAGATTCATATAGATCCAAGATATGAACATATAGTGTTCTTATGAACATGTTCTTAGATATGTTCTTATATTTTGGATTTTGATTAAAGTTTTGATTAGTTTACCTCTTCTTAACCAGGAATCTGAATGGACCACCTTGAGCAAGATCTTGAGAGCTCACCGGAAAACTTGAATCGCCGGCGGAGCAAGGCTGAGCGCCGGAGGAGCTGGCCGGTGAAGAAGAACTCCGGTGGAGAGCACACTCGTGCTGATAACGTGTTATGAAATGAGAGAAGTGTTGCTGTGAAAGTTGTGTCTTTCTCATTAGCTCTTGCCACTTATATATAGTGGTTGTCACATAAGGTTTTACATCAATGGAGAATCTACACAATGAATACACTTTGACTACATTCAATACAATATCAAGACTTGGTCAAAGCTCATAGATGCTTAGGTTGAATGGGTCTTCATCTTGACAAGTCTCGGGCGGAATGTAGACGGATCGAATAGACGGGTCGGATGTAAACCTCCTTGGTCTTGGTTATAGGCAATCCACACAAACCATACTATGGTTTATAACAGTTGAGTTCATAATGAAATATGCATAATACTAAAGTTTGTGATGAAATAGGTACGACCCAAAAAAATTGGGAATGTAATAAGCCATTTTTCCTCTCAGCAAGTCTCTGACATATTAAATAATAATGAAAAGAAAAAGAAATCATAGAAGAGGAGAGAAGTAAGGATCATTTCTGAGGTACTTTCTTTTTAATTGTTGTTTTTTCATTGGCTATGGAGTTTTTGTTTTAGAATTTATTTTTTATTTTTTATTTTTTATCTTTTTGACAACGAAATGCTATTCTATTATTCAAATTTGTGATGGTCTGTGTAACCAAACCGGAATAGAATAACCAACATAGTGAAGATCTCTATAAAAAGATATCGCAGTCTTAGCAAAAAATCAGAAATCTGATTATGCGCTCGTGGAATATGAGTGATCTTGAAGTCCGGGAAGTATATCTGCAAAGTCGCTATCCTCTCTAGTTCTGTTGTAAATTTTGACCAATCATGGGATATTTCAATCATCACAATCAAATCTTTACAGTCTGTTCCAAAGTTCTGGCATGTAGAATATTGTATCATATTCTCCATCGTCCATCTTAGTGCCTGAATTTCAGAATGTAAAGTAGACTCTCCTCTGATAAAATTTTGTTTCCCCATAAGTTGAAATTTCTCTCATGCTATCCCATGTAAACCCGTCCACACTTACTGAATTGTGTTGTTGACGTCTATGACCTATCTAATAGGTAAATATTACCCAAACTTAATACCTAGAATTTTAAAATTTATTAAAAAGGTAATTACATTACATCAATAAAAAATAAGGTGAGAGACGATTCTAATATTTTGATTGCTAATGATGCTCTTAATAACTTATTAATTAAGAACCCAAAATATATATAAAAATTCATTTATTTATAATACTAACATTATCTTTTAGAACCCAAGAGGGTTTCCTGGTGATATTGTCGCTCTTATGGGTGCACACCTTTAACCATCTTAACCAACAATGATTTAACTATTTCATTCACAAAATTGCTAAACACTCGTTCCATTTCTAAATAAGTGTCATTTTAATATTTTCACTGAGATTAAGAAAATAATAGAAATATAGAAATATATGTAAGTTGATATTAATTATATATCTCTGACTAATAATATTTGAGATAAATAAAACTATTTATAAAATTAATGCAATTTTCAATTAATTTTTAGCTGAAGTAAATATAATTTGCATTGAAATTATAAAATAACACTTTTCTGTAATAAAAAAGTTAGAATAACACTTATTATGAAACAAATAGAGTATTAGAGAGGGATTATGAGTGCATTTGACCCCATAACGAGAAACATGGCTACGCTCCGGCTGTAACCCATTTCCACCTTCGACATCTAGTGATCGGATCATGTTCCTTGGTTAGTGTGTCGTCCCTCAACCACGTAAACCGTTCACACCCAAGGTTCTACACGCTCGTCCACTAATTGATCACATACCAAGGCTTCTGTTAAGCTAGAAGGGCTTCACACTTAAAACCAATTGGTGATTAGTGGTGTGGTTCATCTATCTTATATATTACTAAAGATCCCTTTCAACTACCGATGTAGGACACTTTGTGTCTACTACGCCCCCTCGAGATGATGGCTCTCTGAGCGTCAATCTCGAAATATTCGGGCAAGGATCGATGGGCCAACTTTGGGCCAGATCGATGAGTATCGGGTTGGCCTGCGTGGATCGGGCTCTGATACCATGTTAAGCTAGATGGGCTTCATACTTAAAATCAATTGGTGATTAGTGGAGTGGCTCATCTATCTTATATATTACTAAAGATCCTTTCCAACTACCGATGTGGGATACTTTGTGTCTAATAGCTTCTACTCTTTGAACCATAATTTTCCTTCTGAAATTAACATTTTAAGCCAACAATTGACAACTCATACATAACAGATGTGTTAACCTTTTAGTTTTCGTAGGTAACCTGAAGAATTTATCGTTTTAGTACCGTACGATGATATGGGTAATTCACATTTTAGTTGAAACTCTATCTAATTTAATTAACTGTATATGTGCTTAAAAGCTTCGTTCATCAAACAAACTAACATGTTACCATGAATACTCTGAAAGGGGATGTTAGTTCGTAAGACTAGTCAAAAAGTAGATCCATTAACTGTTCCTTCCAGTGTAACTATTCTTAGAAGTATTCGATTTTACTATTTTAGTCTAACATACTGATACTTGAATGTTCAGGCAACGTTTTCAAAACTGGAGATGGTTGAACTTTGTTATCACTAAACTTATATACAGATAAAACCTTGCAAAGAACGTAGGTCCCAAAGTGTGGAGAACATTTTAATATAAATCCAAGCTAGTTTTATAAGGATACGCAATGTATATATAATATAATATAAAACAAATATGAAAATGATAGAAGCCAAACATACTTATTTTAAATATCAAATTGGAGTTGAGGGTTGTTACCATCCATATGGTGTGAATTCTATGATTTTTGGACCCATTAATTATAAACGAGGAAGAAGACAAAGAACATGAAGACATGAAACTGTTCCCTTTAAAAATTAATAAATAAAAATTCAATGAAAAGGAATGGTTGTCGTTCGAAAATGGGTACGAGTAAATAGTGTTGCAGAACTCTGCACCAACAGTAATTACAACAATGCAATATACAACCACGACCCACTTGCTTCTATTCATTTCCATTCATGTTCTCTCTCTGAATTGACTACGGTAAAATGTTACAAGATGATTAAAAAAAAGAAGATAACACCATTTCTTCTCTTTGCACGCTTCTTAGTTAGGTTAGGTCGTACGTAAAAAGTTATGACCTATTTTTGTGTAATCGCAGAGACCAACTAAATTTCAGTTAGAATTAGTTTTAAACGATCACCTAAACCGTTTTGCTAGGGATGCTAGTGTTAAGTTTTGCATAGCCTAAATTTGAACCAATATTTTCAAGAGGAGTTGTGTTAAAAGAAGGTTTGAAATCTTGACACTTTCTTAGACAACATTTTAGTACATAAGGTACAACTACAAATTTAATGAAAGTGGTTGTAGAGTGTGTTTAAGGTGGTTATATTAGTTGAGGATTCAGATAACCAAGAGTTATTACAAACAGAAACCACTACAGTTACTATGGAATATGTTAAATGAGTTTAAATAATACTAGGAATTAGAAATGTTGTTATAAGAAAGCAGACATGTAAGAGTTTCCTATAACTTATAAAGATGATCAATTTTTAAATATGCAACAATCCGTAAATCAATATCCATACTCTTTAATTAACAGGAAGAACAAGTAAAAGAGGACCTACTAGACTATACGATAACTTAATTTAGTAAATTGGTTCGTGTGTCTTGAGATGTTCTTGAATGTGTCCTCAATTATTAACATCGAAATGACTGAAACCTAAAGCATCTAAAAAACGGTGCCTCTGTCCCCAACCCGAATTCATCATACTGATTCATGTTTTTTCTTATATAAAAAATCTTTTTTATAAAAAAAAACGAACTAATTTTTAATTAACGTAGCGGTTGATTACCTTACTCAGAAATTTCTTAAATTGGATTAAGACAATTATTAATAAGAATTGAAGACTTTGTCATCGTTGGGTTATATATTTTAAACTCCACATGCAACAAAGAAAGTGTTGAATATCAAAATCGATATCCCATAATATATATAAACACAATGGTCTTGGCCTGGGCCTAATTTCTTGTAGAGGAAAATTTATATATATAGAGAAGTATATAGATATATAGATATAGAAGAAAGAAAGAGTCCGTGATTACTTAGTCTGTCTCTCTCTTTCTATATATCGACACACCATAAAAGTTGTTCTTTCTCTCCGTTTCCTTAGCCTCTGCATCTGGGCGATTTTCTCTCTCTCTATCTATCTCCCTACACCTTTGGGAGAGTAGTACTGATCCTAAAAACCCCCCATCATCTTTCTATGCCTTCCTCTTTTCTTTCACTTATTTTCTTTTCTTATTTTTCTTTTAAGTTTGCGCAAAACTAGCGAGTCCAAATAATAAAACACTTGCATGAGCCTAATTTAATATTAAAAAATTAATAGAGAGAAAGAGAGAGAAGATAAGAAAGAAGGTGACAGTAGATTCCTACTGATTTTTATGTTAACAAACATGGAAAAATGGGTTTGACCGAAGAAACTTAAGGGTGGTAAATTTTAGTACCAACTTTTCTACGCTATCATTCATTTACTTTTTTCTGTATATGTGATTTTTGTCAACCGTATCATATAATATAATCGTATTATAGTTTTAGAGTATAATAATAGTAATAACAAAATGCTTTGCTACTGTATGTAAATCCCTAGACAAAAAGAATAAGAATAAAAAGAGCAAAGTTCTTCATCCCAAGATCAATCAGGAGAGTCAGACTCAGACCCCATCTCATTTCCCATCTCTCCTTTTCACATTTATTTCCTTATTTTCTTTTTACTTTTATTTTTATATATGTGAAATTAAAAGTTAATACTATTAGTATAATGGGTCCAACGGTTCATCCCAAGATCCCCTCTTCCTCTCTTTTTTTGAACACCAAATCCCCTCTTCCTCTCTTCTCTTTTTTTTCAGAAACTCTCAACTTCTTCACATGGAAATCAATTCCCTGTAGTACCACATATCCTATTACTATTAAGGTATGTTTATAGTTATTTATTACTAGTGTATAAATGTTTTAAAAATTAACATCATTAAATAGTAATAGTCGTATCATATTTATGAGCGTATTTTGATTAGAGAATTATATTATATATAACTGAGTAAGAATATAGTAAAATTTAAGCACAAAATGAGATTTGCCCATCGAGAGCCTCAAAACCCAAAAGTCTCTTCTAGCTTCACGAGATCCAATCTCTTGCTTTTTAGTTATTAATTACATCTTCTTGCTTCTCTTCTCTCTTCGCCCTCTCTCTCACACCTACCTATCTAAGCAACACAACGAACACCATTGATCTCATCTATTTTATTCCTTATATTTCCTCCGTTCATCCTTAAGCATTCCATCTATAAGGTACATAATTAAAATTTATTTCTCTTTGGTTGTTCGTTTATAGGCATCATAACTTTCTCAGGTTATCTCTCTAGACTTGAAACTTTTAGAGGTCTAGTTTCCAAAATTTGACTAGCAATCATGTAGCTACAAGTCACACTATATACGCATAGCTATAGGTCTTTAGGATATGATCTTTTATTTCTTCCAAGTATGTAGTATATTTGATGTAAACCTTTTTCTTTGACTTTATAAAAGCACCTTAATGTTTCTCATCTGTTCCCCTATCTGTTTTAAAAGTTTGACAAGAAGGTTCAAGTGCATATAAAATATATACATATGCTTATATGTGTGTTTGTACAGAAAAATTCCTACTAATATCTTTAATGCTATTAATTACAAAGTTTCCTCTCATTTTACAGTTTTTTTTTCTGTTCAACGCCAAATAGCAGCTAAGCGAAAGCAGAGAAGATCTCCTTCCACTTTCCCTCCAGAGAAACACAATTCATTCATATTAAAAGAGGAGTTCTTTAATTTATTCGCAGGTAAGCTTTCTTATTCTACAGATTTCAACATCTCCAAATATATTTCTCTGTCACATATTTCTTATCTTTTCACAACTGATACATAAGTTCTTCGTCCAATAAGAGAAAAAAATCAGAAACCCTAGCTAGCTTTTTCAGTTTTAATGGCGGCTTTGTGTAGGAAGAAAAATGGCATCTTCATCAACGAACTCACCATGCGCAGCCTGCAAATTCCTCCGTCGAAAATGCCAACCGGAGTGCGTATTCGCTCCATATTTCCCACCTGACCAACCACAAAAATTCGCAAACGTTCACAAAGTCTTTGGAGCAAGCAACGTCACAAAGCTCCTCAACGAGCTCCACCCTTCGCAACGTGAAGACGCAGTGAACTCTTTAGCTTATGAAGCCGACATGCGTCTCCGTGATCCGGTCTACGGCTGCGTGGGAGTCATCTCTCTCCTCCAACATCAGCTTCGCCAGCTTCAAATCGATCTCAGCTGTGCCAAATCTGAGCTTTCCAAGTACCAAAGCCTCGGTATACTCGCCGCCACGCATCAGAGCCTTGGAATCAACTTACTCGCAGGCGCCAACGCAGATGGATCGACGACGGCCACAGTGAGAGACCATCATTATCATCACCACCAGTTTTTCCCTAGAGAACAGATGTTTGGTGGGTTAGATGTTCCTGCCGGTAACAACTACGACGGAGGGATTCTTGCGATTGGACAGATCAGTCAGTTTCAGCAGCCGAGAGCAGCCGCTGGAGATGATGGTCGCCGTACTGTTGATCCGTCTTGAGATTTTAGGGTTTTGGGCGGTTCATCGTCGTTGATCCGGGCTTGATGATTACTGATGAATTATGGTTTCAGATAATATATTAATGCGGAAGGAAAATCAAAATAATATTTTTAATCGAACGGTGCAGTCCGTCTCTCTTGATGACATTTATTTCAGTTATTATTATTATTACTTATTATTATTATTACTTTCACTAAGATATATGATAATAGCATGTGTCACGTTTGTATTTCTTTTAATTATATGGCAACGGTTTTTGTTTCTTCTCTTAATTTATCTCATATAGTATTAGTACTTCCAAATATGTCAATTCTAATAGGATCCTACGTAGGAGTGGACGTTCGGGTACCCATTCGGGTTTCGGTTCAGTCCATTCGGGTTTCGGGTTTTCGGGGTCAAAGATTTCAGCCCCATTCGGATATTTATAAATGTCGGTTCGGGTTCGGTTCGGATCTTTGCGGGTTCGGTTCGGGTTCGGATAACCCATTCAAATTATTTTTAAAACTTTAAAATTCATTATACACTTTAAATTTTCAAAATCTATAAGAAAGATAATATATTACATATAAATTTTAATAACAAATATGTCAAAATACCTAAATTTAACATATATATTGGTTTTCTTTGAATATTTGGATAGAGAATCAATATATATTTAACTATTTTTGGTGTTTTTAGTATACTTTAGCTATTTTAAACATTTACTTTTTACTATTTTCATATATTTTTCGAGTATTTTAGAAAACTTAAAGGTATCTTATATATTTTGAATGTTTTTAATATACATTATATCAAAAATAATTTATATATTTAAGTATATAAATATATTTCGGATACATTCGGATATCCGAAATACTTTGGTTCGGATCGGGTTCGGTTTCTGTTTTTTAAATACCAAAATTTTGAACCCGTTCGGATATTTAATCAATTTTGGTTCGGATTCGGTGCTACTTTTTTCCGATCGAGTTCGGTTCGGTTTTCCGGGTTCGGATTTTTTCCCAGCCCTAATCCTACGTATCTCCTGCCGGATATAGACTTAAATTTCGGTAAATATTTTGGAAATCTGAAGGACGAAATATACATTGTTGATAATAATTACTTTGAAAGGTGTAGCCCTCCTCCTCCTACAAGAAACCATTAGAAAAATGGTTTTGTCGAAACAGGATAAAAGCCAAACAATCTGATTTTTTGGGTGAACGATTTATTTTTCCACAAAAAATTATCATATAGCACAAAATACCCACGAAAATATGACTTCGTACTATTCTTCAATGAATACAAAATTACAAATCTATTTCTCTCCGATCAATAATTCAAAACGTAATTATCTATATACCATAAATCAATTGGTTTATAGTTAACCAACTGATTTTGAATCAGTTAAACCAATCAAAATTCCAATTCTTATATTTTAGCACCTTCCAATTCTTATTTTAAAATATATATTCACTATTGAGGTTATTAAAGCTTCCCATCTCTCCCAATCGTCTTCTTCGACCGTACGGCTTACAAACTCTGGGTATGGACACGAAAACCCTGATCAAATCCCAAACCAGATATGTTGTCAATTGCATTGGTTTCCTTTTTTGTCACGATAATTGCATCAGTTTCTTTTTGTCTCTACTTAAGTGTATTTGTAACACCTTTACCGTCCACGACTAATGGGCCGCCTACTCTTGGCTCGTGGACCCCATCCCATCTGAGTATCGGTCTATTAATTTTTTCAAAGGTTTAAAATCATTGTTTATTGACCCTGTAATCACCACCCGGTTTTTCTCCGTGCTTAGACCTCACTTGCATGGTATCACAAATAACTTTTCGTTAGGTCACCCATCATTCCACTGCTCCAGCCCAAGTACAGTTAATTTTGGAATTTTAAACGGATGTGACAGAAAATATAAGTCAACTTTGGTGACATAGGTAACCAAATCAATTATCTTAAACCTTTTCACATGTCACAATCCGGGATGTTATGATTTTTTGTTAAAATAAATATTAAATATAAATCTTCCCTCTATTTCTAAAATAACAATTTACTGAAAGCCTAACATATTTTATAGAAAATTCATGTTCAGAAATATATTCATAAGTATATTTCACAAAAGTTCCTCCGACCTTAAACTAAAATAACATAAGACAATTAGTTATGTCCAATGAACATTGTTTTGAAATCTATAATTTTTACTAGTAGGTAGTAAAATTTGCATATACAATTTAAAATATCTGTTCAAACAAATAAAATTTTAAAAATATTTTATGAACAAAAGGAAGTGCCAATGGGCATAAAATATCCACTGACAAATACTTCTTATGTATCATGATATACAATTTTTAGAATATGTAAAAAATAAAATAGTTATATATAGATCGATGGTAAAAATAGTATTTTTTTTTGTTTATAACTTCTAAATATCATCTAAATTAGTACACAAATTCTTCCTAAAACATTATTTAATAGGATACAAATGAAATATGGTTTATTATCTAATCCCAGATTTTACCATAATTTGCAAGACATAGTTTTCTTAATAAGGAATTTATTACGGGAAAACCTTAACTTATTTAATTTATTTTTTTTCAAAAATGCTTATTTTCTAGATTTATTTTAACCCTCAACAATTTATTATTAAAATAATTTATACATTAATATATAATATTTAAAATTTAGAAAATCAAAATTTAAATATATTTTCTTTTATTTTCCTAAATTTTGATTTCCGAATTTTCATCTACTAAAACTGATATTTTTATAACCATCAATTTTTTTCTATTATTTTTATATTTTGCATTTACAGTAAGAGTTTATCGTTTCTTGGAGCTAACAACATTAGCATCAACACAACCTCATACTATTCAACCAATAATAATACTAGGTCTAATTTACAATTTAAATAAAATACAAAAAAATTATAAGAAAACTAATTCACATAGAAACAAGTACAGGAAAAATCTTCCAACTATGTTTGTGAGTAAATAAACACATTTTGTTTCTCTTTCTCTCATTTTTTTTCTCTCTTTCTCTTTCTCTCATTTATTTATTTATTTTAATCTATTTGAAAATTTACTGATAAAAAATCTTTAAAAAGCATAAGAAGTTTTAAATTTTGGGTTCTCAACATAATAAATAAGCATATTAGAAATATTAAATTATGGAATATATCAAAATAATGAAAATTTCACATCAGAAATATGAAATTAATTATTTTATATATTTTTTTAATATATACTAGGAATTTGAATAAATATCCTAAATAAGGATGCTCTAACAACTTATTTTTGGCAAAAAACTTATTTTGGTATATACTACCTTAGTCATTCTCTATCTTAGATCTTTTTAACTTATGCACAACGGAATATTCTCTACTTAACCATTGGTCTAAAACCAATAACCAATCTAACACTGGTCAGATCGAATCACCTTAGCCATGGTCAGTATACACAACTACTACCAACTCCAAGGTTGATCTTGAACCTAATCCAGGTCATACAATAACTGAGGTTTCATGCAATATTGCTAGATCATACCTTTGCCACATCCACGGAGCTTGATAGCTCTTTGTCTCAGCTGCCTTAGCTGTCTAGCTAGCTCATCCAGCCAGCTGAACTGAACCACTTCACTTGAGGTTCCCAACTCTCTTCAAGTTGATTGAGCTGCGAGGTAGCTTTGCCTAGCTCCCCGTCCACTCGTCCAACTCCTTTATACCTGTATAAACTCTCCCCCTAGGTACTTAGTCATTCAACCAACCATCCCCACAGACCAAGTACCTTTGGGAAGTCTTCAGCTGCAAAACCAACAACAAGCAAACATGCTCCAAAAACTAATTAAAATTCATGATAATTCATAACTAAGAGAATAGTCAAGTCAGATTTCTCAGAACTGGCCTCGATCATACTGATCTCGCCCATGAACAGCCCATATGGCCATAACTGACCACCTCTAAATCAATGAGATAAAACTAATCTTTCACCATGATATTTCATGATAAATACCCATTAAGAGATCTTTGAATTCGGATCCTAACAATTCCTTCCGGAACTATCAGATATCCACTTACCTGCCCAACCAAGGCCATGGAGAGATTTCTCTGAACCGGCCACTCCCTGGTTCAGTACCTCCATGTCTGAACAACATAGAATAGGATTAATAATGCTCACCAGTTCCTGAGTCAATCAACCAACCACCCCACATGACTCAGAACTGATGAGTCTTCACACATGCCTAACCGGCCATGGAACCATGTCCCAATGAACCTGGTCAGTCTTGCTCTTCTTCATGGCTCTCAGCCAATCATGTACCAACCCAAGGTTGATACCTATCATACCATATGATTCCATTACCTCATTGCCACGGCCTGAAGCCATTGGTAATGCAAAACCATAGATCAGGTTCACTCATGAACCACCATGAATCACTAGTTGTTGTATAGCATCTAATTACCATCCCATATGGATGAATTAGTTCAACTATGATCCGCCCCTTTCTCCAGGGTCCTGTATCCCTACAATACATCACAATATATGGTCTCCAATGGCGTGCCATACTTGGCCTCATATGCACCTCAAGAGACACCAACATAAACCACAAAGTAATCATATGTACATGTTACCTTATACTTAATCTTACTAAATCTTGTGCTTCCTGTATCATGTCCGGCCATGCTCCTCCATTGCACGCCTCTATCATGCCTTATCATATACTTCCAGTATTGATAAGATCCAACCATGGGTCGCACCCATCATCCCTTTCATGGAACTTCCATGAAACCAGTTTCTGCACTGCATTCACCTTCAAGGCTGTCTTGGCCTTTGGGAGTGGAGTCCGGTCTTCTCCATTCTCTTCTGACCATTTGCGTGTGTCCCTAAGACACAGAGGAAGCCTAGGGTGTGTTCATCCATGATCAAACACCACCCAAGGGTCATCCATCACTTCTCACTTCAATGCCCATGAAACTGCCTTTCTACACACCACTGCCCTTAAGGCTGTTCTTGGACTTTGAGAGAGAATCCGGTCATCTCTCTTCTTCCCTGGCTATTTGGATGTGTAGTAAGGATGTAGAGGAAGGCTGGGACGTGTTTATCAATGGTGAAAACCCATCACAGGGTCGTTCATAACTTCCCCCTTGATTGCCCACAAAACTGCCTCTTTGTTGCCTTCATCACACTCTTGGGGTTGGATGTTGCCATCCGACTTTCTCTCTGTTTTCTCTGGTTTTTCTTTGTGTTTCAGGAAGAAGAACGAAGTCCTGACGTGCCTGCAAAGGCACGGACTTGCCTGATATATATAGAAGAAGGGGTGGTTACTTCTTAACCATTGCATCCCTTCATTAACATTTCTGGCCATTGATTTAATCAATGGTCCAGATCACACCTGTTCGCCTATGGCAGTTAACAGACGTCCCTGACAGCCCTAAGTGCCTCTAGACATGTCACAAACAAGTTCTAGCTGGTTGCCCAAGTCCCTGGTCTGATCCCAAGTGCCCACCGGCTCACCGGCACACCCGGGTGGTCCACATGGTCCGACCACTGTCCGACCTGGCCCAACTGCCCAAGACTTGAACACTCAGTCTAGCTGAGTTGAGCTGATCCCCAGCTGACCCAGCTGAGTGAGCTAGTTCATCCAGCTCAGGGAGCTGACACACTCTTCAGTGAGCTACACTGAGCTGCACTACACTTCATCTAGCTGGTCAAGCTTGCTCACTGCATCGCCCAGCTGCCATACACTTTGTACAGCTCCTTTATAATTGTCTTCTTCTTGGTTTAGCTTTATCTTAGCTTCCTGATGCCCTTAACTTTACTTCCAAGCCATGATACCCTTGTGTTTAGGTCACATGACCTGACTAGTGCATCTCTTTGCACCATGGTCGATCCTAATGATCATATTCAGGATCGGGGACGTGACAAAAAAAAATTAAATTAGTACAAACACATAAATACATTTCATTAATCCAAACAAACACTTTTTCTATTTTTGATCATCTGTATTTTTTATAAGATTGATATATTATAATTTGCACGAATGTTAATTAAAAATATAATATTATCAATTATTTTTATTTTGTTTTACTTTTATTGCTTCCAAATAAAAATGTATCATTTATATTTTTAGAGTTTAAAATTTTAATACAAACTTCTATTTGTTGAGAAAGACCAAACAACTGTATGATTTTTTGTTATAATAAATATCAAATATAAATCTTCCCTCTATTTCTAAAATAACAATTTACTGAAAGCCTTATATATTTTATAGAAAATTCATGTTCAGAGATACTTAGAAGAGAGGAAATGGAAGCGGAAGTTTGGGCAGATGCCCATAAGATGATACCAAATCCTGGTTCGATTGGTAACTCGCCGTCTGACTGGCTATCTGTAGAGACTTCTAGAGTTTGTTTAATTGATGGTGCATAGAGTACAGACGACAAATTTACCGGCCAAGGCTGGTTCTGCAGGAAAAATGGAGTTACCGAGAAGATGATGGGCGCCATGAGTCTCCGCCGAAGCTTATCCGCTTTACATGCTGAATGTGAAGCTTTGGTATGGGCGATGGAGTGCATGAAGGTTCTAAACTTCTCAGACGTAGTCTTTGCAACAGACTGTTCTCAATTGGTGAAGATGGTGTCATCACCTGGAGAATGGCCAGCTTTTGCTACACATTTGGAGGAATTTCAGCGCAGTAAGACTTTCTTCCCTACTTTCACAATCCGACATATTCCGAGAGCGCAAAATCAAGTGGCGGACAGGCTGGCACGAGGTGATAGACGTTCCCCTTCAGCTGTGTTTTATGTCGACACTATGTCTCCGGCTTGGTTCTCTGAGTCCGGCGCGCATATATCGTAGTTGTTAGTTTTTCAGTTGTTGTCAAAAAAAAAAAATATAATCATGAGTATTTTTTCACAAAAAATTCCTCTGACATTAAACTAAAATAGCTTAAGACAATTATTTATGTCCAATGAACATTGTTTTGAAATCTATAATTTCTACCAATAGGTAGTAAAATTTGCATATACAATTTAAAATATCTGTTCAAACAAATAAAAATTTAAAACTATTTTATGAATAAAAGGAAGTGCCAAAGGGCATAAATATTCACTAACAAATACTTCTTATGTATCATGATATATAATTTTAAGAATATGTAAAAAAAATTGGATTTTATTTTAAAATAAGCATTATCTATAACTTACAAGAACCAAAAATAAATAACTAATAAAATATTATATATAAATTAATGGTAAAAATAATATTTTTGTTTGTTTATAACTTTTAAATATCATCTAAATTAGCACAAAATTTTTTCCTAAAACATTATTTAATAGGATACAAAGGAAATATTTTTATGTCTAACCGCAGATTTTAACATAATTTGCAAGACATAGATTTATTAAATAAGGAATTTTACTAAGGTAAAAACTTAATTTATTTAAGAAAATTTTCAAAAATGCTTATTTTCAAAATTTATTTTTAATTTTCAAAAATGCTTATTTTCTAAATTTATTTTAACCCTAAACAATTTATTATTAAAAATAATTTATACATTAAGATTTAATATTAAAATTTAGAAACTCAAAATTTAAATATATTTTTCTTTTATTTGCCTAAATTTTTTGATTTCCAAATTTTCATCTATTATAACTTATATTTTTATAACCATATTTGTTTTTCCTATTTTGATATTTCGCATTTTGCAGTTAAGAGTTTATCATGCGGTTTCCGCATTGGAGCTAACAACATTAGCATCAACACAAACTCATAATATTCAACCAATAATAATACTAGCCTAATTTACAATTTTAATTAAAATAAATAAATATAAGAAAACTAATCACATAGAAACAAGTAGAGGAAAAATCTTCCAACTTTGTTTGTGAGTTCGCAGAAAAATAAACACATTTTGTTTTTCTTTCTCTCATTTATTTATTTATTTTAATCTATTTGAAAATTTACTGATAAAATTTTTAAGAGTATAAAAAGCTTTAAATTTGGGGTCTCAACATAATAAACAACCATATTTCAAATATTAAATTATGGATGTATCAAAATAATGAAAATTTCACATCAAAAATATGAAATTAATTATTTTATATATTTTTATTTTAATATATACTAGGAATTTGAATAAATATTCTAAATAAGGATGTTCTAACAACTTATTTTTTTGCAAAAAACTTATTTTGGTATATCATAAATCAAATCAATTTTAATGTTGAAAAATAAGTTAAAGTTAGTTATAAGTTTCTGATTTATCTATGAACGGCAAAAGTCAGCTCTAGTTCTATGTTACTTTTACAACGGATTGTTCTGAATTGATGAACAAGATGTCGAATCAGAAGAATTTTCAGCCCTTTTAAATTGTTTGGAAGATATCAAGATCCTCAAAAGCAGTTTCATCCACTCCAAACTCATTCATATATGTCAAGAACGGAGAATACCAGGGTGGATATCTTAGCACACAATGCAAAGAAACAACTTTGTCATTCATATAGATACAAATTTACCAGTTTGGTTTACAAAGTCTTTATGGATCTTTTACATTGATGACAAAAAAAGAACTCATACCTTTTACCCAAAAAATGAGTCTTGTACTCGCAATATATATATACTAGGTTGAGATTTACGCCTTGTGCGGAATAAATATTATATATAAATTAATTTAATGTATTATTTTTTATATATATGAAATAATAGATATATATTGAAAAATTAAAAATTTAGTAACTGCTACGTATATAATTAAATTAGAAAAACACAAGTAAATTTCATTAATCCAAACAAACATTTTTTCTAATTTTGATCATTTGTATTTTTTATAACAAAATTTAAATTCACTGAAAATAAAAAATGTTTTGTGGGTGTTTATAGTTTTAGTAATTTATAATTTTAAAAACATTCAATGCAATTTTAAAATATAAATATTAAGTTGTCTATATCTGTTCAAAAAATTATAAAAAAAAAATCAAATCAAATTTTGAAATTAAAATAATCATGTATTTTTATGTGGTATATATATATATATATATATATATATATATTAATTAAGACTTCCTACTTATAATTTTTTTAATCATTTGTATCTTGTTATAATATAAATTGTAAACCATGGATCCCAAAAAATTCAATGTGAGATTTTTAACAAAATTTAGTTATTAATTAATAGTCATTTTTTAAAAATTCAAATATAGCATGTACAGAAAAATCTAAACTTTTCTTATACAGTTTATGCGGCTGTTTAATTTATTTAATAAGTTATTGACTTATGTAATGATAGAGAATAGATTAATTTTTATCAAATATTTATAATTTAAAATCACTAATTTTCATATATACTTCAGTCACATTAGACAATTCCGTAATTTTTATATAAAAAAAAAATGAAGAACATTAATAATTAATTTATGGTTTGTTTAATAAAAGCGTATATATATTTAGATGGACCAACATATTTTTCTAAGAATTCTAAGAATGATTGTGGTGATGACACGTGGTTACAAAAAATGTTGTAACGCTTCTTTTTAATATATAAATTGGAGCTTGACACGTCCGTGCGGGTTTGGTTTAAATATTTTATAAATTATTTAGTGATATTTTTAGATATATACTCCCTCCGTTTCATATTAAGTGCCGTTTTAGAGAATTTTTTTCGTTGCAAAATAAGCGTCGTTTTAGAGTTTCAATGCAAAATTTATTAACTTTATTCTCCATTCTATTTTTCTATTGGTTGAACTGTATCGGTAATGATGTTTTTATATTGAAAATATGCAAAACTAAATGCTTTCTTAATCCGTGTGCACAAATCTAAAACGACACTTATAATGAAACAGAGGGAGTAGTTTATTTAGATAGTTTTAGGTTCATAAATTTTTTATCCAGATCCGGAAGAATTCAAATCTAACACTGTCCAAAAATATAATACCTGAATATAATTTAACTTTAAAATCAAAAAATCTGATACTCGTAAAAATCGATATGTAATTTATATCTGAATGTTCATGTCTAACTGATTATGTAAATAAATAAAACATTTTTGTTAACCGATTTGAATTCTTGTCACTAATGGAATAATTTCATTTAAATACGTGAAATTATTATGGTTAATACGTAAAATAAATGTCATCGAATTATTATGGTAAATATAATTAATAAAGTACTTTGGAAGAGTGAAAGAGAATGTAAAATATGTAATAAAACACTTAAATGATAACAATAAATAAACTGATTAGAATTAATCGAAAAGAAAATAAAAATTTGTAAGAATCTATTTAAAACTAGGAAAATTTTATTTTGTATTTCAGTTTTAATAGAATAGATTATATATAGCGAACTAATAAGGACTTTGAAATCAAATGGTTAAAACGTTTCCAAAATGAGTACGGAACTCATGCATTTTCTCAGAAAAATGAGTATTGTACTCGCAATACAGCAAAAGAATTGTGGAGTAGTAAGTTGGATTTAGACATGTGCTAAGGATTTTATGTTCGAAACTTACCAAACTCATATTTACCTATTTTATAGCAAAGCGACATGTGTATCTAATTTCTATTCCTAACAATCAGATATGTATGACGCCGATGAACAAACTCCAAAAAAAATAGTCGATTAATTTTCGACCCTTAAGACACTCCGAGTTATTATCAGAAGAAGAAAATACAGCCAAAGAAAAAAAAAATCTGATTGCTTCAAAAAGAAGGGTACGTGGTTTAGCTAAAGACGCGTTTTTATTGCGTTTTACAATGCAACTGTATCTAGTCAATTACATTATTTTCATATTTTGTCAACTAGTCAACTGCATTTAAGATACAAAACAATTATGATTGTAGCATTTCTCCAAACTTTAGTTGATCGATCTATCATAATAAAAATAAGTAATGCGAAGTATCGACACAATTCCCAGTGTTGACCAAAATCCCTCGTTCTCAGAGTACTTTTGAAGAAACCCTAAAGTAAAAAGAATTGTCGAACCAGCTCGCCTTGCACCCCCACCCCACCCCCTCCCCAGGGCCCCCGTCTCCCGCACGGTTGCATCACCTTACTTTTTTTCTGAAAAATGGGTTACACCCAGGTCAGTTTATGAACCAGACCTAATTTCTGGGTGGCCTTGCATCGGGGTACGCACAATTTAGACGGTAAAATGACCAACTAGAGTCGTAACAGGACCGTATTGGGGTATTTAGCTTTTTTCTACCCATAAAGATTATAAATGGAGTATGTTAATTAGCTTTTTATTAAATCTTAATTACCAAAAGATTTTACTCAAGCAGTTCATTTACTTTGGATAACAAAATAACTAAATCGTGTTATGGTAAATTTTCAAGTTTTTTATCTTTATTGTACAAACAAAAAATTAGGTTCACCTATTAAGATAGGTGAACCTTTAAATTCATCAGACCTAATAACCAATCAAAATATCACATAGATAAAATAAATAAATAAATTATTTAAAAAACCAAAATAATAAAAACAAATTAATGTCAATTTTAACGATGCTAACGCTGTTAACCAAACCCTAATAAATTCAAATCTTAGATTCTAAACCCAAATCCTATACCATAAACCCAAACTCTAAATCATAAATCTAAATCATATACCCTAAATCCTAAACTCAAACTTTAAAAGCTGAACCCAAACTATGTATCCTAAATCCTAAACCCAAATCTTAGATCCTGGATCCAAATTCTAGTTCCTAAATCCAAACCAAAAATCTTAAATTCAAACCCTATACGGTCTAGCTAAACCTTAAATTCAAATCATAAACTCTAAATCCAAACCGTAGACCCTAATCCCAAATACTATACACTAATATCTATACTATTATTTGTGAAGTGATTTTTCGAAACAGAACTCTCACGTTAAAATTTAGGGCGGCTAATATCGTTTATACCCTTTATGAATTTACATATATAATTAAATTTTTTAAAAAGCAAATTTTTATTAAATATTAATTTATTTAAAAGATAAGGTAATTTTTATGTATTGTGTTGTTATCTTAAAATAGTTTTCAATTATAAAAGTTAAAAACAAGATATGAAATCATTTATAATAATTAAGTGGTTATATATAATATTACCTTTAATGAATTTTATATAGTAATTATAAAATAAATAAAAATTATTAATATTATTAGAATTTTTTTAGTAAGATAATTATTATATATTGTTTTATTATCTTAAATTTTATTTTTCAATTAGAAAAAATAAAAAAATAACATATAAGCGATTTATAATTAAATATTAACCAACTAAAACCGTTTTGTATAAATATATTTTTCTAAAATATTTCTAATATGTGAAAGGTTTTCTTTTAAAGTATTAATACAATTATTAGCATATATATTTTAATGAAATGTTTTTGTCATATATATATATATAATTTGATGTTTGACTTATTTTTGAAAACAGAAATAAAAACGAATTTTTATTAATAATATTTTTTTTTAAAATAAGATAATTCTTATGTATTGTGTTGTTATCGTAAAATATTTTTCAATTATAAAAGTTAAAAAAATATATAAAAAAAATTCTAATAATTAAGTGGTTAAAATCAATATTGCCTTTAATGAATTTTATATATAATTAAATTATATAATTAAAAATGATTTTTATTAATTATTAGAATTTTTTAAATAAGATAATTCTAATATATTGTGTTGTTATCTTAAAAACTTATTTTTTCAATTATAAAGAGGGAAAATAACATATAAAATATTTATAATTAAAATATTAACCCACAAACATTTAATTAATTTTATATATAATTAATTATATAATTAAAGACTATTTTTATTAATATTATTAGAATTTCTTTAATTAGAAAATTCTTATATATTGTGTTTTATCTTAAATTTTTTTTTTTCAATTATAAAATATAGAAAATAACATATAAACTATTTACAATTAAATATTAACCAACTAAAATAATTTTTATAAATATATTTTCTAAAATATTCTAATATGTGAATGTTTTCTTTTAAAATATTAACACAATTATAAAACATATATAATTTAATGAAATTTTTTTGTCATACATATATATATATATATATAATTTGATGTTTGATTTTTTTAAACATAAATAATAAATTATCATTCTGGGTTTTGAATTAATAAAATATAAAATACTACTCCCTCTGTTTTTTAAAGATGTATGTTTTAGGAATTTTTTTTGTTTCAAAAAGATGTATTTTTTATATTTTCAATGTAATTTTTGTCAACTAATTATGAATAATTGTGAATCTCAAAAACATTAATTGCATTTCTTAAAATTTTATTGGTTTAGAAATATAGTAAATATAAAATAACAAAAAACTATGCATTAATAAGTAAATTTTAATATGTTTTATTAAAAAGTGTGAAAATCTCAAAACATGTATTATTTAAAAACAGAGGGAGTAAATATTTGTAAGACGATTAAGCCCGCACGTGCGGGCAAAACACCTCATAGCGTATTAATCCTAATTATTGTGATATAAAGGAGATGTTATGTTTGTCACTAATCCTAAATATTGTGATAAGTCAGCAAATATAACATCTCCTTTATATTTTCATTAATAACAAACATTAATGTGAATTGATTTTTGTAACATAAATCAATTATAAAATTACATGAGAAATAATTATCATGGCCATTAATTTAGTTTTCTCCAGTTTATGATACTTCGGGTATGAGCAGGTGGTACGAGGCCATTAAAAGTCGTGATCTCTTTCTCGTATCAGATACACATTCATACGAATCACAAAAAAAAATCCTCCATTTGAATGTTTTTTATTTATTTTTAGTTTCTTCTATCCGAGAGTGCAACACAAAATAGGTTCAACAGGTTTTATTCTTAAGTGACAGGAAATAGAAACATATACAGTTTTATCTTAAAAATTTGAGCGACATCACATTATTGAACATTTAAAGGTTTAATGAAAGAGATTTACCATCTTGATTCTGGTTATTTCAACATTGTAATTCTGATTTATGTTTTTATTATTTTTACAAATTTCAGTTGTCCTATTTTATCAAAATAAGGTTCTTACACAAGAAAAATAAAAAATAATAATTAAAGACAGTGTCCGGGAAGCAAACAAGCTGATCTCACTCATGATAGAATCGGGATGAATAGAATCGTACTAGAAATTAGGGGAAACATTTTCAATCACTTGGCCACAAGAAAACAAACCTAGCAAGCAAGGTCGCTCCTGGCTTGAAAATTTTGCTATATATGCTGCCAAGTGAAAAAAGTTCAAAAAATTGAGTTGGATCCTTTGTCAATGAGGTAGAAAAGTGTTATTGCTTTTTACATTTGTTTTTGTCAACCGCTTTTTACCTCATTTATTTACACATACATAAAGGCGATTTGGACAAAAAAAAACGTAAAGGCTATTTTTTGCTATATGTAATTTTTAATAAACAATAATGAAGTGATGATTCTAGTAGAAGAGATTACCATCATGAATTCGTTATAATTATGTAGAAAGGTGTTGTTTTTTTATTTTTGAAAATATGTAGAAAGGTGTTTTATATATGAATATTTGATATTAATAAATGTATAAGAAGCTATCTATATAAAACGAGTTAGTTAGAAGGTTGAATTTACATCTGATATAAAATTCCAGTTTCATATTAAAAAAAAGAAAGAATTCCAGTTTCATATTCTGATAATATGATATATCTAGTTACATACTAATATAAAATTAGGAAAAAGGTGTGAGAAGTGTACTTCTCTTATAGTATCATGGCAGAGATAGTAGGTACAAGTTCATGGATTTTTTTTTTCTTCATGAAACCATCCTTTTTTTTACACCTCTTCATGAAACCATCCAATACTTTTTATGATCTTCTCAATTCACTAGAAACTGTTGGCTTTTTGACAAATTATCTTAAAGCTATATATATATCTTTCAACATAACAGCGACCCCCACATAATATGAGAGACAATGTTCACCCATGGGGTATGTTTCTTATGTATATACGATTCATTTTTTAAGATTTAAATTTCGAAAAAATACAAAACTGGGTGCAGTGCTTTCAGAAACGATTGAACTGTTTAGTCATATATATAATACGTATTATATGCGGCATAATATATAATTCAAACTGCGTAATTGCAAGGTGATGATATAGATAATTTTAACTATATACATATGTGAATCATCATTTTGTTGGAGTGTGATGTTTTTGGAGAAATATCCTCACATGTATTATTGGGTTTTGATCTGAGAAAATTACAAGCCGAACTTTTGAAACGTTTCTTGGTCCATAATCAATTACTCAATGTATATGTTTTTAATATTCCATTTCCTTTCTATTTAGATGACGGTTTTCTGTAGCTATAAAAAACTAAGAGTAATTATTGGGTTCATTTCCTAAGATAAATCTGTAAGTTCACCAACCGATAAAATTCGTCTTTTTATATTTAGTATCTTTTAAAAATAAAACTAAATATTGTCAAGTTATATTATACTTTTAATATAAAAGAACAAATAAAAAATAATAGTTCTTGCAATCTTTTAAAATATCATTAGAAAAATACTAAACCATAAATCCTAAATCCTAAACCTCTGATAAACCCTAAACTCTTGGTAAACAATAAACCCTTGAATAAATCATAACTCCTTTTGAATTTCTTAAAAATATTTTTACACTGTCAGTAGAACAATAAATCCTATAAATGATAAACTCTAAACCTTTGGGTAAACTTTAAATCTTAGGATAAATCTAAACTCTAGGATTTATGATTTATCCAAAGGTTTAGGATTTACCCAATAATTTAGAGTTCATGAGTTAAGGTTTAAGGTTTAGTGTTTTGCTGATGGTATTAATTTTTTTTTATAAAAGTGTTTTTGTTTTTAACTATTATTATTATTATTTATTTATTTTATCTTTTAATTTTAAAAATATAATTTAATTGGACAATATTTTATTTCTTTTTTTAAAAGATACTGAATATGAAATAACAAAATCCTATTGATTAGTAAATATGTAAGGGGTGAACCCAATTTTTTTTTTCAAAAAACTAAAGCCTATAAATAAAACTCCATCCTTTTGTTAGTGTAACAACCTGCTAATGCAATTCTGACATGATTAAATCACATATCTATTCATCTAAAGAGTAATTTACTAATTCCAAACTTACTAAGTAAAAACCGTAGTATTTGATCTACATGTAGTTGGCCTAACGAGACATTTAAATATGATGAACGAACTACCCGTCCTCGGTTTCATCACCCTAACTCGGCAAATGAGATACTTTCTTTTTGGAAAAAAAACACAAATGAGATCCCTCAATTTCAAAATAACGTATATTTTAGAGTTTTTACATTTATTAAGAAATTACGGAAAATTTTGACAATAAATGTATTATTTTCCGTGTTTAGATATTTTCTATAACTTTTAACCAATCATAATTTAGTAATACAATTAATGTTTTTGAAATTTGCAATTTGCTATTATTAAATGCATTGAAAATATAAAATATGAATCTTTTAGAAGTTAAGGTGTATAAAAAAGGTGATGCATGTAATGAATATTCCTCCATTTCGAATTAGATGTCGTTATAGAGCAAAAATTTTGTTTCAAAATAAGTATCATTTATGATTTCAATGCAAAATTTATTGACTTTTTATTTTAAACTACTTTTTTATTGGTTGAAATCTGATTATGTGTATTGGTAGTGATATTTTTACCTAGTAAACATATAAACTTAAATGTTTTATTAATCTGTGTGTCGAAATTTAGAACGACAAATAAAATGAAATGGAATGAGTATGTATATAGTTTAATACGTAGTATCATAAAACAATGAAAGAGTTATTTTTGAGAAGAGAGAGAATGAGATAGTGATAGAGATAGAGAGTGAGTAAATGCAAAAACTCAAAAATAGTTAGGGGAGGACGGGAGACTGTTAAGCAATAAGGGTTTCCCAAAAGAAGAAAGGCAAAGAGACGAAATGGAAGAGGACAAAAATATCGACAAAAAGGCAAATGAATAGTGGTGGTTGAGATATGAGCCTATTCCATTTACTGTTTAATCCTTTTTATTTATTTTTTTGGCTTTGTATTCGATATATACATATTTATGTGTGACAGATGGCTAAGGATATGTCATTTGAGATGGAGAGATCATCATCTCCCATTTATTACCTTCTCTTACTTTTATTTGTTTTTTAAGACTTGTTCATCGATTATCTTTGACTTTTGAATTTGGCATTTTTGTTAAATTTAGAATTTTCTTTTATTAAATTTAAACTTAGAATTTACATTGTAATTTATGAAGCTATATTTATAATTTATATTGCAATATATGTAAATTGTCAGAAAATTTGATAAACATATAGTTTCACATTTGTAATATCTCAGTGAATTATGAACATGCTTAGAGGAAGATCAATATTTGCATTTTGTAGTATGACACAAAATTATATTTTTTTTGTTTAAAGTTTTTTTTTGTTCCCATCAAAACTATAGCACTATATAAAAAATTATATCACTATATTTGTGTATATTAATTTTCAAATAAAATAAATTAATTAAAATTTATAAATTAATATTTAAACTTAAAATAAAATGCAAAACTTCGACGTTTCACAAAATATAAGTAATAAGTTTAATTAGTTTTTGAAAGATGTGATTTTGTGGCACTAAATTAAAAGTTAAGATGACAGAGATCAACAATGAAAAGAGCAGGAAAGCTGCTTTGCTTTTCGCTCATATCACATCACACACATAATTTATCAAATGCCACTGACTTGAAAGACGTAGTCAAAACTGTATATATGTCTAAAATAAATCTCTAAAATAAAGGTTAGGATGACAATGATGACGTACTTTCGCAATGATGATCTTTGTCTTAAATGCTTTGCGACCGTTTTACACTTTTACTCTCTCTCTCTCTCTCTCTCTCTTCCATGGTATTATAATTTGTACCGCTGACGCAAATCACATTTATTTTTTATTTCATTGTTCCTTTTGTCCTAGTGAGGATCAAATGTGTTTGAGCTTTATTTCTTTTTTGTTCCAAAAAGCTTTATTTCTTTTTACTTATACAGTAAAAGCTATGATGCAGCGTATTATTAACTCCACCGCCATTGTTACGGCCTTCTTTGTTGCAGGCCTTACTTAGGAGGTGTTATTGGTTTGTACATTTTAATAGATTTGAAAATCCAAATCAAATCTAGTGTTATTGGTTATATAATTTTAAAATATATATTCAAATCAGCTGTTATTAATTTTGTGATTTTAAAATAGATTTTAAAATCAAGTGTCATTCAATAGTAAGGATTTTTTTAAACATTTGATTTAGATTTGGATTTGGCTAGATTTATAAGTGATTTTAAGAGTAAAATACAAAGGAGCAAATATCATGTTATACCTTGTTATTTTGAGTGGATTTGTTTTATTGGTTTTTCCGAGTCTTTCTATTTTCTTTTTTGTGTTTTATAGAAGTGGGTTGACACTTTGCCGGTGGACTAGATCAAATTGTTACCAATGCAACATAATAATATAACTAGGATCTAAATAGCTAGTTTTTGGAAGAAAATTCCAGACTATAATAACTAGCTAGTAATTCCAGTTTGAAGCATTTGTCGTCCTCCTCAATATCTCAGACCAAAGTTAAACGTATATAACAAATTTCTAAATAAAC
This sequence comes from Raphanus sativus, assembly GCF_000801105.2. Lineage (NCBI taxonomy): Eukaryota > Viridiplantae > Streptophyta > Magnoliopsida > Brassicales > Brassicaceae > Raphanus > Raphanus sativus. The sequence continues at coordinate 8,329,038 of NC_079512.1, read as the reverse complement.
TATAAGCTCTTTATCACCATTTTCTAATTTTTATGTTGCAACCCATTTCAAAAAAAAATTAGATATTTTAATCTTTCCAGTTTTATAGTTTTTAACTAATTTCCATTTCGTATAATATGTCTGTCATAATTTCTATATAATCCCCTTTATACACACAAAAAGGTTTAAACAAAACACATAAAACCCTTAAAACCAAAAGTATTAATGGAAGAATCACATCAAAAAATACAAGAACGAAAAAAGGTTCATATATTCAATAGAGTCCAAAAAAAAAACTTTGACAATAGCAACAAATATGTAGAGAGATTTTTTATTATAAAATAATATATGATATGTGAAATGGGAAAACATATGTTTTTGACTTTTTATATTTGTTTATTTTATAAAGGCTAAACTTATCACAAATCCACTTGTTTTGATTTTTAAATCTATATCACTTTGATCTTAGAATCTATATCATTGATTCTGAAATATAGATGTTTGATTTTAAAATCAGCGGATTTATTAAGAATTTCTAAATTTCCCATGGATTTCTAAATCTACTAAAATACTAGAACCAATAACCCCCACTTAGGCTACAAACTATTGTTTTTTTCCTTTTTAGTTTAAGACTAGCTCTAAATCGTTTAGTATAAATAAGAGGCTTTAGGTGATGTAAAGAGACACCTTTGGATTTTGATTAATAAAGTTTATAAGGTCTTTAAGAGCTTTCGAGCACTGCGAAGAGTATTCGCGCCCTAATCTCGTTTTCGAACTAAAACTTCGAGGACTCGTTACTAATCTATAGATCAAACCTTTGATCTTTAGGTTTTATAGCTTCCGCTCTCTATCAGTTGGTATCAGAATCAGTACGTTTCTGGATTTCTTCTCTCGTTATCATGACAAAGAAAACGACGGAAGGAACTTCTATTGACATGACTGATTTACAAGCATTACTCGTTGAGATGCAGACCACTAATCTACAACAAGGCAACGCGATCACGACTGCACTAGCTGCTGTAACAGACCGCTTCGACGCCTTAACCAATGCCTTAACGACTCGTTTGGACCCTCAAACCAATCCGGTCGCTAACGCCCCACTACAACCCGCACAACATCATCCGCCTCCACTTCACCACCACCAACCACTACCACAATATCAAGCACCTGCTCGCCATCACCAACAGAATCGTCCACCTCCACCTCACGGTCCCCGACAACAACAACAGAGGAACCAACGACAACATCCTTACTACGAGGACGAAGACGACATTCACCAGCGCTTGTTTTATGAAGATCTTCGCCAACATGATCACCACGACGATCGTTGGGAAAGAAGCTTTCGGGTGGATATTCCAGAGTTTCATGGTGGCCTCCGAGGTGATGAACTTATCGATTGGCTAATTTCCGTGGAAGAAATCCTGGAGTTTAGACAGGTTCCATTAGATCGACGTGTCCCTCTTGTAGCCATACGTTTTCGCGGCCATGCTGCAACCTGGTGGAAACAGCTCAAGACAACTCGATCTCGCACGGGGAAGGAACCGATCAATTCATGGGACAAACTAACAAAACATCTCCGACAAACGTTTCTGCCGCACAATTATATGCGCACCATGTATACAAAAATGCAGAACATGCGCCAGGGTAACCGAAGTGTAGACGAGTATGCTGAGGAATTCTCACTGTTGTTAACTCGTAATGAGATCAACGACAGTCAAATACAGCTCGTTTCACGTTTTATTGGCGGCTTACGACCACAACTTCAAAATTCAATGGCACAGTTTGATCCTTCCACCATTGACGAAGCTCATCGTCGCACAGCATCGTTCGAACAGCAGTCAAAGTTGTCAAACTGGAATTCATCAACATCGAGATCTCGTACTCAGGACTCGGCAAACAGTAACACTCCATCAACATCGACTAAAGAGGCCAGTGAAGCGGCAGCATCTACTACTAAACCCATTGCCCAAGATGAGCAACAACTTAGGCGTTCTACTAGGCCTACCACATTGCGTTGCTATTCGTGCGGTGAACCAGGGCATCACATATCATCATGTCCCCACACAACTCGTCGAGGGTTAGTACTCGATGATGCTGCTGAGGATCAAGATGTTTATGATTCTCAAGAGGAGGATGACCAAGACGGAGACAACACCGAGATTCATACCGCCGGTGATAGTGGACGACTATTAGTCCTTCGTCGCGCTTGTCTAGCGCCGGTAACACAAGACGAGCAGTGGCTTCGTACTAATATTTTTCGTTCTACCTGCACCATCAAAGACAGAGTCTGTAGCTTTGTCAGCGATTCGGGAAGCTGTCGTAATGTGATTTCAGAAGAAGCAGTTGACAAGCTCGGCATCAAGGGAGAGAAACACCCGTCACCCTACAACCTTGGCTGGCTCAATAACACGGCAACTATCCGTATTACACAACGGGCAATAGTTCCATTCTCCATTGGGCCACACTACCGAGATCGCATGTATTGTGACATTGCACCAATTGATTTTTGTCATCTTCTTCTCGGGCGTCCGTGGGAATTTGATCGACGAGTTATGCATGATGGCGCAAAGAACACTTACAGTTTCGTCTGGAACACACAGAAGATTGTTCTACTTCCATCAAAAGACTCGGCACCATCAACTCTTACTCCCCCTCCGACAGACTCGCTTCCTCCATCTCGCTCGAAACCAACAACCTCAGCCACCACGACACTTCTCTGTTCTTATACGGATTTCATGACAGAACTTCGGATGGAAAGATATGCTTTCGCCCTAGTACCCTCCGCGGGTCAGATCCATGCCCATTCTTCACCGCTACCGGCATTGACATCGGTACTAACTGACTTTGCGGACGTCTTTCCTACCGAACTCCCTGAGGGATCACCACCACTTAGGGATATTCAACATCAGATTGATTTGGTTCCAGGCGCGACATTACCAAATAGACCACACTATCGCATGAGCCCACTTGAGCATGAAGAATTACGAAGACAGGTCAAAGATCTTTTGCGCAAAGGCCACATTAAGGAGAGTCTCAGCCCTTGTGCCGTACCTGCTCTCTTAATACCTAAGAAGGATGGATCATGGCGTATGTGTGTAGATAGCCGCGCAATCAACAAAATTACAACACGTTACCGTTTTCCGATTCCCCGCTTGGATGATCTTTTGGATCAAATTGGTTCGGCCAAAAAAATTTCCAAGATCGACCTTAAAAGTGGTTATCAGCAGATACGTATACGACCCGGAGACGAATGGAAGACAGCTTTTAAGACCCGCGAAGGCCTCTTTGAATGGTTGGTAATGCCTTTTGGTATCTCTAATGCTCCCAGCACATTCATGCGCATTATGAACCAAGCATTGCGACCATTCATTGGACGGTTCGTCGTCGTCTATTTTGATGATATACTTATCTTTAGTTCTTCCATCTTTGACCATACCGAGCATCTTAGACAAGTTCTTACTGTCTTGCGATCTGAAAAACTGTTTGCCGCCAAACAAAAGTGTGAATTCGGGGTCTCACAAGTACTTTTCCTTGATATGTGGTGTCCGATCAAGGGCTCTCTGTCGATCAAACGAAGATTGCGGCAGTTAAAACATGGCCGATACCAAAAACAGTCTCGGAGGTTCGAAGTTTCCATGGACTAGCCTCCTTCTACCGGCGGTTCGTTGAGCACTTTAGCACCATTATGGCACAAATCACAAGTTGTATGCGTGACGGTAAATTCGAGTGGACATCCGAAGCAACATGTGCCTTTGAGTTGATCAAAGACAAGCTCACCTCGGCTCCCATATTAGTTCTCCCTGACTTTTCTTTGCCCTTCGAGCTACACTGTGATGCATCTAAACTCGGCGTTGGTGGCGTCTTAAGTCAACAAAGACGGTCTGTGGCATTTTTTAGTGAGAAACTAGCAGGGGTGAGAGGACGTTATAGTACGTATGACGTCGAATTTTATGCGATTGTTCAGGCAATCAAACATTAGCGTCACTACCTGATTCATCGGGAATTTGTCCTCTTTACTGATCATGATGCTCTACGGCACCTGGACAGCCAAGCAAAAGTTTCGGCTCGCCATGCCGGATGGATTTCCTATCTCCAACAGTTTACTTTCTCTATACGACATCAATCCGGCAAAACTAATCGTGTCGCAGATGCATTGAGCCGACGACATAGCCTTCTCACCACAATGCATACTTCTGTCAAGGGGTTTGCAACATTCGCTGATCTTTATCCAGGAGATCCTTTTTTTTGTCGTATTTTCAGTGAGGTCGCACAAGGAGTACCTGGAGATTACACGATCCAAGACGGTTTTCTTTTTAAAGGTCTTCGTTTGTGTGTTCCCGAGTCTAGTCTGTGTCCACAAATAATTGCAGAGCTCCACAACGAAGGACACGTTGGACGGGATCGGACGCTCCAGCTCGTCACTTCATCATATTTTTGGCCATCTCTGCGACGAGATGTTGAAAGGTTTGTCGAGCGTTGTCGAGTTTCTCAACAGTCTAAGGGAAAAGCTTCGAATGCAGGTCTCTATCTTCCTCTTCCTATTCCCACGCAGCCTTGGACTGATGTGAGCATGGATTTTGTCTTGGGGTTACCTCATACACAACGTGGTTATGACTCTATTTTTGTGGTCGTCGACCGTTTCTCCAAGATGGTTCATTTTATTGCTTGCAAGAAGACAACGGATGCGGTTCATGTGGCTCGTCTTTTCTTTAATGAAGTTTATCGTCTCCATGGGCTTCCGTCCTCGATCGTCTCTGATCGTGATACCCGTTTCTTAAGTCACTTCTGGCGTTCTTTATGGAAGCTCTTGGGTACTTCTCTCGATATGAGTACTGCGTATCATCCACAAACTGATGGACAAACCGAAGTTACAAATCGCTCTTTGGGAATCTGTTGCGATGTCTTGTAGGTGATAATATCAAATCATGGGATACCAAACTCGGACAAGCAGAGTTCGCACACAACCACGCTCTTAATCGTAGCTTGGGCTTTTCACCGTTTCGTGTGGTGTACGGCTTCGTTCCGTCTTGATCTCTCTACGGCACCAGACCAAACTCGCCATCACGGTGAAGCCATTGACTTCATTAACGATTTGCAGGTTGTCCATCAACAAGCTTAAACCAACCTTGAGGCTTCTTCCGTGAAGTATAAGAGTGCCGCTGACGTGAAGCGTCGTGAGGTTATATTTTCTCCGGGTGATCTCGTTTGGGTCTATCTGACTAAAGAACGTCCCTCTCCGAGAGTACAATAAGCTCAAGTCTAAAAAAATTGGTCCTGTGGAAATTTTGGAGTGCATCAATCCTAATGCGTATCGCGTTCGTCTTCCGGATAATCTCTGCACTTCCAGTGTCTTCAACGTGAAACACTTAACCCCATTTCATGGTGACAATACCGATCCAGATCCGTGGCCGAATCCTCTTCAACCGGGGGGAACCTGATGCAGCGTTTTATTAACTTCACCGCCATTGTTACGACCTTCTTTGTTGCAGGCCTTACTTAAGCTACAAGCTATTGTTTTTCCTTTTATTATTAGGATTTGATAAATGTTAAATTTCCTTTTTAGTTTAGGACTAGCACTAAATCGTTTAGTATAAATAAGAGGCTTTAGGTGATGTAAAGAGACACCTTTGGATTTTGATTAATAAAGTTTATAAGGTCTTTAAGAGCTTTCGAGCACTGCGAAGAGTATTCGCGCCCTAATCTCGTTCTCGAACTAAAACTTCGATGACTCGTTACTAATCTATAGATCAAACCCTTGATCTTTAGATTTTATAGCTTCTGCTCTCTATCAAGCTATAAATTTAAAAAAAAAAAGCAAAAGCTCTAAACCACTAACTGGCCTAAACATAAACATCAGACCCAATAATATATAGTATCAGCCCAACACCTAACAAATTTCTCGCATCACCCACATTCCTCCACTATATCATCCATTGCCGCCCTCTTCAAGTTAGAAAAGACAACAGATGGAATCCACTTCAACTTCTCATATCCCAATCAACCATACATAAGCGCATGGCGTGGATTAGCTCCATTTTGGTTTGATTCCGAGAAATTGATCTCTGACGGTGTTTTGATTATTGGCTCTTGTATGAGTTTGATCCGTGACTCCTGTGGGATTTATTTTAGGTGTCACTGGGAGAGTATTCCATTATTTGTTGAGGTTTTTGACCTTGTTTTCCGATGTGCATTTTGTGCGTTTGAGAAATGCTCTCGACTGATGACCAATCTAATTCACGTTGCCCAACATTCGATTTCCTTTTCCAAGATAAATCACATTACAGCAGAAACAGCTCGACATTATTGGATCCGGTGATAATTGGCGAATGGCGACAGTGTAGAAAGCAAGGAATTTCCAAAAGAAACTAATGAGAAGATGTAAGATATTCCCTCTGTTTCATAATAAGTGTCATTCTGAATTTATTTTCTTGTTACACAAAGAGTGTCACTTTACAATTGCAATGTAAATTATACTCCCTCTATTTTTTAAAGATATATATTCTAGACTTTTCACATATATTAAGAAATCACATTAAAAATGTATTGATTTTTGTGAATAACAATTTTCCATAATTTTTAACCAATAAAAATCCAATAAACACAATTAATTTTCTTGAAGTTAACATATTTTCATTAAATAATACATTGAAAAAGTAAAAAATGTATCTTTTTAAAACAAATGTTTTTTCTAGAACATGGATTTTTAAAAAACAGAGGGAGTACTAACTTTCAGCTGAAAAATTAATTGCAAACTGCATTGATTTTATAAATAATTTTATTTATCTAAAATACTATTAGTCAAAGATGTATAATTAATTACAACTTACATATATTTCAACAACTTTCTTAATCTGTGTGAAAAATGTCACAACGACACTCTTTCAGAAACGGAGGGAGTATTTAAAATAAACTTTTGATACAAGAGAGCAAGAAATTTCCTATCAGTGGGGGGTTCATTTCAAAAGAAAGGGTTCAGATTTCGGCAGGTATTAGAGCATCTCCAAATATATTCAAACTTTATATTTGCAATTTCAAAGTGCTTTTCTCCAAAAGCAAAACTTCAAACTTAACTCCAAAATTAATTGAATTTTACTTTATGGTCTTTATATTTGTTATAATTAATATAAATTGATAAAGCTTTTATACATAACTAGCACATATATAACAATATTAATTAGTAAAATCTTACACTAAAAATAAAATTATAAATAGAAATACATAATTAAATATTAAAGTATAAGAAAATACCACATTTTTATAAAATTATTTACATAATTTTCTATCTTCGATTACACAAAAAATTTCTGAACAATATCTTGGAAATTTTGGAGTTTCTGGAGAAAATTTACCTGATTATTAGTGTTGTTGTAATATTTAAATTTATGAGATAATTATATCTTCATGTACCTTTAAAAAGTTTATTTTCTAATATTATTCTTTTTATTGAAACTATCATTTTTTATAAAAACATAAATTACAAGATTTTAACAAACAGATATATAATTTAAATCTAGTAAAATGATATTATATCAGTTAAAATATTTAAGAGATTAAATTTCTTAAATTAAAAAAAATATGTAACATTAATTTTGGAGTAAATTTTGGTATTATGATTAGAGTAGAAAAATAAAATACGATACAAAAATATCAAATTTGGTGTAATTTTAATATCAAATTTAGTGTTGTGGTTGTACTTGTCTGCATGAGAACTCTGAAAAAATCTTTCCTCCTTGTTTCAAAACCAATCAGTCATCGATAATTTACGATTAACGAAGGACACAATTCCATGTCAAAATCTATTCAAAAATTGGATGTGCATCTGCAAACACCCCATCCTGTAATGACAACAATTTTTTCTTCCAATTTTCTAAGGATATCCTTAATCCTACTCAATTTTCTATTTCAAATTTTATTTCGGAGTAAAATATGTTCCAAAACCATTCCATTCTCAATTCTGAAATATAGTAAGAGCTAGGGTTACTCCATTTATGGAGTAATCTTACCAATTACTTCATTTTTGGAGTTCAACTTTTTTATTTATAAAATGATCTTTTAAATTTTGAATGTCCTTATTTCATATTTAGATAATATTTAAAATAATACAGTAAATATAATATTCCATAAGAGATTATTTAATATTTTTTACATAAAAATCATAAACTTATAACATTTATTGTACTTTTGATAATAAATATTTAATTTAAATAAATTATATTTTTATGGATGTTTTATTAACTTAAGATAGTTGGTATTAGTTAGTAATTTTTATAACTAGAAAATATTAACAATAATTATAAATTAAATAATTTTTGGTGCTTTTTTGTAAATTAAAAATTTTAATCTGGTTGAATTTAGGAGAATCGTAAGTCCGCAAATGGACTTCTTCTCCAAGACATTCAATTGGGTTATAAAGCATGGACATATATCCGTGTTAGGTGAACGAACAATATGACCTAGTTTTGTATAGCAGAAGGATCGAATTTAACACGTCCTAAGCCCGTTCACTGCCACTTGACCATAATATCTGTTCAACCTTATTTGGTGTTACACCATTTTAGATAAAAATTAGAATAATACATTAAAGATGCGGTAAAACATTCTTTTGATAAGAGAAGCCGTCATCCTTATATACAGTTTCCTGGTATTTTCCAACGGCAAGTTCATCATGAACCTCTAAATTTATTCTCTGTGTTACAGAAAAAAAGAGCTTCTTATTCAAGTCTTCGTAGACTTTTGAATTATCTTCAGAGTAAAAATTAGAATAATACATTGGAGATGTGGTAAAACGTTCTTTTGATAAGTGAAGCCGTCATCCTTATATACATTTTCCTGATATTTTCCAACGGTAAGTTCATCATGAACCTCTAAATTTATTCTATGTGTTACAAAAAAAAGAGCTTCTTATTCAAGTCTTCGTAGACTTTTGAATCATCTTTTTTTCTTAAAACGTTGTTCTTCCTTTCTTCTCTTTAAAAGGTGTTCCATAAATTTATACGATATTGTTATATTATTTTTGGTAGGCTAAGTGCCTTTTTGTTTTATAAACTTTATTTGTATAAATCCACAAAGAAAAAAAGAGAATAAAATTCGATAGAATAATAAAATAATAACATATTGAAAATTTTAGTTAAAAGGAGAAAAAAAAGAAACCTTAAAAAACTGCCTCTTTTACACTCAGCCATTTCATTAGATTAGAATAAGAGAAGTAAAATATTGTTGGTGTCTGCTGCACCTCTAAGAGCATCTCTAATAATACACTATTTTTTACTCTATAATTTACACTAAAATAGAATGACTCTATTATAGAATAACTTTTGCTCCAATAGTATACTCTATAATAGAGTTATTCTATTCACTACAAGAAAACAGGAAAATACTGACGGACATACTGACAGAAAATGAATTCCTCGGAATATTCCGAAGAATTTCTGAGGAAATTCTGAGGAAACATAAATTTTACGTTTCCTCGGGATTTCCTCGGAAAATACCTAGGAAATTCCGAGGAATTCACTTTCCGTCGGTATTTTCCGAGGAAATCCCGAGGAAAGAGTTTTCTTCGAAAAAAATCGACAAAATTCCGAGGGATTTAGAGATTTAACTTTTAGGGTTTAGGTTCCTCGGAATTTACCAAGGAAATTCCGAGTGATTTAGGGATTTTACTATAGGGTTTAGCTTCCTTGGAATTTCCTCGGAATATTCTGAGGAAATTCCGAGGAAAAACACATTTTCCTCGGAATTTCCTCGGAATATTCTGAGGCTTTTCCGAGGAACAAGGTTTTATAACCGAAAAAAACGTTTTGCGGTTTGAATAACACATATATAAGCTTTAGTAAGTGTCTTAAACTGATTATTAAGTGTCTTAAACCAAAATAGGTGTGTTACCCGATAATAAACACTTTCCGATTGTATGAACGAATTTTCCACAATATAAGATCAAACACTTATACACTTTAATGAATGGTAAAATGAATACTTACAATTCATTTTGGAATTTTGTTATTTCATGGTTTATGATCATCTATACAAATAATATTCAATTTTATCATTACATTAGTATAAGAAATGATATTGGGCAAAACAAATTGAGGTTTTGAAGACTCTTGTCCCTATTACCAAACATAAATTTTACGTTTCCTCGGGATTTCCTCGGAAAATACCTAGGAAATTCCGAGGAATTCACTTTCCGTCGGTATTACCAAACATAAATTTTACGTTTCCTCGGGATTTCCTCGGAAAATACCTAGGAAATTCCGAGGAATTCACTTTCCGTCGGTATTTTCCGAGGAAATCCTGAGGAAAGAGTTTTCTTCGAAAAAAATCGACAAAATTCCGAGGGATTTAGGGATTTAACTTTTAGGGTTTAGGTTCCTCGGAATTTTCTCGGAATTTACCAAGGAAATTCCGAGTGATTTAGGGATTTTACTATAGGGTTTAGCTTCCTCGGAATTTCCTCGGAATATTCTGAGGAAATTCCGAGGAAAAACACATTTTCCTCGGAATTTCCTCGGAATATTCTGAGGCTTTTCCTAGGAACAAGGTTTTGTAACCGAAAAAAACGTTTTGCGGTTTGAATAACACATATATAAGCTTTATAAGTGTCTTAAACTGATTATTAAGTGTCTTAAACCAAAATAGGTGTGTTACCCAATAATAAACACTTTCCGATTGTATAAACGAATTTTCCACAACATAAGATCAAACACTTATACACTTTAATGAATGGTAAAATGAATACTTACAATTCATTTTGGAATTTTGTTATTTCATGGTTTATGATCATCTATACAAATAATATTCAATTTTTATCATTACATTAGTATAAGAAATGATATTGGGCAAAACAAATTGAGGTTTTGAAACCCCAAACATATATCCCTCGGAATTTCCTCGGAATATACCGAGGAAATTCTGAGGGATTTGAATTTTCCTCGGAATTTTTTCATTTAACCGCCATAATTTTCGCGAAATATTTTGCGAAAATTAAATTTTCGAAACTGAGGAAATTCCGACGGATAGTTTCCGTCAGAAACTTCGGAATTATAAACACAGATCTCTTCTTCTTCCTCATTTCTCTCTTCTTCTTCCTTGCCATCTCCGCCGACCTCCCCTTCTCTCTCGACGATTTCCGGCCAATCCGACCTATTCCTCCTCTATTTGATTCCCAAATCATGTAAGAACCTTCCCAATCTATTTGTTAGGTTAGATTTGATGATTTTAGAAGTTTTTTGATAGATTTTTGTTAGGGTGATTGGTAGGATTGTATAATGGAAGTTTGATTGTGGTTTTGTATTGAGGATTGTGATTATTTGATTGTGTAGAATTTTTTTTTAAGTTTTATAATAGTTTGGTGTTTATAAATAATTTTGAAAACGTTTTTTGTATATAAAATCTATTTTATGAATTATAAATGAAATTTTTTTGTATATAAAATCATTTCTATATTTATCAAACATTTTTAATATTTATGAAACGTTTTTTGTAAATATTAAACTATTTTGGAATTTTAAAACTATTTATATATATTTTAAAAAATATATATATTTATATTTTGTGATTAAAAAACTATTTTTGGAATTTTAAAACTATTTATATATATTTTTAAAATAAATTTATATTTGTGATTAAAAACTATTTTTGTAATTTTAAAACTATTTATATATATACTTTTTATATAGTTTTTTGTGATTAAAAATATTTTTTGTAATTATTAAACTATTTATTTTTTATATATTTTATATTTTCGTGATTAAAAACTATTTTTAGTAATTATTAAACTATTTTTTTATATTTATATTTTTGTGATTAAAAACTATTTTTGGAATTTAACATTTATATTTATTTATTTTTTATATTTATATTTTTGATTAATTTTTTTTTTTGTAATTATTAAACTATTTTTTATATTTATATTTTTGTGATTAAAACTATTTTTAGTATTTATTAAACTATTTTTTTATATATTTATATTTTTGTGATTAAAAACTATTTTTTGAATTTTAAATTTTTTATTTATTAAAACTAATTTTTAATATATTTTAGTTTGTACAACTCTGAATAATAATATCTAATATATTTTCAATTTCAATTTTTATTTTATATTTTATATTTTCGAATTTCATTAAAAAAATAATTTTATTTTTTTTTTAATTATTTTTTTGAAAATTCCGAGGAAGGTGGTCCCTCGGAATATTCCGACGACCACGTCCCTCGGAAAATTTTGAGGAAATGTGCGACGAACCCTCGTCCTCACAGTTTCCTCGGAACTTTGTTTCCTCGGAATTCCGTCAGAAAATTCCGAGGAAATTCCGAGGAAAAATGAAATTCCGAGGAGTTTTTTCCGAGGACATGTTTCCTCGGTATGGCGTCGGAATTCGCTTATTCCGACGACATACCGACGATTTATGCCCTCAGTATGAGCCTGTTTTCTTGTAGTGATTATAAAGTGGAATATAGAGTAAAGTCACTTTTTAACTCTAAATATAGAGTAAAAAAGTGACATTCCTCTATATCTTAATCTATAATAGAGTAACTCTATTATAGAGTATACGATTGGAGTAAAAGTTACTTTATAATAGAGTCACTCCATTTTAGTATAAATTTTAGAATAAAAAATAGAGTTTCATTGGAGATGCTCTAACAAACATCCGCTCTGTTTCACCAGTTTCATCATCATTGTTCAAGATTGGAGTTTCCCCTCTATCTTGAGGGGATATATTAAAGAAAAAATAGTTATACTGATTATAATTTGATCTTCAGTCTCTCTAATCATATTTTTGATACAATCTCTATAGATATTTTTGATTATAATTTCTCTTTAATTTATCATTAATATTTCAATCTCTGTAGTTACTCTAGTTATTTTTTTTGCTTTGTATATAAATGTGTGTTTTCGTGCATGGAATAAGATATGAGAGCAATACAATTCTTCCAGCCTATCTCATCACATTATCATACTTCTCATAATACAAAAAGAAACTGAGGTACCAAGGACAAAGAAAAGAAAGAGCGACTTATTGATGATAGATTTGTTTCAGACAAGCAAATATAGTTTGAACATTTCGTAGTGAAACAAAACACACAAATATATTACAAACGAACATACACTGTTATTGGAGAAAAGAGAGTGCAAGGGAGTTGTGTTCTTGAAGACATTAGACAAAACACAGTTTCTACTCGGGAGCCTGGAAAGGCTTGAAATCCTTAAGACTTTGTATGAGTCCTTGCACAGATCCAGCAGCAGCAACGAGGGAGACGAGGAAACAAGCCCAGCTCAAGATTTTCAGCCATGTCCAAGTGAAAGAAAATTTCTTCATCTTTTTCTGAGCAATATGCATCTCAATGGGAAAGTAAACAGTCAAAGGCCAGAAGGAAGCTGCTCCAATAAGACCCAAGAAATCGTTGAAGAAAGGGAAGATCATTGCTACGACCGCGGTGACTACAACGTATGAAGTCCTCCAAACCAATCTGAACAAACTGATACCGAAATCACCACCGCAAGGGACGTTCATTTTGTACTCTCCTGTAATAAACTTGTTATCTGGCCAACGTTTTGCACTCTGGCTCTCTACAAATTGGAAGATTGGCTGGCAAAAGACCTGATAGGCCCCAACGAGATGCACGGCGATGCAGACATTGGCAAAGTCGATTAGCCAGAAGGGCTCATAAAAACCAAAACCGGTTAGGAAATTTCCAGGCGCATTATTTCCAAAGGCTGCATAACCCACACACCCGCATAACATGTAAAAGAAGGTCGTTGTGGATACACCCACAAGGCTTGCTCTTTTCATGGCTTTGTTTTCTGATGGTGGACTTGCTTTTAAGGTGTCCTGCCATGGTAAGAGATGAACATGAGTTGTACATACTTCAGTAGTGGTAGATCAAAAACACATAAAATTTAGTTCATTACATCGTTTACAATTATCTAAAATGATAATATGTAACTGGTGACTTTAATGTTATTTAGTCATAGATATATCTACTATATAAAAAAAGATTATTTTCAAGACTCTTAAACTATGCCACATAGACACAAATATTCTCATCCAACCAAATTTACGTGTCACTTATTAGAACATGTTTATTGGGGTATTTTAAGCATGGTTCTTAGGATAATTATAAAAGTATAAAATTAACCAAGTCAAGAGTTGATTAAATACATTTTTAGTTTTATTTGTTTTCCAATAAAGTTTTCGATTTATAATTTTAGATTTTAATTTTTAAAATAAAATACATTAATTAAAGTTAGAATATTAATCTTTTGTATATAAAAGAAGCCAAAACATCAAAAATCTTTAGTATACGGAGGAAATATAAGTAACTGTGTTCAGTTGTAAAATGTACTCAGTTAAAACATTTAAGAAATATTTATTGAATAAAAGCCTACTAATTAGACTCTGGTTTATTTTAACTGATTAATTAGACTCTGTTTTTTTTGGGTCAACAAATAAGACTCTGGTTTCCTCTCTGTTCTACTACAAATAAAGTAATTCATTTGAAGTGGCCTTTACTTTGTAACAAACCGACACACGTTAAAAAAAATTTGGGCTCTCTCTTATGCCTAATTGCTGTCTCTAAAACTCAGCTCTTAACATTATCCTTCCATTTCAGAAGTGTCAGTTTATGGCTAATTTTGTTTTAAACCGAGTTTTTTCTAGAGTTGTCAATACAAAGTTTTAACATAAGTTTCAATAATAACCATATTCTCCGTTATATTAAGTTGTAAAAATATGTAGTATATTCAGGTCTGAGTATATTATTATTTTTTCCTTAAAGATACCATTCATATTAGCTGAAACAATTAATAAGGGTTCTAGTGAAAAACGAATATAATTTCTTAACAGGAACAATTAATAAGGGTTCTAGTGAAAAACGAATATAATTTTCTTAAGGGAAATTGGGTGAGGTAACAAAAAAAAAAGTATTTTAAATTAAATTTCTGAGTACAAAGTAGCAGTACGTTAAAGGTGACAACTTGCCTGTATCTCAATAAGTACGGTTGAGTAGGCATAAGCAAATGCGATATCTCCAACCGCTTGGAATGTTCTCCAAACTTTCTCAGAACCAGTAACATCAACTCCGACCGTAACTCCTGTCAGGGCCGTCCTTGCGTGCACACCGCCACCTTTTTTTATTCTTCAAAACCATTAGGACTCACTTTTAATACATGAAACTAGCATAAGGACAAGAACGTATATTTATTTACCGGCCACTTTGGCGATGGAGAGACCGACACCAATGGAGGCGTAAGAAAAGGACATTACGGCCGCTAGAATGGAGAGCCAAGAGAGATCGTGGAAATTTGGGATTTGGCTAAGTACAATTTGGATGCATGCGAAAATGATCATGAAGGGAGTGTTTGAAGTGGAACATTTCACATTATGTCCATTCTCGTGGAAACAATTCGACCTCTTCACTGCCCTGATTTCATGATATCTTAATTTTGTCACTTTAATTTTTTCTTTCTTTCCTACTTTAAAACCCATTCCTTAAATAATTATAAATATATAAAGTTTCAGACAGAAAAAAAACAATTATAAATTTAGAATACAAAATCTCAACAATCCTAAAAGATCTAACTTTCCACTTTGAAAATTTGAGCTCCTTTTGACTCCCACACTCAATAGAATTTAGTATATATATATTACTCTGTACATATCAATTAACTTGTGACAAAGAAGAACTTCTGTATATATCATATCTTTTACATATCATAGCATTTGTTCTTCAAAAGATAAATGATATCCTAAGAGATCTAACTTTTCACTTTGAAAATTTGAGCTCCTTTTGCCTCTCACACTCAATAGAATTTAATTTGTATACTCTGTACATATCAAATAATTTGTGACAAAGAAAAACTTTTGTAGATATTATATATCATATATCTTACCTGTCATAGCATTTGTTCTTTAAAAGGTAAATAATAATAATAATAAAAGAGTTAGTCACTTTGCCCTGTCCTAACTTAATAAACGTGGGTGAAAATAACTGAAAAAGGAGAGCCTGCTATTATTGACTACCGTCCTCAAAGAAAGAATAAAAGCTTACACCATGCTAATCGACGCAGTGATTGTGTAGCCGATTGTTATTCCAATCAGATTCCCGTATTGAGCCAATCCACATAACATCACTTTTCTTCCTCCTATTTTTTTCCATAGCATCAATAAACCTATATAAGTTATTTTGTTCTATATATAAATCATCGTTTTTGAGTAAAAATGAAGAAACTGTCTAAATAACTCAAGTTTGACGTTTTTGACAGAGTTGAAAAAAATACATTTTCCAAGATATACTATTTGGGTATTGGATTTGTAGGAAATGCCGATCCTATCCACCTTTAATTCTTATAGTTTTGATTACGCTTTTTTCGTTGTAGTTAGTTCTTAGATCTTCCATCACTGAACCATAGTTTCCTTTTTTCTTGTTTTTTTCTCTGTGAAAAGTGTTCAAGCTAAGTAAGAAAAAGGAAAGCATAAATTTTGAGCATTATGGATGGGAGAGTATCTTATGATTGTTGTTGCAAGTTGAATGGGGACAACGAGAAGACTCCAAGAGACGATGTTGAAAGAATAAAAGATCACATGGGATGGGAGTTCTAAACATGTCAATTTCAAGACATACTTTCACATGATATTTAATACAACACACACACATATATGTATATATACACACACATACTATGTGTTGAATAGATTTTGAATGAATATAAGTAAACTGTGTAATAATGTGTACAAAAATACATAATTGCGTCTCAGATTTTTTTTAAAAGCGTTATTATATTATATAGGATAATTAAAAAACAAAATATTTGGCAAAAAAAAAAAAAAAAAAAAAAAATACAGATAGTAAATATATTATAAGCAGCACGGAAAAGGGGAATTTTAAAAAAAATAAATAAAATGTTAAAAGGTAAGTTACATGTGAAAATTTGTCACAATTGTGTTTAGAAAGACCTTAATTTACTAGACTTTGAAAATTCAAATCTTTGGCAACTCATCCATATTTAGGAAACAATAAAAAAGCATATATTAATTTCTACAAAGAAATTTTAATAAAATCAAGTAGTGCATAATAAATAAGTAGATTAACTTTAGATATTTTAAATATATTTCAGTATAAATATGACACATGATAGGTTTCCAGAGCTTGTTTTTTTAAAAAAAAAAATCTTATTGCAAGATTATACAAATAGTGGTTAATAATTATCTTCCCTGGCATATCTTCTTAATTTAGGAAATAATAAGCAAATAAGAAAATAGGAGTAAATATTAAATTTAAATTTTAAGAAGATCATCGCCCTAAAGCTTGAAATTTTCATTGAAATAAAAAATATAAATAAATAAATTATTATAAAGATTGAAAACAAATGTCATAAAACAAAAATTACATGTCACTGTCTCTGAAAACTTATATTTTTTATGACTCTGGTTTCCAGAGAATTTTCGATTCGCACCTAAACATCGTCTACGAAATATGGGTTTTGTCCATCAGAGAGTCTACCAAAGGTATCCAAAGAAATTGGTGAATTACTCCATGTTAAATCACCAGTGACCAAGATTCGAGTGTAGATGGCGGAACTCATAGTTGTGAACCTTTTACCATTAAGCCTCAAGACCCGGTTAAAACTTATATTTAAAAGCTACTTTTATATGAAATTTAAAATTTATTCATTTATTCAAGAAAAAATACATTTACAGAAAATAGTAACTATGGATTAATTGCTATAGATTTTAAATAAGTAATTTTTTATAAAGTGTACATATACAAATATATGTTGAAATACAACCTTTTTATACGGGAAGATCGACTTTGAGCTAAAAATGTATAATATGCAACTTTACTGATCATTCGGTGAATTATAAATGAGTCTAGACCAATTATAAGTGAGCAGCAGAAACTTTCTGAAACAAATTTTATATATGGGTTGTGGAAAAAGTTCAAAATAAATAGCATAGATGAATTAATAGTATATAGCTGAGATTTTATATCTGAAATATATCTGAATATACCTCGCGATTCCAACACAAAATAATAGAAAAAGAAAATAAGATAGTTGAGAAAAGGACCTAAGTAAGAGCGGACAACTTCCATGTAGGTATAGTTTCGTTTTCCGGTGACAGGATCTGGGGAACGATAACAGTCGGCAAGCATGGTTGATGTAAAGTATGTGATGAAGGAAAAAGCCATAAGTACAGCGGGTCCTGCCACCCATCCGAGCTGTGCAATTGCCCACGCCAGTGACAACACTCCTGACCCTATCACCGCTGTTATTATATGGGCGCTCCCCGTCATCCAAGTCCCTATATGTTCAAATGAGCATACAAACCTCTACTTAAAAAAATCTACACACTTTCTCCTTTTAAAAGGATATTTATTCAACGTGTAAACGTTAACGCTGCAAAAAATATGTTCATGTGTATTTTCCGCTTCCTTCTGTAATTAACAAAAATAGTGTAACGTGATAAATTTCATAGTCTCCTTAGGGGAAATAATCTTATCCTAGAATGCCAACACAGAAGCAAAGAAAAAACTGAGACTTACATGCACAAATATACTTGTCCTTTTCATATGCACACATATATGTGTTTATGTTGTATGTATCATGGCATGTATATAAGAAATAGAAATATAACATGGAGTAACCTGTTCTTTTCTCGCGTCCATCATCGTCAAAGTTTTTGTTCATATCGCCACTCTTGTTACCAGTGAAGCTTTGTTCAATGAACATGCTCTTTTTCTCCATAGATAGATTGCCTTTCTGCTATTATGTTTATATAGGAAGAAGAGGCCAAAGGTGGTTTTTTATATGAAGTGTGAAGGACTCTTCTTCACTTAAATAGACAAACCACATTTCACGCCTAATAACTTTCTGTTTCATGTATATAGAAATTCCTCTTTTCCTTTACTTTATTTATTGTCTTTAACTGTAGTTGATATATTTTTATTTTGTGCCACGATTCTATGAGATCCATTAATGTTGAATGGATTGCTTGGATCGATTTTTTTTTTTAACAAATGGGCTAAGATTAGTCTCTTTGACTCAATCGTTTAATTTAACAATGTCTACTGTTAGGGGTTTGTGTTGATTATAATTTACCGAATCACAAATTAAATTATCATTTTCTGTGTGATGGGTGGGAGAATAATTATCGACACACTATCGGTGGCTCTCCTATGTAGTTTCATGCATCTTTGGTCTCAAGGTCCACCACGTCTCTTCAAGCATTCATTTGATAATAATGATGTGTTTTCCTTAAGAATCCATTCAAGTTTTCACAATTCCTTAGTCCTCTCTCACTACCATTAACATTAATGTCTTATGAATCTATTTGCAATTGGTCCAAGTTTTTGGATCTTTGAATATAAAAACTTTGTTTATACAACGACAAGAGAGTGTGCCAATTACAAAAGGGACTTTAGTGGGCAAAATTAATCTCGTTCATAGAATTTCGCTTTTGATTTTTCAACGAAACTTGGAACCAATCACGGGTTTCCTTTGTATATTCCTTTTCAACCAATCTGATGACAGTTGACTTTTCTAAAAGTCTGTTTGTTTTTTCTTCCCATTATTACATTACGCACTATCTTGATTTTTATTACGCAAATATAACACAAAAGATGGAATCACTTCGGTTCGGTCTGACTTAGTTTAAATCACAGAAGTAGGCATGGGCCTTCGGTTATCCAATGGTTACGATTCGGGGTCAATTTGGCTTGGAACACAAATTTAGTCTCATTAAGATATTATAATTGTTAGTGTGGGTTCCGTTTACTCGGGTTCAGTTAGGGTATAGTAGCACACTTGAAATTCTGTTGAACCCGTTTAAAAAAATCAAAAATATAACATATACGAAAAAATCTAAATTTTTATTATATGATTATATTATATTGATATATACTGGAGGCAATAATTAAAAAAAAATCTTTGTAATGTGACTTACTGTCTACTGAGCATAATCAAAAGCTATAAATAACTTATTAAATTCATAATTTTTCATCTTATAGTTTTTTCATCTTATATATATATATATATGCTGATTTCTATTTCATATTGCAAATATGAATTTTAAGAAATTTAACTATTTTAAGATTTAATTTGTTTCTTCATTGTAGTTTAATTTTTATGTTGATTTACATCATATCATTCTAAATATCAATTTAGTACCTTTTAAATAGTTTAAAAGTTTGATTCTTTAGATATTTGTATCCATTTTTAAATGCTACGGAATTTTTATTATTTCTAAAACTTAACTTAAAATATTGGCGATGTTAAATTTGTAAAGAGGTAGCATAAATTTCAATCTAACATTTTAGGTCACTTTTATCATGTTAGTATTTTATACTACTCATTTATATTTTGACAATTATGAATTTTTAGATTATTTATGTCTTTCTAAGACATCATTTTCTCTTTAATTGATTCTTAAATATTTTATATTTAATGGCAGTTTATTATATCTTAATATTTAATTAAAATAATATATATTAATTTTCAAATAATTAGCCTAGATATTAATTTGATTTATTGTAGGAACTTTTTGTTAGTTATTTTATACTGATTTTAACTTACCTTTTTTGAGAAATCGATTTTAAATTTATTGTGACATAATAAATTTTTGAAAGTTTTACATTTAAGACATATGTTTATGTTAATTAAACTTTGATGTTTAATTTCTAAATATTAGTATAAATATCAAAATTTAAATGTTTTTACTTTATTCTTTCGTTTATTTTCATTTTGTTTTGAAAGATATGGAAGCTCTAATGTTTTAAATTGCAATTACTTTTTTTTCTTTGATAACCATGGAGATCCGAAGACCGAGGTCAACCGACTAATCCCACGAAGCGAACGGTACTCCACGTATTCTTGTGATTTAACGTTAGCATAGGTGACCAACGCGAGTCGAACCCACGTGGCTTCCCTTATTGGGGCCGAAGCTCCCTCAAGTAATCACCACTGGGACAACGCGAGTTGGTTAAGCTCTAATGTTTTGAAATGCAATTACTTTTTGTTTTTTCAAATGCAATTACAATGCTGACTAAACATATCTAATTGGTTATTTATAATTCTATGTGGATAACTTTGAATTCTAATTGCTTTTAATTTTTATTAGTATAGAATCAGGTCACTGAGTTTTAAGTTTTTTTTTCAGGGATAGTTTATTTGGATAATGTGTGTGAGATGTTTCAAAGTCTAGTAAGATATTGTTTGCATAAATATGTAAAGATTTGAGAGAGGGATAGCCATAAAACCAAAAGAGGAAATATTTCTCTAATGAAAGAACATAAAAAAACGAAAATATAGTGCTAGTACATTTCTTTGAGATACAAATGAATTAAAAAATAAAAAAATATTAAGCGACCATGCGAGCAATATATCAATATAAGCTATGCATGAGCATTTTCTTTAAGGTTGTGATATTCCAAAAATAACTATGTCTATCCTGAGGATAAGTGAAGAAGACGTATTGTCGATTCTAATATGTTGACTGGTATTGAGGTAAGGTTATATCAAACGCTATTTGGATCTATATAACAAAACCAAAATATTGTAATGGTCCATAGCAGTGTTGTTAAAACCGGACGGGCAAGCGAACCGGATTTTTTTTGGATCATGGGTCAATGTGGTTCGGTCGGGTTCGATCCGGGTTTGATTAGGCTAAACTAAATTTAATGATATTTTGAATATGTATATTCTTACAAAGATAAAGAGCATATCAAATAAAATATTTCAATAACCATAATGTTTAGAAATTTTAAAAAGTAACAAACTAAAAATGTAATAAAAGTAATAGAACAATGTAATAGTCCAAATCTCAAATCAATAGAAAAAACATATTTAAATTTTATTCTCCGGGTTTTTATCACTCCAAATCTTCATCAGCTTTACAAAGATTATAGACACATTAGTTAAAAATTTATACTATGAAATAAAATTAAAAATTATACCATGATTGAATTCTTCAAATCTAAGTTTTCAATTCTTAAAATTTTCGAAACAAAAATAATACCTTGAGAAGTAGATACCTTATGAGTTGCAGTCTTGCATAGACGTCAAAGACTCAAGAGAAAAAGTTTTTGTTATAAGAATCAAAGTTGAAACTGTGGTTGAATCTGCTTTAGTTTAACATACCATTTAATTTTCATACAAGTTAACAAATATTTGTATATAAGTTTTAACCAAAATTTGCATGTTTTAACAACTTAAGATATGATCATATACATGAAAAAAAGAATAGTTTTCTCCTCGAAACCGAAAATCAAATGTTCCCGTTGAAAAATACCAAAAATCAACTTTTCCGCAAAAACCGAAAATATAGTGTTCCTGTCAAAACCAAAAACAAGTTTTCTCAACAAACGGTAAAATCAAGTTTCTCATTAAAACTGTGAAAATTGATTTTTCCTGCGAAAACCAAAAATAAAAATTTCCCACCAAAACTGGAAAATTGAGTTTCCGGTCAAAATCGCAAAAAATCAAGTTTTCCCGCCAAAACTGTAAAATCAAGTTTTCCTGTCAAAATTGAATGTCAAACTTTTCCACCGAAACCACAAAAATCGAGTTTCCACCAAACCGGAAATCAAGATTTCCCACCAAAATGAGAAATCGAGTTTTTGCGGTTGTAGAGAGAAAACTTAATTTGCGGTTTTTGAAAAAACTTGATTTTTTCGGTTTAGGCGAGAAAAACCCAAATTTACGGTTTCGGCAAGAAAAATCAAATTTTATATTTCCGCGAGAAAACTCAATTCTAAGGCTTCGGCAAGAAAAATCAATTTTAAGGTTTCGGCTCAAAATATTTATTTTCAGTTTTTGAAGTTTTGAATATATATTTAAATTTTGTATAACAATTGTGTGAATCAAAATATATGGGATAAAATTTAAGCCATGTAAATTTTAGGGCTAACATTTTTTAAGCCTTGTTTCAAAAGTAAAGGCTAAGACAAAAAAAAAAAAATATTCAAAACTTCTAAAGTGAATAGATCAAATGAAAGTTTCAAAAAAGTATTATTTATTTTTGAATTTGACTCTTAGTTTTGAGTCATATTTTAAAAACTAAATTTTCTACTCATCCTTTAATGTACTCTTTTTTTTTACTTGTCCTGCTTCTTGAAAAAACATGAATAGTAATTTTAGATTTTGGTTTGTTTCCAGAGTAAAAGAAAATGTTAATAAAAAAAATTCATAAAAACTTAATACTATCACAAAAAAATCTTTTTATTAAAATTTATTTTAAAATAAAACAACAAAATAAAATTTTATAAAATAAAAATACTAGGTACATGTGTAATTACATCTAAATTTATATAAATAGGACAATATATAACTAATTAGTCTTTCAAAACAAACAAAATAAAGTTTATTTATTTTATAAAATATGGTAAGAGTGAGTAAAATTTATGCGAGTCCAGTTTTACAAAATAAATATAAATAGCTGGACTTTTGAAGTGTAATTAATTCTAGACAATAAATGATTAGATTTTATATTAACAGAATTGAAATAATTATATTTATATAAATAGGTAAAAATGCATAAAATTTATATAATTCAAAAATTTAAACATCCAAAGTAATAGCTAAATTGTTCAATAAAGTTTGAATTACAATGTAGTAAATGTATAAATACATGGCATTCTACCATACTATGATGGTGGAGTGGCTGGGAAGAACCACATAGTTTTTTCCATTACTTTTTTTCCTAAGCTAAGGCTCTTACTTATGTTCCCGAATTCTTCCGTATTGTAAACATTTTTTTCTTTTGTTGATAAATAAATTTTACATTTCAACAAAAAAAAAATGTATAAATACATTGGTAAAATTTTTAAGATATTAGTTTTTGGTGGCATGCAATATTTTGATTTCTATTTTTAGATATTAGTTATTTGATTATTCTATAAATATTTGGTTCTTCTAAATTTGATTTATTAATTATTTTGTTGTTTTCTTAATATATTTTTTATTTTTTTTAAATCTATTTTTATCCAATTATGATTTTAGAAAAGTAGATTCCCTAAATTTTAGGGAAACAGTTTTTTTCAATGTTTTACTACTTAACACACAAGAGCTAGAATCCATGTTTTCCTAGTTTTCCGTACGGCAATAATGTTTTTATTTTTATTTTTTAATTCTTTTATTTTACAGAATATTATTAACTTGTCATTGGTAATGGCTGTAGCTTCAAAATCATTGTTGTGGAAAAAATCTGTAGATATTTTGTTATACCTTTAGATTTTATTGCTGTAGAAATTTTATGGAAAACACTAAAAATTGCTTTAGATATTTGGCTCTGCAGAGCACTTATACAGCTGTAAATTATTTCAAGAGCTGCGGTTTAAAAAAAACAAATTAAAGCTTGATTGCTCTGATTTTGGTGCTTTAGAAATAAATGCGGTTGTGGAGAGCACCCACAGCAACTACCAATCACACCATACATGCGAGACTATCCGTCTTTAAATTCATCGTTCTTGGTATATGAATGAGTTCGGAGTTGTGAAAACTTTTTTTCGGGATCTTGATATCTTCCAAATAACTTGCAAAAGCTAGTCATTCCCCTAGTTTTGAAACAATGTTCACCAATTGATAACAATTCGTTGCAAATGTGACCTGAAACTAATGCAAATTCCTCATACATTCCATCGTCCAAATAAGTGCTTCTACTTCTGAGTGAAGAGGTGAAATGCAAGCTCTAGTTTTTTTTTTCCCCATTAAACCATCAAAATCCTCTAGGGTGCTATACGTCCCAAGTGTTTATCTAGGTCTTTCCAAGATCCATCCGTGAAACACCATCTACCAGGTATCGAGGGTAAAGTTGTACATTCAGTTCTCCTAATTTGAGTAGTTCTTTGTATAATTGTATTTTGTGCCTCCGCCCAAAGTAAAAATTCCGTTTCTGCTAGTTTCGGAGTGTCTATGGGATCCATGTCTATATTGTTAAAATATTTGTTATTTCTTCTCTTCCAAATATATCATACTATACATGCATATTGATGATGTTCTGTCTGCGGAAAAATCCTCCAATAAAGATGCCTATGTTTGTAAAAGCATGTCAGTGGGAAAAATCTCTGGATTCGTTGGGATCTGGGAGAGTCCCAAACTTGAACCGCCGGTGGTCATTCAAAGAACACATGATTTACCTACTTTTCAGCATTTTCACATATAGCACAACAAATATCTCCTTTAATTCCTCTTTTTGTAATTTTTTCTGAACCGCTATACAGCCTGACACTAGTTGTCATAAAAAAATGCTTATTTTTGGAGGGTAATGCACTTTTCAGCAAAACGCATTAAGAGCAGCAACCGTAGGTCCATATAAAGGGGTGTTCTTTCTCTGTCCGAATATACTCTTTCCACATCGTAGCCCGATTTTACCTTATATTTTCCATCATTTGTAAAATTCCATCCGTCTCTGTCTGCCAATTGGGTTAGACTCAATGGTATACTTTCAATGATCTTTGCATCTTGAGGATCCACCAATGAATGAACTACCTGCATGTTCCAGGTATGTGACGCTGCATTGATGAGAGAATCCACTGTAAGATCGGGGTAAAGGTTTTGATTGTTGCTTGTTGGTCTCGGGTGGTTGGATGGGAGTCAAAGATCATTCCATACTGATATAGATGATCATGATCCTACCATTTAGATTAGTCAAGCAGATATAATACTACGCCATCCATATGACTATGAGTATGATCTTATCGGTTCCAGGGATGATGCATTTTTGAAATATCATTCTTTAAACACTTAAGAAAATAAAGTGTTTGGCTTCTAAATCAAGCGCCACAATTGCTTCGCAAGCATAGCCGTGTTGAAATCCATGAGGTCTTTAAACTCCAGTCCTCCTTCATTCTTAGACTCGCATACTTTATCCCACGAATTCCGGTGCATGCCTTTCGTGCTTCCCCCTGGACTCACTAAAATTATGCTACTGCACTCGTCAATTTCGTTATAACAGTCTGTGGTTAGGGTGTCAAAATGAGCTATAGCTCATGAGTTACCTCAGCTCAGCTCATTTTTTCATGAGTATGATCTCTATATTTTAGGCTCATTAATAAATGAGTTTATTGATCGAGCTTAAAAAAGATCACGAGTTATATGAACGATCTTTAATGAATATGAGATAACTTATGAGCTTATTCATTTTTATACTTGTCACTATATATATGTGTATATATAACTTCTATTTTTCTTATGGAAAAAGATAATTTCTATATTTATCATATTTATCTTTGAAAATTAAAATGTAAAATATACATAAGTAATATAGGAATAAAACTTTTAAAAGTTATCTATACTTTTCTCGAAGAAAGAAAAAAAAACTATCTTGTTTAGAAATTATCAAAATCTTCTATATCATCTCTCTCACTCACTTCATTGATCCCAAATTTGGACTATTGGTTTTGGCATTTTGGCGTTTTGCTTTAATTTAATTTATGTTAGGAGTTTGATTTCTTTTATTTTTGTCATGGGTTAGTTTTTGTTTAGTTAATATTTATATTTTGGATTTTTAATATTTAAATTTTGAATAATATTATAGAAGTTATTTTACCACTATTTAATTTAATTTAATTTAATTATTATTTTGTGTTAGATCACGAGTTAGTTCATTTAACTCATGATCTAGATGATCTGAGTTCGAGCTTACATATTGAAGCTCATATAATAAATGAGCTGAGTTGAGCTAGCTCATAAAAGAGCCGAGTTCACTATGAGCTGAGCAGAGCTGAGCAAGGTAACTCATTTTGATACCCCTATCAGTGGTAGACGATAACCAAACATGATATGATTTGGTAATACCGTGACCACGGACTTTATTATAACTTCCTTCCCTTCCTCCGTAAAGAACTTCCATTAACTCGGTTTTAATTAGTGTTTTGTACTATAAATTTAATTAAAATTTTTTATTTACATATATAATCACATCAACATTTTATGAAACAAACAAGAATGTTCTCTACAAATCAAGATATTGGAGTTTTTAGAGAAATAGATTAAAATAATTTGTTTTTAAGTGATAATATTTTTTTTCATAATAAGTAATATTTATTATTAATTTTCATTTTCACTTCAACAAAAATAATTAATAAAATATATTTAAATTTAAAACTCAAAAATCACAATTAAAATTTTATAAAAAAATAAAAATATAGCAAAATCAAAAATCAAATTTATAATTAATATTTTATTAAGTTTGTTAAAACAGAAATTAAAATCTTAAAACAAAAATCACCATTCGTATTTTGTCAAAAAACTAAAATCTACTGCAATACCAAAAAACACAATCCAAAAATTAAAAACCAAAATATTTATATTGTTTTATTTTTAAATTTAAAAATAATCTAAAAATAAAATCTAAAAATCATCGAAGCAATTATCACCACAATTATTATCTTAAATATGATTTGTAAGTAAATTATCTTTTAATAAATGTGACAATACTAAATCATTAAATATCTATATATTGTTAATAAAATACATATATCCGTTTATTTTAAATTAAAAATTAAAATTATGTTAATTTTATTCATTCAAATAAGAATTTTTATATTTTAACATTATATTAAGATGTAAAATATTTTATTTAACTTTAGTGATTTGGAATATTTACTATTTTATAACTTTAATATTTTCTTACTAATTTTTATTATAGTAATACATAAATATAGAAATATTTTAATAAGAAATTTTTATGAAAATACAAAACCCATGTACAAGGTTAAATATCAAGAAAATATAGTTTTTGCTTTTTGTTTGAAAATAGGTAGTTAACTACAAAATCTGGTTTTCCTATATTTTAGAGAATCTATTTTCTCAAAGTCTTGATGGGTAAAAAATAGTTCAAAATAAAAATAAAAATAAAACTAAAATTTGTTTAAAAACACAAAGAATCAACCTCTGATTTCCTAACATATTAATAAATCAACTTATAAAAAGCAATTATTCATAACAAAAATCAAAGTAATCTGTATAACAAAGGTCTGAGACAAGAGTGTAGCTTAAAGGAGAGACTTTATGAATTAAAAAAAGGTGAAAATACAACACAGTACCTTGCCAAATGACAAATAGAATATCTAAGAAACAGAATTATAGCCTGGGCCTAAATTTGCAGCTGCTACTTTGAATCTTAATAACATTATTTGCAGCCAAGCTATCCACAAATACGTCACATCTAACCAGGAATCTCACCTCCATCAGCTTCAACATCCCGAATTTGATTCTAACCGGTTGGTTAACGTTTATTCTCAATGGTATATTCCCGGTTGTTTGTTGCTGCTCTTGTAATGTTGTCATTATACCCGTTGCATTCTTAGCTTGGCCAGACATTTCCACGTAAATCACTGTGGAATTTTCATGTCCCTGATAGAATTTTGGCAGCGATCCTACAAAAAAAAACCGTTTTAAACTAATATCTGGATTTTAAGATGATATTAATTGAATTAAATCAAAAGAAAACAGACAAAATGGATAAATCAGTTTGTATACTTCTCTACAACAATAAATCGTTTGTATAAAGCTTCGAAATCATCCAAGTAGGAACCAACCCAAAGGAAAGCGAACCGGAACCAGCCGTATACTAATATTTAAGCAACGTAAACCAAAATATATTAAACTGGAATAAACCAAATGCGCACGTACCCTGGCTCAGTTTGGCTTCCTTGTACCACACGGTAATCTCGCTCCCATCTTCGTAGTAAATCCCGATCTTCTCGTTCGAATTCTTAGCGGTTATAGTCACGTTAAAAGCCGTGGACAAACTCGAGTCTTGGTTAAGTGCAAACAGGGTGAGCTGCAACCGGTCAATAGAGTAATCCGGTAGCTTCGGTTTATAGACAAGGTAGAGTGCACCAATCGTCGCGCCTACTGCAACAACAAGGAGAAATAGAAGGCAGAGTGTGCAACACACGCACCTGCAGCAACAGCTTCTTCCTCTCTTCCTCGGCGGAGCCAGCGGGTATTTGGCCGGGTCTCCTTGTTCTGATCTAGGGTAAGCACCTGATACCAGAGGAGCCGATGGTCGCGCTGATCGGGCTTCCGGGTCATGGAGCGGGTGTACTTTCGGGTGATTAGACATTTTGGAGAATTCTTGATACACAAATACGAAGAAGAGTTGCTTTTGTAGATCTTGTTTAGGGGTTATAAGGGAAATATAAGGAAGGAGATGTGACTTTGAAGTATGGGGTTTTAAAGTCAACACGGTGAGAATTTTTCAATGGAAAGACAATCTTTCAAGATTTCTTTTATTTATAAGTTTATATTATAACCTATTTTGTTCAAAACGAAATGAATCAATGGTTTTTTGTCTACCTATATAATTTTGTGTTTCCATACTACACCTTACACGTGTTTGTGAATTTGTTTTTGTGTTTCAGACAGCGGTCATGTATGGGAATTTAATTTGAACCCATAAAAAATATCTAAGTTTTAGTAGGGTAGGTAGCAAAGATTTTATGTAATATATATGTGAACTTGCAATAGATGGCAAAAAATATGACTTCTTAGGAAAGCAACCATACCTTATCACAATATAATTAAACTTTATCTACTTGATATCATTCCTTTCTAAATAATTTATTTTCTATCCTTTTATTATTTTCCCTTCAGTCTTTTACTCTTTATCTCTTTAATCTTCTCTTCTAATCTCTTCTCAAATACTATTTTTTATTTCCTTTACTTATTTCTAATCTGTAAAACAAAATTGAACACATATACACATCAAATCATTATTTTAGAAAATACCACATATAATTTTAATCTACAAATAAAATTGAACACGTTTTCGATATGCTGATGTCTCTAGTTTTAGTTTTATTTTGTTTATGCTACTGACGATATATTGTGGTTGCCTAACATCATTTTAAAATACTTTTATGGATACTTTGATTCGGAGGTATACAAATAAAGTCAAAATACATTTGTTGAACTAATCCCCTTAGACTTTAGGGATCAGTGTTCTCATGCAATCCGTCATGGATCTATTTCTTATTATATTTCTTATTATATCTATCTTATTAAAACAGAAACATTCTGTTGGATCTAACATTTATTTTGTAAGTTTTTAAATTAAATACACCTTTATACTTTATAGTTAAACCCACATTAAATCACTAATGTTCCTTTCTTTATACTACTATTCATGTTTCCAAACAATATACTTATTTCTTTATACTACTATCAATGTTTCCAAACAATATATTTTATATACTACTATCAATGTTTCCAAACAATACAATAATTAATCTTAGTTATTTTATATCCATCATTTTCTCTTTAAAATTTTGTACAAACGTCATAATTTTAGAAATTACAAAATAATGAACTTTAAAATTTGGAATATAAGATTACAAATTATGAAACTATTACAATTTCAATCAAATTATATTACATATCGGTCATCCATCAGTTCAATCGGTTAGTTTCGGGTTTTAGTGACTTTTTAATATGAATATTTTAAAAAACTAAATTGAATTGTTAGATCTCCGGATTAACCGGTATAATCACAATCGGGTTGAATTTAAAAACACTGATTTAAATACAAAAATATTTTAAATACACACTCTTTAAAAGTTAACAAAATATTTGTTAAGTTATTAGTGAAAATTTTCATCGTAAAATATTCCGCGCTTCCAAAGCGCGGATCAAGATCTAGTATCATCTTAAAATGCAACTGGTTTTTGTTTTCGTTTAATTACAAGGTTATAAAAATTGGTATAGCCGTCTTAACTCGGTCACATCCGAAACATTTTTCTAAAAATCAGATTCCTACTGATTTACAAGATTTAAATCGATTTAAACTGCTTTAAATCGGTTTAAATCGATTTAAATCAATATAAATTATTCTAAATACATTAAATTAAACAGTAATGTTAGTATAAAGTTATAAAAAAATTTATTTTGTTTTATATATTCAGTATTGATAATTTATCACAATAATTTTATTAATTAAATTCAAAAACTAAATATTTTATATAAATATAAATTATATAAAAAAGCAATAATTCATTAATGCACCTAACAATTTCTTGAGCATTGTATAGTATTTGTCGTTGTCGGAACATTTGACCAAAACTTTCTAGAAGACTATTCTTCTGTTCTTTAAGTGGTTAATAATACTTGATAATTAATAGTAAGTTTCCTCATAAGTTTTGGATTTGCTTACAGAATTGGAATCAGAAGCTTCCTAAAACATGGTTAATAAATAAAAGACCATAACACTAGAATATCGCAAAATAAAGCTTACTAGATTCTGACCCGCCTTTAAAAAGGCGGGTATTTTTTTTGTTATTTTTTCAATATAAAAATTGATAATTCTTTGTTTTAGTTATATAAACTGTGACATGATCAAGTCTCAATTATGCGGTTTTGTTACAGTGTGTACAGTATAACGAAATTTAAAATGCGTCACAACCATTTTATGTTTGTAAATAAATTAAATAATGGTTTTATCCAGTGTTTTAAAATCCGACCTGGACCCGCGGTTGAACCAGAAAACCTGGTGACCGAAAAAAATTTCGGGTTGGGTTTTGTAAAAAACCCAAAATTTAAAAACCTGCAAAAACCCACTCAAACCAACTAAAACCCAAAACCCGGTACCGGTTGAACCAGTAGATATTTTTTTTAGTTGTATATCAAATGAAAATAAAAATATAAAAAGTTAAGTTAAGTATTCTAAATATTTATTAAACATAAAATATATACATATCCAAATTATTATTTTATGTTTTAAAGATATTTAGAAAGTAGTAACTTTAGTTTTATATATTTTTATTTTTTTTATTTTATTAGCTAATATATTATTATATAATAAAACTAATTTATTTATTAATCTGCGGTTCATCCGCGGTTTACCTGCGGTCGACTCAATGACTCAGTAACCCGGTAAATCGTCCGGTTCAGTGTTCGGGTCGGTTTTCAAAACATTGGTTTTATCCGAAATACTTACTTGGGCTATTATATAATTTTAAAGATTTATAATTTATATAAAATATTGCTAAACATATAAACTGGCCAATAATATTTTTGATTAAATCTCATTAGAATTTCAATCTCTAATATCAACTTATTAAAATTATTATAGACTTTAATTTGTGGTATTGATATTAAAAGTTTATGGAATTTGAATTTGATTATATAAAAACATAACCCATTTAATTAGTTAGCAAGTCCATCTAAATGTTGAAATAGGCCCACAAAATCGAAAGAACATAATGTCATTAATGAATTTTTTAATTTGTTCATATCATTAAAGACATTTTTGAAAAATTTAAAATATTCATTAAAGGTATAATTCAGGAATGATTATGTTTTAATGGTATTGATGTTTGCGGGTTGGGATGCACAAAGTGGACAGATATCAAGACAAACTAACTAAAATAGTTTTACAATCTTTTCGTTGTTAAGGCTTTTTCATACATCGAAACTATTTTCAATCAATGCACGACGGGTTTCAAAGGATGAGCTCTCAGTTTCGATAAGTCCAGACTAGCATCGAGCTCCTCGTCCAGCTCCCCTATAACACCTCTGAACAAAACATGACATAAAACAATTGTAGCTTTATATAATCAACCAATCAATCGATGATGGGTCAACATGAAAAATGCGAGGATGAGATTTTACATGTTGTCGCCTCTGATAATGTACAAACCCAAGACAAGTTGTTGTACTCCTACCTGATATGTCAAGACAAGTAAAACACCAACACATTCAGAGGGTGAAAACCAAAGTAAGATGTCTCAAATGATCATACATTAACTTAGATGTGACTTTGTTCATGTTTGAGCCCAACAGACACTAACGGAAGTGATTAATAAGACAGTTAAAGACACAACTCTTTTGAAACCATCCACCCTTTACTGTTTCGTTACATGTTTTAGACAGAAACAACATGGAATCCGAAAGATGTATCTCCAAGTATCCATCATTTTGACAAAAGCATCTCTTGATGCAAACAAGAAAACAGAAACCAAGCAAAGCCTTTAAGCCTCTTCAAGAAAACAAAAGGAAGTGTTCATTCATGTATACACACTATGGATAAAGATTTGACTTACCTAGACTAGCTAAAGCATTTCAATTATGACACTGATTAATAGCATTAAATCTGTTTAAGCGCAAGCTCCATTACAACACACATTGTAGCTACCCACACTTATCTAATTTTATGTCCTTTCCATTCAGACAAAGTATTGCAGGAACCAGCCTATCTTAAATGTAAAATTCCTTAATATTCTGTTGAAAAGATGGCACTACGCAAATAAATCAAGAAATGTTCGTTATCAGAAAAGACGTTACGACCAACTAATGAACTTATATCAGACAAAGGAAGGTGCTCTGACGGAGAATTAACAAAAGTTAAAACTAGAATCCAAGTGAGCTAGCCCCTCTATCTTTCTAGTCTTAATCAGTTCACTACACAAAGAATTTGGAGTGCTGGCACATCACAGAAACATGACGAAAAATGACTCCATCACTAAACCACTACAGAAGACTAGCCATTTGATTGTAGAGAATAGTGTTTGCACCCATTTGATTGTATGATAAGGGCAAAGTTCAGATGAAATACTCAAAAACAGAAGCGCTTACCTTTGTGGAAAAGACGCGTTCATGAGATTCATCCAGAATTATATTAGTCGCCTGGTCAAAACCTCTGAGAACTCCCTGATATTTTAAAAAAAAAAAAGAAAAAAAGAAAAAAACAAGTTCTCTTAGCTAAGTTATTTGCTTTTGAAATCAATATAACAAAGAGAAGTTAATAGTAAAAAACACTACCACAATGTTGCGTCCATCGTTTGTAATAACCGAAATGATCTCTGCAACACAACCCAAAAGATAAGATTTTCAGACAACCAACATCAAGAGTGGTGTAATTAGTGAGAAGAAAAGGAAAACTTACGATCGACAAGAGACTCGAGTCCAGTAGTTGCTGCCATGCGAACAGTTGAAAAGACCTGAAAGGGGTTACTTGAAATGTTCTTTTTTTTTTAAGATCAGGTTACTTGAAATGTTTCAGCAAGAAATTCATCGAACAGTTGGTGGGCATTACGGATCTCAACAGAATCTATAGCAAACGAATATCAAATCGAAGGGTTTAATGGATTCATGAAAGGATCGGATCGTTCATGAAATCAAGGGAGAAAGACTCTTACCTTTGAAATCCTAAAACCCCCTTCCGTCACTGTTTTCGGGCGTGTGATTTTGCTTTAGATATGCATATGCTCTCTAGTTATACAACTCAAATCATTTTTTATAAAAATTAATATTAGTAATTTCAAAAAAAAAACTCATAAAAATGAGTTATTTTAACATTAAGGAAAAACATTTAAATTATTAAAATTTTAAAAATTAATTAGTCATTCAAATGATTAAAATTTCAAATATTAGTTTAGATTAAAATTTTTAATAAAACATTTTGGTCATCAAAGATCTATTCACCCTGAAGAAAGAGAGATTTTCATCCAAAAACTGTTGGACCCCGACTACTATGCCAATGATGAATCAAGTAGGCATTCTCATGTTTGGTACATAGAAAAAAATGGTGAAGACAGCAACGGATCTTTCTTGGGCATATAGCACTCATCGTCACCTGTTTCTTTCACTTCTGTATTTGAATGTATGTATGATGTATCATTTCGTAAATTGGGTCTTAGAAACTTCAAGACATTTGTATGGACGCACTGTGTTTTATAGACATTATGATCCTTTGTTAGCTAGCTAATGCTAACAGTCTTGTTATATAACTATAACCTTCTTTTCTTGTGTGATGATGATGCCTCCTTTGTTAGTCATTATCAATCTTTGTAAAGATAGTTTAGGAACCCACAACTGATGTAAATAGCCAAAGGTGAATAATTATCCGACAAGAGCATGGGAGGTTGAAAGCAAAATCGTGTACCTTGTGTTTACCAAGACAATTCAGGCAAGAATCTGACATGAAACAAGATGCAATCAAAATGATATATATAAAAGGATTAGAAGAAACCGAGATAGCATAATAGCTGTTACTAGATGAATTAGACGAATGTGAAAGACAGAAAGCACTAAGGAATCCCTAATTGTGTAAGGAGGATCACAGAGCGGAGAGCGTTGTGTAATCGCCTAGCCTCATCTACGCCAGGCAGTGGATGCTTCTTTCTGCTTACCACACCTTAAGCTAGGTAAGACACAGCTTAGATGTCCTAATTGTTTATCCTCATTCAAAAACCTCAAGCTTAAAGCTCTTTCACATACAAAAGAAGACAAACTAAACTAATCAATAAGAACCATACATATAATCCTGCGACCTACAGAAAGAAAACACAACCCGTAAGACCTTAATACCATTTGGTGAAAACAAAGTCTACATGATCATCAGACCATTAACTCCAGTTAATAAACAAGCAACATTGGTATACATGAACAAACCATAAAGTATCCGGTCTTAAACGAGACACATTGGTATCAAGATAATATCTGCAGACACAACTAACACTTTAAAACTTTAAACATGCACTACACAAACGGTAAACACTAGTACTTCAGTAATAATTAGGTTTAGATAGATCCATAAACATAAGTAGACAATAACATAAACGCGAGAGACACTCATGATGATAATAACAATCTAGAATTAAGCAGCTTCCTTCACAGGAGCTGGATCTTGGATCTTGACGTAACCCAACTTCTTCAAGCTAGCCGCATCCGACTCCTCGTTCTCGTAATCATCCTCCTCCTCGAAATCGTATCCGCCGCGACGGTCCACGACGAAAGCCCAGGCGAGGTACATGGTAGCCGCGGTGAGGGCACCGCAACCGGCGCTGAACAAGAGAGCCGCCACGACGCTGAGGATGTCTCTGGTGCGGTCCTTGACGTTCTCGGAGAAGGGTATCCGAGGATGATCCTCTCGGATCCGAGGCTTCTCGGCGGCGGCGGCAAAGGAAGGGAGGAGTCCGTGGCGGCGATCGACGAAGAAGGGGACGGGGTAGAGACGGCGGATCGTGAAGACGGTGACGAGTCGGGTTGAGGAGAGATCGGGTTGGGATGATGATTCGAGGTTGGGGGTTATTGAGAGGGAGTAGGAGGAGATGAGGAAGGTTTTGCAAGGGCGAGCGGCGATGCCGGAGATTGAAAGGGAAGAGATTATGATCGCGAGGAGGAGGAGGAGGTAAGAGGAGGAGGATGAGGATGACGCCATTGTTGTGTGTATCGTCTTTGACTTTTTCTTCTTTCTTCTTCCTGCTTTGAAACAAAAGACGATCTAACGGAAGATTGTGGACAAGATTATATTTTTGTACTTTTTAATTATTAAGAATAGACCCCTTTGTTATTGTTTTTAACAACAAAGGTCCCCTAACGTTTGTCCAAATTTCCCGTTAATTTGGATGTACTTTCTAATTATTAAGAATAAACCCCTTTGTTATTGTTTTTAACAACAAAGGTCCCTTAACGTTTGTCCAATTTTCCGTTAATTTGGATGATCAATAGCATCGAAAGTATCTTTAATCCATTTCTATATCAGAGATCTCTAAAATATAGAAAAAAAATAGAAATGAGATTTTTGTTCTAATATGTTCTTCTATAATAAAGGACTATTATGTGTTTCAAAAAAAAAAATAGAGGAATATTATATTAACCTTTATAAATAAAAGAATTTTATTTTTTCTCCTATATTTAGAGAAAAAATTAAAGCAAATATTTCATTTTTATTTTATCCTCAAATTTAGAAATCTCTATTATAGAGATGAAATTATAGATGCTCTGATAAATACTCGCAGTCAAAAACACATTGATAACATCGACTTTGATTTGGTTCTCTTTTTAAAAAGAACTAGAAATCGAAGTTGATCCTCACAACTGTGCATAACTTGATTTTACTTTTTTTATTGTTTATTAAAATTTTAAAATACAAAGTTATTTGATATTTTTAGATTTTTACGAATATTTTGACCAAAAAAAAAATTCTTAAGAACATATCTAAATTAAAAATAATTCAACTCAAAGCTCATTTGGAAATTTATAATATCCAAGTGAAATTTAATTTAGAAACTCAAAATCACGATATCCAAAAAATGATTTGTATTTGAATAAGTATTTGAATGTTCATGTCTAACTAATTATATAAACAAATAATTTTTTTAACCAATTTGAATTCTTATCATGAATGAAGCAATTCCAATATAAAGCAACACGGATTTCATGTTAATAGTATATTGTGACTAAAAATATAATAACAAATTAAGTTTTCTTATTTTATAAATAATATTTTGTATGAGCAAATTTCCAAAGACTTTAAAATGTGTTCTTAACCCAAAAACAAACACAAGAGAGAAAATAATCGAAATAGATTTTTTAAAGAGATAAAAATTCTTATATCCATAATTTATAAATATATAAATATAAATAAATATTTTGAAAATGAAAAATTATTTTGAGGAAACTGTTTTAGTTCAAACTTTTTGATTTTTCCTGAACTTCTTGTTTTTTTATTTTTATTTAATTTTGAAATCCAAAGTTTTTCTGAGAATATCTTTCAAATTATTATTTAATTTTTTTAAATATTAAGCTGTATTCTTCTTTTAAAATGAGGTTTATTTGCAAAAAAAAAAAGATTACTGGTTGTTTTGGTACAAAATCTGTTTTGTTTTATATTAACGGGAAAGAAATATATTTGCCGACTCAAAAATCAGAAATACATCTGCCGACTCAAAGACAAATCATTTCGCATTTTGCAATCAATTCCTTCACAAACTTTCTCGCGAGTTTCAAGAAGCTAATCGCTGAAATCATCCATGGCGCTCACCGACTTCCTCCCTAACGAGTACGGATACGTGGCTCTTGTCCTCGTCTTCTACTGCTTCCTCAACCTCTGGATGGGAGCTCAAGTCGGCATGGCCCGCAAAAGGTTTGCCTTTAAATTTCAATAGGAGACGATGTTAGGTCGTCCCTTCCCTCCTGATCTCTATCGATTTGAATGGACTCTATAGATTGGCTGACTTAGATCCTTCGATCCTGATGGCAGGTACAATGTGCCGTATCCAACTCTATACGCCATAGAATCAGAAAACAAAGATGCTAAACGCTTCAACTGCGTTCAGGTTTTGTTTTTTTTTTCTCAAAAGAAGCTTTTTATTTATTTATTTAATGATTATTATTCTATTTATTATTTGAGAGTTTTGGGTGCAGAGAGGTCATCAAAACTCTCTGGAGATGATGCCAATGTACTTCATACTGATGATCCTTGGTGGAATGAAACACCCTTGTGTCTGCGCTGGTTTGGGTTTGCTCTACAATATCACTCGTTTCTTCTACTTCAAAGGCTACTCTACTGGAGATCCCATGAAACGCCTTACCATCGGGTTTGATTTTTTCTTCTTTTTTTTTGGTTCTTCTTCCCCTTGTTGATCTGACATATGTTTTTATTTCATTTTGTAGTCATGTAATCTCTATGTTTTTGCAGGAAATACGGTTTCTTGGGATTGCTTGGTCTCATGATCTGCACCATCTCATTTGGAGTAAGTCTGATCCGTGGAGGTTAAGCCAGTTTTTTTGTGAGGTTGATGGTTCTTTGTGTTTGTTCATGAACTTTTGATCCAGTCCTTGTAAGTTGTCTACAGACTTGTGTAATAAGTTGTCTACAGACTTGTGTAATAATCATGTTATGTAGAACAATAAAAGTTCACATCCCTAAGCAAATATTGCAAGCCTTACCTCCTCTTTGATGGGGTGGGCATTTCGGTTTAGTTTCGTTTTTGTATCGTATCTTTTCAGTTTGATAGATTTGGTTTAAAAAGATAGAAGGGATTGGAAAAAACAAGGACTTTCCGGACGGCTCTGCTGTTGGTTCCAAACATGGTGCTGATGTTAAATCAACACCCACCGTGAAAAAACGTGCAGAAAGCTTCGTGGGTGAATATAAGAAAACGCTATTCAAGTTCCATTTACAGGCCGCAGCCATAGATGCAGTGGTGGTTGTGCCTGATAAGGTTTTGGAGGATAAACCACTGTGGGAAAACTTCTTTATTGTCAGGTTTCTGTCAGAGGCACCTCATATTGCTAGGGTTCATATAATAGTGAACAAGATCTGGCCTTTAGAAGATAAAGTGGTTTGAATCGATGTATATGAGGTTGATGAGTAAACAATGAAATCTCTGATTAACAGTCAGTAAGTTCGTGGTAGAGTCTTGAGGAGGGGTATGTGGAATATGGTCTGGTCTCGTATTGTGGAAGAACCAAGCTTGAAATCAAAGTTCTGCAAATACTGTGTATGATGTTCTCATGGAAGGGTTATAGTAAAGAAGATACTGTGTATGATGTTCTCATGGAAGGGTTTGAGCTTTATAGCAAGTGTAATGGGTTTCCTAAAACATCTTCATCCGGATACATAGCTATGCAAGGGTTTTGAGAAAGCAAAGGTATTTGTGGAAGTGGATATCACGAAAGAGATACCAAATCATTCCCATAAGGTTACGCCTAAAGGGGAGTGGGAAAGAAGTTGAAGTATATTTTACCTACCCATGGCTGCTGGCACATTGTGATATCTAAAACAAGTGGGGATACACCTCCAGGAAAAGTCAGGAAGGAGACGGTGTTACTGAAACGCTCGGACAGAGATAAGTCGCAGCATAATGTTGAGAACAAAAAAGGAAACAGAGAAAGCCTCACCACAGAAACTGTGTCTAAAACACTACTGAAACAGAGAAGCAGAGGACAGTGGTAGCAGAACAAAGTGTTGAGAAAGTGAAAGAACCAACGGGACCAGTGGCGGAGCTACATTTTTAGAAGGGGTCAAATGGCCCTTATGAATTCGTATAAACAAATTCGTTTACATGTCTTTCAAGAAAGAAATTGGATGAAATCTTAAAATGACCTCTATAATATATGGTTGGAATCAAATTGACCCCATTGGAAGATTTGGCTGGCTCCGCCACTGGATGGGACATCTTGTTGGTAAATCATGATATAGTATATGAGAATAAAACTTGGCAATCTGTTTCTCCAAATAAAAGAGGAAGACAAGGAGATGCAGGAAGTGAAAATAAGAAATCAGAACAGATTG
This sequence comes from Raphanus sativus, assembly GCF_000801105.2. Taxonomy (NCBI): domain Eukaryota; kingdom Viridiplantae; phylum Streptophyta; class Magnoliopsida; order Brassicales; family Brassicaceae; genus Raphanus; species Raphanus sativus. The sequence continues at coordinate 8,289,046 of NC_079512.1, read as the reverse complement.
TATCACCATTTAGATTCTAAAGTGCAGAAAATAGACGACATATAAGAGGCTAAGAATAAAATGGATGAGATAGAACTAGATGCGAAGGAGACTGATTAGAAATTTTGACGACGAGTATGAGAGTTAGAAATTAGTGAGTTTACAGGATTTTTGTGACTAATCAACTAAACATAACAGCTGTTAAATAATAAATTAACAATATTTATATTTGATATAATTATAAAAGTATTAAAAATTATAATATTATAATAAATATAAAACTATATTTATAAAATCATAATATTGTTTTTTAAAATTATAGAGAATATGTTTGTTTTAAAGTTTTGTGATATAAATTAAAATATAAAATGTATACATTTTACAATTTCTATTATTTCAATTTAAATTTTTTATTGAATATTTTATTTTTATTTTTTTAAAATAAAAAATGTTACTTTCTCACAACCGTTCGCACCGCAAACGATTTATAGCATTTTCTATGATTGTTTCAAAATGCAAAAACCACAATCAACTGCGTTTGCGGGTTGTAACGAGGAAACCAATATACCCTTAGTCCTTTTAGTTCTTCAACCCTACAAAATAAAATATCACAATCCATTGATTTCATTGCATTGGATAGTAGGCAAAATGTTGACAAAAAAGAAGGATAGTACGCAAAATGGGAGCTGCGAAGGATCCGAATATCCGAGAAATTTGGAGTATCTGTTCCGGATTCGTCGGATCCTTGAATTCAGTATCCGGATTTGGGGTTTCGGATATTCAGATTCCGGATATCCGTTTGTATATCATACTATCCGCGGATATTCGAATCCGGATTTATAAAAATAAATAATAAAATAAAAATAACAAATTTTAAAATATGAAAATTTTAAAATAATACATAAATTAAATATTTATACAAGATTTATAAATATAAATATGAATGTAATATTTAAAAATTTAAAATATAGTATTATAAAACTAGTTTTATGAATACATATTACTATACCAAATATAATTATTAATAAAAAAATCTTAATATATTTTATAAATATGGATCCGGATCCGGATATTTAGACTTAAAAGTTAAGATATCCGGATCCGAATTCAGTTTTGACGGATTCTTAATTTTATTATCCGAATTCAGATTCGAACGTCTTGGATATTCTATTTTCGGAACGAATCCAAAGTAGATCTCGGATCGAATCAGGATTCCAAATAATAAATCTCAGACCTATAAGTCTCAGACCTACTCAATATTTTCAAAGTTGTTCAACCAGGAAAATTCAAATATTCATTTATATTGCAAATAAAGAGATTCAAGCCACTTGTGACTGGTCCCGCTGTATCCAGTGTCTTGTGTATCTTCTCACCAAACAACACTATTTAGGCCATATTCTCTTTGTGGACAACTTGATCCCCACCATCACCTAATTATTGATTCATTTTAATATTTAAATTAGAAGAATGAACGATTGAAGTACAATCAAACCTCTATAAATTAATAATGTTTGAACTATACCAAAAACTATATATTTTTATTAATTTAGAGAGATTTTAATTCATTGATATACCAATTGAACTAAAAACTCAGTTTGAAACTACAAAATTATATTATTTTATAAATTTTTTTAATGTATATTAATTTAAAGAGGTTATAATGTAGTTTTGTAGGCATCCAACTTACTCCGATCTGAAAATAGGATATTACAAAAAGAAAAGCCTATTATAAATGATCCAGATTCGATCTGAGATCTATTACAAATCCGATCTGAAAATAGGATATCTGAGATTCCGGATCTAGATAGTATAATCTCAGATCTGTCATAATTGAATTCGGATCCTGATATTTTGATTTTAGCTTCAGATATCTGAATCCGTAGTTTTAGATTATAATAATTTTTGAAGTTTTATAAATAATTATATTTGATATATTGATATTTAACATAAAACTCTTTTTATAATATTACATCTTAAATTTTGTAATATTATATATATATATATATATATATCTTGCATAAATATTTAAGTTATGTATTATTTTTTAAAAAATACTATTATGAAAGATATTTTTAGTTTTTAAATTATTTTTATGGATTCAGATATCCGTAGATAATACAATATCTAGATGGATATTCGGATTTATGAAGCCATACATCCAATTCTGGATACTAAATCTAGGGATTTGAGTTTAGATACCTTAAATTTTTCGGATATCCGGATCCGTCCCACTCCAGCATATATATATATATATATAAATTTTGGTATATAAACTAAGTAACATTAATATTTCAATGTAATTAAAATATTTAATTTAGTTTAAATATACAATTCGAGTATCGATGAAAATGAATGCCAATTTCTGGTTCTAGATGAAAAATACATTAGGTTTACCTAGATTTAATAGTATCCTAAAGTGCAAACTTATATGTTTAAATTGTCATTAATCATTGTTTAATGACATTTTAAACATATGGAGGAGTTATGTTTAGTGACATTTTAAACATTTTAAATATATGGTGGAGTCTAGACGAAATAAGACTTTCTTTTTTTTACCTTCAAAATTCAGCATATTCCAAGAACAATCAATTCAGCAGCGGACAAGCTTGTAACTTGATGAGCTGTTTTAGCCATAAAAAAGTATCTAAAATGGAAAGAACATTGCTGACCAGAGAATAAGCCAAAAAAATAAAAGGGTAAAAACGTCATTTAAGACGTTGATGATGGGAAAAAATCTGTAATAGTCGGCTCCTGCAGCGCTATAAAAGGCTTTACCTATCTGGTTTTCACGAAAGCCACCTCGTAGACACCGATTCTCCTTTGTTTTATCTTCCTTCTTATTCATGTTTCTCGTCTTCTAAAATTATAAAAAAAAATTTAAAAAATGCAGCGATCACGAAATTGCAAGATCTGTGGGAACGAAGCCATAAACTCTTGCCTTCTTTCGATCTCTAATCTCAAAGTTCTATTCGTTTTTGAATCTTCGCTATTAAATAATAATAATTCGATCTCCCGTTTTCACGATGAGCTGGTCCTATAAGCGTGTTCCCTCCGATCTCTGCAGATTTTCAAATTTCCTCTTTCATCAGATCGTTTAGTTATTTCTTTTTCAAGAATTTTGGAAATCTCTTTCTCTCTTTCTTTCTTCAATGGATTCGTTCACCAATGATCTTCCTGATGGTAATTGAGATCATTCATGCATTGCTGTTTTAAGATATTTCTTTTCTTTTAATTTGGTATGATTGATTGTAACATGTGTTGCTGCAGGCACAATCTCAGCGCTTCTGCAGAAACAGAACAATGTGGTGCAGCCACGTGTGGTCGTGATTGGGAGTGGTATATCAGGCCTCGCTGCTGCTAGGAACCTCTCTGAAGCTTCTTTTAACGTGACTGTTCTGGAGTCACGTGATAGGATCGGTGGTCGCATCCATACCGATTACTCTTTTGGTTGTCCTGTTGATTTGGGAGCTTCTTGGTCAGTTTTTTTTAATCAAATATCTGCATCCTTTATGATTTTTAGCAATGTTCTAAACTAAGAGGTGATTAGACGTTTTATAGAGATTATTATTTATGTGGGCGTTTAGACCAATTTTTCAGATGCCTAGACCGATTTTTCAAAAAAATCGGTTTAAAAAATCGATTCGCTCGTACCTGATTTGCCGATTAGGCAGACGCCTAAGCCCCGCCTAGACTGATTTTTAGTATTTGTTGGTGTGGAATGGATATATATGCAAGACCGGATCTAAGATTTTGAGCACTTGAAATCGTTTTAAGAACATTAGAAAAAGAAAAGCCTATACTTAAAGTAAAAATCCCTCTAAAATTTGTGGGGGCCAAGGCGGCCTATGCCCAGATCCGGCCCTAGATATAATGTGATGTCTACGTTTTGAGTAGCCTATGAGCCTTCTGACCCTTTCTCTCAAACGTTGTGTTAGGTTACATGGAGTGTCCAACGACAACCCCTTGGCTCCTATTATACGCCGTCTAGGCCTCACTCTATACCGAACTAGCGGGGATGACTCCATCTTGTACGATCATGATCTCGAAAGGTTTTGCCATTTCCCCGCCTCTTACGTTTATTTGTTAGTGTACATACTTCCAGTTATGTAGACTAATCTGGCTTTCCTTATCTCAGCTATGGACTTTACGACATGCACGGGAATAAAATTCCGCCTCATTTGGTCACTCAAGTTGGAGATGCATTCAAGAGAATTCTCCAAGAGGTAAAAAAAAGCATTTTGCATTTTTTCGAATTAGAAGTTGACACGTGCTTGCTTGATTGATTTTTAGACGGAGAAAATAAGGGATGAAACCGCCAGTGACATGTCGGTTCTTCAAGGAATATCCATCGTCTTGGATAGGCATCCTGAACTAAGGCAAGAAGGAATCGCCTACCAAGTTTTGCAATGGTACATATGTAGGATGGAAGCATGGTTTGCTGTAGATGCCAATTTGATTTCCCTCAAATGTTGGGATCAGGATGAATGTCTTTCTGGTGGCCATGGTCTAATGGTGCAGGGTTATGAGCCAGTGATTAGAACAATTGCAAAAGACATTGATATTCGCTTGAACCACAGGTAGAATTCATACAGAGCTAATACATCTGTCGTATTTAAATCCGCCTTATCACGTGTGTTTTGTTAATTTTGATTTAACTCAGGGTTACTAAAGTGTCGAGAACATCGAATAACAAGGTTATAGTGGAAGTTGAAGGGGGAACCAACAACTTCGTTGCTGATGCTGTTATTATCACTGTCCCCATCGGTGTTCTCAAGGCGAATCTGATTAAGTTTGAGCCTGAGCTCCCACAGTGGAAGACCTCTGCGATATCTGATCTCGGCGTAGGCAACGAGAACAAGATCGCCCTGAGATTTGAAAACGTGTTTTGGCCCAATGTGGAGTTTCTAGGGATGGTTGCACCGACTTCTTACTCATGTGGCTATTTTCTGAATCTTCATAAAGCAACAGGCCATCCTGTGCTTGTTTATATGGCTGCAGGAAACCTCGCTAAAGACCTTGAGAAGCTATCCGATGAGGCTACTGCGAACTTCGTAATGCTGCAGCTTAAGAAAATGTTTCCAGACGCACCTGACCCGGTAAGAAATCTTATTTGCACAATCTATCATCTCGTATGTTGTTTGAGTATCTAAAAGTGACAAACAAATAAAAACAGGCTCAGTATCTTGTGACACGGTGGGGAACGGATCCAAACACATTGGGGTGTTACGCATATGACGTAGTTGGGATGCCTGAAGATCTGTACGCGAGGCTAGGAGAGCCAGTTGAGAACATATTTTTTGGAGGAGAAGCTGTGAACGTGGAGCATCAAGGGTCTGCTCACGGAGCCTTCTTAGCAGGAGTCTCAGCCTCTCAGAATTGTCAGAGGTATATCTTCGAGAGACTCGGGGCTTGGGAGAAACTCAAGCTTGTTTCTCTTATGAGGAATAGTGATGTTCTTGAAACTGGAACTGTTCCTCTCCAGATTTCGAGGATGTAATTGTTCTACCTCTATCTTTCTTTTACCTTCATTTTGTTCTTTTGCTTAAAACACAAGTGCAATGGTCCATTTTTTTCCTATCTGAAAACAAAAACAAATAAACATTTCGACTTCTGAATGGTGAAGTCTTGCAATGCTATAATTTAACCGTTTATTAATCAGGTGACAGAAAATTTAAATCCTTTACAGTTCAATATAAAAAAAAACGAAGTACAGTATATTCTTGTAAAGTAAAGCTAGCTGCATCTGATTTATTATGCTTTTGTCTCCGTAGAATTTTATTTGCGGGGTGAAAAATCTCACTACCTCTAAGCAAAAGTTATAACTTCATACATATAATTTTTAGGGGTGGACAAAAAACCCGAACCAAACCGATCCAGCCGAAGCTAAACCGGCCCAAACCAAATCATGCTCTTTATATAATTCAGTTAGTTTATATTTTACTCAATCCGAATGGTTTGGTTTGGTTTGGTTTGGGTTTAATCCGAACCAAACTGAACCAAACCGATACCCTATATATATATATATTAACTTACTTATTGTAAATTTTTATTAAAATTTTGTTTTCTATTTTCTTAACTTCATATATTTTTAAAAAAATCCAAATATGATTTAAATAATACTATTATATATATTTTCTAATCCTAATAGGCTAATACCTAAAGATTGTACTAAAAGGAAAATTTAAAAACTATAAGCATCTAAATCGTAGCCGTCTGGCATGATTATTTTCTAATATCCATTATTTAAAGATAAAATTATGTAACAAAATTATTGTTTGGTATTTTTAGTTTTTGGATACATTATTTTTTTATTTTAATATATTTTTAGCTAAAAAAGTTTATATTCTCACTTTACTTTTTATAGTTCGCATACCTAAATTACACCGAATCGAATTAAACCATAATAAAGTAAACTGAACTAAATCAAAACCAAACCGAACTAAATTTAAACCAAACCAAACTAAACTGAACCGAACTAAACTAAACCCAAACCGAATCCAAACTAAAGCTACTTCGATTTTAATTGGATTGAGTTTTATAAAACCCAAATTAACCAAACCCAAACCGAACTCAAAACTAAACCAATATGCCCACCCCTAATAATTTTAGACAAAATAAGCAAATAGTAAATTTAACGTTTGAAAAATATCTCACTACCTCTGGCGTCTTTCTTATTTTTAAGCTACTGTTTTTGAATTTAACATTAGTTGACACTTTTAATTGGTATTAAAAGATGAGGTGAATTTAAGAGTTCATATCTAATCTATTAATTTAGGGATTGGTTTTTATCTACTACTTGAAATTGTCATTTAAATTTTGGGCTCTTTCATAATTATTACAACAATATATCACACTTCTTTTGAAATGCAACCTACCAACTTAAATTAAACCAAATCTTAACAAACGTAGATCAATTTAACTTAACGAATACCATCTTTAAATATTTTTGGTTATCTCTTAATATAATTAGATCATATAAAACTGAACCTCTTTTAAATCAACAAGTTCCAAATCATTCCAAACATAAGAGTGCAATTGGAGACCGTGTCAAATTTTTTTTATAGTATCACATAAGTTCATTTAAAATGTTATTTATTAGTTTCTCTTCTTCTTTTTTCTTTCACATAGGTTCATCTCAGGTAATTCAATTTGGCTCATTTAAAATGTCGTTTATTAGTTTCTCTTCACATGCATCATATCACATTATATACATTTTTACAAGAACAAAAACTGATCTTCCAAAAATCTAATAATGGTGGCATAGAACAACATATGCTTAAACATATTTTTTATGATAAAAATATTACATTCTACAAGACTATGTGTATTGGAAACCATAAATCCAGAGAGAACAACATATTTTAAAACTTTTATTAAATCTATCTATTTTGAAAAAATAAATTAATATTCTCCAACAAACTTCTTTATATTCCAACTTAGATATCTATCACATTCCCAACGATATGAAAATTCCATATCTATTATTTTATTCATCGTAATATTAGATTTGATCAAATCTGCTATAAGTATTTTGAATAAAAATATTATAAAAAAACAAACAAATTTCTTATCTCATATCTTAACTACGTTTAACTTATATACACATATTATATATATCATATAAAAAAATTAAAATTTGACAAATCAATTTCTGCCCTTTTAGGGCGGGTACTAATCTAGTATTAAGTAAACCTAGTTTTTGTTCGAATAAAAACTACATCCCATGATGCAAAGCAGCACATAATACGTCGATTTTACACGGTTTAGAAAATGAAAAAGGAAAGTTGACCAAAAAAAAAAGAAAATGAAAAAGGAAAAAAGGCAAAAGATAGGAAAGCCCTCCTAGACATATATTAGTACAATAGAAAAAGTGCAAAGACATATATTATATATTGAACTACATATTGTATAAGACATGATAGAAACACCAAGGTAACAGCCCTCCTAGACATATAGGAGTCGATTTTTTTAGCATAAAAAAAACAGCAATAGAAAGCCCCAACTTCAAGATAAAACTATCCTGAACGCTGAAACCTTTTTTCATCAACTATGTTTTTCTGGTTCTTCTTCTTCCAAATATTTTTCTCACTACAGCATTTGGTAATTAGTATTGTCCCCCGATCGTTACAATCTCCTTCGTTGGTTTTTATTAGAGTTGCCTCCTTGATTAGCACAGTGCATTAATAAGAGCATATGAACGAAACCAATAAATACGCAAATCTTCTCCACGGTCCAAGCATTTTAGAGACAAAGCTGTCAGTTCGCGGATTAATCTGCTTAGCGACACGAACCTTCTCCATTTGTTTCATCTCATGTCCACAGTTTACGGTACCAGTTGGATTAATGTAAACAATAACGGTTTGAGATGGTACAATCTGCTGAAAGCATGTATTGGTTACCTGACGAGTTGTAACGAACAATCCATGGCTAACCTCAACTTTGTTAACCATCTCAAAACGAGGTGAACTCGTTGCGTCATGATCGTGGTTGTTTGTCTTGTCCGAATTATTGGCGTCGAGTTCGTTTTCGGAGAACTCAAGCGTGTAAACATCATCCACATCTCCATTGTTGTTAACTCCCTCACCATCTTCAATTAAACAAAAATCTCTATAATATTATTTGACTACAATATCTTTCAATTCCAGAAAAATATCTATAAATTATATTTTACTTATATAATATGATTTATCAAATACAATCACAAATTTTTACTGTTTATGTTTTTAGAGATATTATAAATATCATTTTAATACCAAACATCTTTTGATCAAATAATTATAAAATATTTTAAATAACATAACACTATATATTTTAACGATGTAGATATTATATTTTCATTATTACAATTATATGTTTTCCTAATATTAAATTTGCTTTTAAATTTTATGTTATTATGTTTGTGGAGTTTAATATAACCATAATCAAAATACCAAAGTAAATTTAAATTCTCATTTTTAGATTATATAAAATAAATTTTAGTTTACCTTTCAATAAATCTAAGACATAGAATTATTTATAATTTATAAGATATTTTAATTATTGTAAATAATGATATGTGTTCATGAGCTTCTAAAAATGTATCAGTTACTTATGTATATAATTCAATATATAAAGTATTTTAATTATTGTATATTATATAAATTAATTATCAATTAGATTTTTGCTAAACGGAGTCTGGGTATTTAATTTTATTAGTCCGGCCACGTAAACCATAAAAATATTTTTGAAAGAATATATGTAACTCAATATATTCACAATATGAGTGACTCGACTAATCAACTTTATATCTAAAATAATAGATTATATTAAAATTAAGAAAGACAACAACCATCCCAAATGCAAATAAGAAATTAATCAAAATTCTAATATATTTAGAATAAAAATATTATAGTTGAATTCGGAGAAATAAATGTAATCCTATATACCTAAATGATAACTAAATCGACAGTAAAAAATAATTAGATATAACATATCTAAAATCATATGTCTAATTAAAGTATTATAATATTATTAATATAAATTATGCATAAAATTAAAGTATATAGGGATCAATTATTATAGTATATTTATTTTATAAATATTTATACCCGTGCATGAGCACGAGAAAATCACCTAGTATAAAATTATTAGAAAGAAAAATTCAATAGCTCTATACCTACTGGATGTAACACTGTAGTATAAGAGGGAGCTTTCCATGGAAAATGCGACTCAAAGTTACGAGGTGAGTCTAGTTTTGGGTAAGAAATAAATTAACTTGCTATGGTCCCAAGCCAGAGGAGACTGGGTAACTCAAAACAGTAAAAGTCAATTGCGGAACATATTTGATGAGCAGAAGTTACCTTGATATTCATGACTACCCCTACGATAACTCCAAATATCGTCTATAGGAACTACCGTGGAGTGTTCCTCAATAAAGCTCTGAAAATTGGAGTACAAGATTAAATTTAGATAACGCTCTCTATTCATGTTTTTAGTATGAGCTTAATTCAAGAACTAATAAGTTAATATATATATATTGCATGTATTAGAGAATACCTATGAAAACCACTACCTTTTCTAGTTCCTTGCTTGATATTCCAACCCATCTTAAGTTCTCGACAATTCTTTCTTCCTTCGACCTCCCATCATGTACTTGCATATCAACAGCCTTCATGTTCGCCCCTACCCCTGAACTTGAGGCTTTTTCTCCGGGATAGCAAACGTCTCCCAGAAAGTTTCCGGAAGCAGAAGCAAATTCCCATGAGCCTAGGCTGTTGTATGGCTCGTGAGAAGCTTGAGCTAATTCTATGATCTTGCTCAACATTTGATCCGTGTCATTAACGACATTGGTTCCCAAATTTTCGGTATGTGCGAGATCTTCGACGTGGAGTGGTGGCGCTGGCGGCAACATACGATTTTTTAGTCTTGCACACTCGAACGCTATCTCAGCCTATTTTGTGCAGCGAATTAGATAATTAAAAATTAGTTTGATACGAAAATTTACTCTAGATTTCACATTCTTTAAAATAATATAAGTAATTTTCTTGTTACCTGTGAGGGAGGATATGTGATTGTTCCATATTGAGAACAAAACTGGGACTGTGCTGGGAAGTTGAAAGACGTGTCATGCGACAAAAAATGACTCCACTTGTTCTCTATCGTTTCCATATCGGACGAAGAAATGTTACCCAGTTGAGTTAAGCCGTGATCGGGTGAGACCGGATACCCCGAGTTTTCTAGGTTTTCATACATTCCATCAGAATACAAACAAGTACTAGAGGTAGATTGTTCACTATTACTCGTTGGTTTCTTCTTCTTCATGCCATGATGTTTTTCTTCTAACTTGTTGGCTAAAGCACTCTTCTTGAATACTCGACAAAGTGCATACGCATCCTGAAATGTTTATACATTAATTTAAATTATAACAACTAAATAAAATTGTAAAAAAATATCATCTTTATGATGTTTTGTTATCTACCTGTATGCCGGACTTGGAGTCGCATTCTTGCTCTTCAAGACGGTACTCATGCATGACCCAATCGGTACGAGAGCCGTGAGGCGCTCTTCCTCTATAATAAACTAGCGTTTTCTTTGTTCCGACAGTCCGCGAATGGGAAGTAACTTTACGATCTTTTCCTGTTGCTTTCCAGTAACCTGCTTTTGTCGCCCGGTTAGTTCTCGATCCATTGGGATATTTCCGATCTCGAGGACTGAAGAAAAACCATTCTAGGTCTTTACTTGGGAGCAAGGACTTCCCTGCAAATTTTACAAATCATATTAAGAGACCATATGAATTAGGTCTATTTAATAACTTTGAATACACTTAGGTTCTTAACATGAGAATCCAAAAGAACTAAATAAAAGACAAAAAGAGAACACTATTTTATAAAAAAAAAGTTGAGGGTGAATGAGAAGCTTCCGAAACCCTAAAGCACATCCGAAATCTTAGTTGTGTTACTTTTTTTTTTCCTTTTTTGTATCTTCTTCCCTTTTTGACTCAGTCTTCCAAATTTGTCTCACTATCTCTCGGTTTCATTACAATCCTCTTAAAGAATAAAGGTAAGGGTGGGTCCATTTAAATTTTATTCCAAGATAAAGTAGGCATTGTTTTTTCTTCATAAACTATAAAGTAGGCATTGTTTATTATTTTTAGTTAATAAAGCATTCAAGTTCGATGCGTGTCTGGAGATACATAACTTGGTACGTAAACAATTTAAAAAAACTAGAAACTAGTGTTGGAAAAGAAAAAAAACATGTATAGTTTTGAAAATAACGTACACGAAGTGTCTCTTCTGACTCTAGGGCTACTCTTATCAAAAGATATGTTCACACAGTCGCACTATGCATAGTTTTTTATAAAATGAAGTTATTCTGAATTTCTGAAGTCCCAAAAACTTATCTTGCAATAATAATCAATTAGATGATTAATGATATATATGAAAAGAAACCAAATAGAGTTTTCTTCTTCTTTTGCTATGCTATTTTGCTTCAAATATTCCTTTAGAGTGAGACACAAAACATGTCCATGTATAAACGTTGTAGTCTTTTAAATTGGTACTTTTCTTGATCCAGATGATAACAATGATTTTCATTTTAAGAGAACAATAATAAAGGGAAGAGAGATAAATACCGGGTAAATCCCAGGGCTCGCATTTGTAAAGATCGATCTCGGGAATTATCTCTAATTCGATCGTCCGGCCATTAATCTTTCTTTTGAGGTAATATATGACAAGCTCTTCGTCTGTTGGATGAAACCGGAAACCAGGAGGCATTGAAACTGGAGCCATATCTACTTCCTGGCTATAAGTTAATGAAAAAGAAATATATTGAAGAGATAAATGTGAACATATATAGAACTTGCGAGTTGAGAAAGCGAAGGAGAAGAAGAGTTGGGAATATAAAGAGAGTTATATAAGAAAGAGAAGCGTAATATAAGGGTCTGAATTCGATCGATCAACGATGGAATTGTAAGAAAGACAAAAAGAGATTAAAACTATGTAAAGAAGCTGAAAAAGCATTTTGGGTCGGTTGCCAATTGCAAACCCCACAACATCTTTAGCACTTTATCTTTTCTTTTACTTTAATGTGTTTATTTTATCTATTACATGATATATTTTCCGCTTAAATTTGATTCTCATTAAGCTTTTTTTCTGTTAAATGTTAAACATATTCTGAAAACACGTTAACATATAGATAGCTGGTCTTTTTTGTTTTGTTTATACATGCGTTAATATGTAAGGAAACTAAATTCTAATGCGCACTTTAAAAACGGTGAAATATTCTTTTAAAAAACTTTATTTCTAAAAAATATCTGATTAATTATGCTGTTGATTAAATGTTACATAGATTTTATACCCGACAATTCTACCATTTCTATAAGAATTCACGTTTGACTGCACCATTCTGAGCCGTCATATGAGATCCATGTACGCCTTGCATCAAGATGAATATCGCTTGTAATCTATTTTTCCATAATAGGCATAATTTGGTATTTTATAGGGTTTGAACTTCAGACATCCAGTTATGAAAGCATTAATAAAATCTAATTTAATAATAGTAAATTCTTTATATATGTTAATATTATATAATTTTATTGTTTCATATTTATATTAAATATAACATGTATATTAAAATACTATTTCATTTTATTTTTAATCCGTACTATGAATTCTCGTAATGAACTGTTAGAAGTCTATTCATTTTATTTAAAATAATTCTGATATATAAAAGTTTTATTATAAATTTTACTTCATGTCAAGTTTTTGATTATAATACCTTATTTATATACAGTCTTTAATTTTACATGAATTTTTTTTTTGTTTAAACTAATGTGTTTCAAATAAATGAAATTACAAATAGATGATAAGCTGTTAATTAATTCATTTCATATTAAATAAATTTAATATTAAAACAGCAAAAGTAGTTTTTATAAATTATTCGAGTGTTTGAATAAATTATTTATTTTATCAAATAATTTGTATTAAGATTTAATTAAAAAAGTGAGACCTAATTTTTATATTGTTTCGACACATGTTTAATTATTATATTGTTTAAAAATAGGAGGAGTAGTCTAAGATGTTTTACATAATTAACATTAATGAATTCCTTGTTTTTAATTAATTACTAATGACATTTATGTAATATTATCACACATGAAGTTTGGGTCCAATATAATGTTTTATTTTAATAAGATAGGCTAAATTATCATTCACCCCTTCAAAGTGCAGAAATATTTTCTAATAAAATATAAGCGAAAGCTTCGTATATGTATCATTATTATGTACCAAGAACAATTTCTAGTCTTCTACATGGAGACTTTGTAAACTCACGTTTAATATAATAATGAATACACAAGTTATAAAAAAAGTTGATCATTCCCTTATGAAACATCAGCTCTCACAGGTTCAGTCCCATCCACGTATCAACATTAGTGTTATTTGGATTTACAAATTATTTCTAATCTGAAAATGTTCGGTTATTTTGTTTCACTCCGTAATTTATTAACATTATTGGCTGTAAAGTTCATATACCAAAAAAAAAAAGTTCATATACCAAACTGTGAGTGATGATACATATTACAGTTCTGCACAACACTAAAGCATTACCGGCCTCAACTCACCTTACCCCACCCTTATTCTGGTCACGATGTATTTTGTGTAGAATAATTTATTTTGAAATGGTTTCTGGTTTTTGTTTTTTGAAAAACCACTTTTTGGCCAATCAAGATTTTAGAAAAAAATATTTTAGCAAAATACATTTTCAAAGTAGTTTTTGGTTTTTGATTTTCTAAAAACTGTTTTTATCCAATCATGATTTTAGCAAAATAGATTCTCTAATTATTAGAGAAACTAGTTTTTCCCAAGTTTTATTGTTTTGTGCTTAAAAGCTAGAATCCATATTTTTCTGGTTTTTGTTCACGTTAAGTACTACTTTTTTTTTCCAGAAATTATTAATTTTGAAAAACATCTACTGTTTAACCAAAAAAAAACATCTACTATAGGAAATCTACACTTAATCTACAAAACACATGTATACAAATCACAAACTAATAATCTATTCACCGTGTGTAGTACATTTTAAATGAGAAATTGTCACTAATACCACTTTCAAGGTACCACTTTTCATTTATATCTTAACCAACTTTACCATTAAAATTTTAATAGGAAAAATACAATTATATCCCTATCTAATTAAACCTAAAGCTATTATCTTTTTCTCCACGATTTCTTAAAATTTCAGATCCACCAAATTAAATGACATCTGATAATCAAATCCGACGAGATCCGGCGATTCTGACGAGTTTTCCGGCGAGCTTTGACAACGATGACGAGTTCTCCGGCGAAACCCGACGATGCTGATTAGTTCTCCAGCGAAACACGAATGAGACGAACCGACGAGTTCTCCGGCGAGATTTGATGAACCTGCGAGTTTCCGGTAAGATTTGACAAGGTGACGAGTTTCCGGCGAGATTTGACAGAGCTGACGAGTTTCTGGCGAGATTTGGCGAACGTCGCGATATCTAGCGACTTTGACGAGATCTAGACGTGATCCGGAAAACAGAGGAAGAAGATGAGCGAAGGTTTCGAGATATTTTGAGAAGGAAGCATCAAAAAGGTGATTTTTGACATTCAAATTTATAAAACCTTATAATTATTTATCTATGAAGAACATAGTGTTTATGCATTAACCTTATAATTATTTTTCACAGTGAGATGCTTTTATCTGTGTGTTGCTTATGAATTCTTAGTTTAGTATGTGTCTCTTGTTTATGTTTATCCAATGATGTTCTTTAATAAGCAAAGAAATGGTGGAAAGTTGGTTAATTTGGTGAATATCTTGTGGCTTCAAGAAAATGGAAGCCTTCATCTATATTAACCATTAAGGTAACTACACGAAACTCCTTGTTAACATTTTCGTTTATAAGAGTTATCAGTTAGTTATATTACAAGATAGTATGTAGTACTCATGATTTGCTTATTGATGGAAGTATGCCATAGCAGTACTTATTACAACTTTTACATTTATAAGACCTTATAAATATAATTATGTCATTTGATAATTCGCTACTAGCTTTATGTTCATTTTAATTTTTCAGAAAAAAAATCAATTATCATCAATGAATGTGTCAAATATGATTCAGACCCGAGATGAAGTTTTAATCACTCAATATTTGCCTATTGCTGGAAAAAGTTATCCCTTGAGGTATTTATTACAATTTTTATATTTATAAAGCCTTATAAAAGAAATCATAAAAGATATTATACACATTTTAGCCTTATGTTTTTATATTTTCAGAGGGAAACACAAATAGATTATGTCAAATATGGTTCAGTCATGAGAGGAAATTTCATGTACTCATGATTCGCTTATTGTTGGAACTAGTAATGCATTTGAGGTACTTTTCAAAACTATTACTAATAATTATAAGGTTGTATTCATTTTTTTAGAAATTAGACTTAATGGAGTATTACATTAATATCATTACTTTTCGTAGTTTGGCTCCTATTTGAGTTATTGTTGGTTGTTACATACTTATTAAAAAATAAATATTTTTGTTTTATAATGCTTTATAAAAGGAAATATATCCATGTTTAATTTTGTAGAGAGGAACACAAAGATGCCTTGATACTGAATGGAACGAGATTCAGATAGTTGAAGAAGTATATAGTATACAACATACTCGTATAAGAGATAATCTTATTTCTCCTTCAAGTGGTCTTGTTAGCAATAAGGTATACATACTTAAACCAAAGTATTATAATCTGTTATAAATTCTATTTTCTAATGTACATGTTTCATGTTTTTTTAGAGAGGATTGCATTCAGATTTCTAATGTACATGTTTCATGTTCCATCTCCCAAGTCTACTGATTGCTTGAAGAGCTCATCAACTTTGGTGCTCGCCAATCAGCCATGGCTCTATGATGATGCCTTCTACTCCTCTTGTTTGGTGGTTTGATTCAGCTGAAATCACACTCAAAGAAGACTATAACGACTTCTTTCTGAATGTCTGTTTCTTAATGTCTCTAAAAGCATTCATCCTTCAGATGAAGTAGTAGTAACAAGAAACTATCTTTTAACAATGTTTCAGTTCTTAATGTACTTACAACGCTTTGTCATACACTCTATAACAGATTTCACGAAATAAAAAGTTGTAACACTTCAAAATACCACTAACATAATTCTTCTGATATATTTTCTAGCTGAATAGATATTTCTCTAACAGCTTAAAAAGACTCTCTAAACTATTTATAAATCTTTTGATAAAGTCTTATAAAATCTTTATATATTTTTTTGTAAACCCTATACAAACTCTTCAAACCCAATTACAATCTTGTATAAACCCTTATAAATCTTTTTTTGTCAACATTCTTTTCATTTAAGCCTCATGGGCTGAAATTATGGGTAAAAATCTTTTGGCTTAAAGCTCAACACTTTGATACACAAGATTAAATTCATAAAAATAAAGAACACGTGCATGCTTTGTAAAGAGATGAAGATACGTGGCAGATTGAGGCACATGCGGACAGCAAACAGTGCTCCACCGCTTCAGACCCCCACCGCCTTCAGCTCCACGAACGAGGAAACCTCGTTTGTCGGACTTACAAATCTTATATGACTTTATAAATGGTTTATTGACTCTTACAAATAATTTTACATACCCTTATAAATTGTTTTATAATCCTTTATAATGGTGTATAAACTTTATAAATTATTTTTATAAACTCTTATAAATTATTTACATACCTTTATAAACCTTTATAAACACTTATAAACTATTATTCAAACCATTATAAATTATTTTATAAAGCTTTCTAAATGGTTATAGACTCTTTTAGTTGATTTATAAACATATATAACTCATATAATACCCCTTATAAATTGAATATATGCTTTCATAATGTTTTTATAAACTTTTATAATTGGTTTATAAATTTCTTTTACAAAACCTTATAAATTATTTACATTCATCAATAATCATAGATCTACCCCCATTGGTTGATCTGAGAAAGTGAACCAATGATCTACCCCCATTCATCAATAATCATATTTGCATAAGGCTTTCCTGAAAATTGAATGTTATTCTTTCTAGCTAGTTCTAAAACACTTCCGCAAGGTGTGAGTTTTCTATTTCACTAAATTCCTCATTACCTAAAGTGCAAAAATCATTTTCAACATAATTCAGCTTTGAACGTTGGATGATCATTTTTGGCTTGTCTGGTGGCTCTGTTGAAGTATCACAATACCTCGCAGTTAACTTCAAAGTTGTGCAGAATTTATAAACGTTGAAAATTATTTAACAAACCTTATAAATTGTCTTATAAGCCTTTTTAAATGGTTACAGACTCTTATAAATGATTTAAAGACCTTTTACTGATTTTTTTTATAAACATTTATAAACGGTTTATATTATAAACTTCTTTATACGCCTTCATAAATGGTGTATATACTATTACAAATCATTTGTAAACATTTATAAATATTTTACAAACTTTATAATGATTTACAAACTTTATATGGTTATAGACTATACAACTCTTATAACACCCTTTATAAATTGAATATAAGCTTTCATAACATTTTTATAAACTCTTATTAATAGTATACATACCCCTTATAAATTATTTATAAACTTTCATAACTTTCTTATAAAAATTTATAAATAGTTTATATATTTATAACTTGTTTTATATGCCTTTATAAATGATTTATATACTCTTACAAATAATTTTACATACCCTTATAAATTGTTTTATAATCCTTTATAAGCTGCAGCGGTTCGGAGCCGTTTAGAGTCTAATCAAGGAGATGAGGAAGGAGAATCCTCACCTGATCGAGCCGGAGCTGTTCGTTGTTCTCGCGAGGAGATTCAAGGGTTCGAATATGGTGAAGAAAGCCGTCAAGGTGCTAGACAAAATGCCTGAACCGGACTAGTATGTGTTCGCGTGTTTGCTTGATGCCTTGTGTAAGAACGGTTGCATTAAGGATGCTGCAAAGATTTTCGAGGATATGAGGTTACAGTTTTTTCCAACGGATCATAGGTATTTTTCTTCATTGTTGTATGGTTGGTGTAGAGAAGGAAAGATGATGGAAGCTAAGCGTGTTTTGGTTCAGATGAATGAAGCTGGGTTTGAGCCTAACATTGTTGATTACACTAACTTATAAACATTTTTAAACTATTTATAGACTTTATTAACTTCTTTATAAGCATTTATAAATGGTTTATATACCCTTACAAATAATTTATAAACATTTATAAATGATTTACAAACTTTATAAACTGTTTTTTATAAATATTACAAAAGATGTATTAACTCTTATTGACTATTTATATTCTTGTAAACCCTTATAATTATGTTACAAACTCTTATAAATTTTTTCATAAGCCTTTCTAAATGGTTATAGATTGTTACGAATGATTTAGAGATTTTCTAATTGATTCGTAAACCTATATAGACCTTATAACTTTTTTATTAACTTTACTGTTTTCATAAACATTTATAAATTGCTTATAGACTTTATATTTTTTTATAAGTCTGTATAAATTGTTTATAAAATTATCTAGAACCTAATCAGACAATATTCACCCTTTAGCTGTAACATAAACTAGAAGATGTAAATTATACAGAGATACTGACTTAGGAAAATAAACAAAAATCAGAGGGCAGGTTGGATTATATCCTTTAAAAGAAATTCATTACGGCCACAGAGACGCCATCAAGCTCTTGTGTGGAATAGAGACTTCTCAAAGACACAAATGTAATGTACAAGCACCTGCAGAAGTAACAAATTTGTAACTTACTTGCAGTTCTTAAAAAAACTCATCAAATCATAGGAAACAACTCACATATGAGACAAAAATGCAAGAAAGAGCAACAGAAACTGAGTTATTTAACACACCGTTTTCTGCAGCTGAGGTGGAGCCTTCACTTTCGTTGTAGCATGAACAAACTCTGCAGTCTAAGACACAAGAAGAAACAAAAAAAAATTATAATGATTGGTTAATAAGACTTAATAAAAAAACAAGAGTCAATGATGAATATGGTGATTACCAGTGTAGATCGAAGCAAATGTGTGTTGGCAGGGTTGTTGGCTCTCATATAACCTTGAACACACACTTCTTCCATGAGTGTCGGGAACTGAACATGTCAATTAGATTACTAAATAACTTAGATTTACAAAGGGTTATAAATTTTCAAAAACTCAATGTTCACTATCAAAAATCTTTTTCTTAGATCCGACTATTAACAGATAACACTTTCTCGTAGATCAAGACAACAAAATCCGAGAAAATTACTTACAAGTTGTGATTCTTGCTGAGATTTAACATTCTGAGGTTTTGAGTTTCGATCTCGTCTGCGTCGTGCGCTCTATCTCGTCGCCGTCACTGCTTAACGCCGTAGTCGCTAGATCTCGTTTGCTTTTGAGAGAGGATACACTCGATCTAGTTGCACTCGTTCGATCTCGTCACCTTCATCGCCGTCATCGTTCGATTTCGTCGCCGTCGTCGCTCGATCTCTTCGCCATCGCTGTCGTCGATCTCATCTCAGTGCCGTCGCGGTTAAAGATTTTCTCTCGAGAGAAAGAGATAAAATTAGGTTAGGATTAAGAGAGGGTTAGTTTTGTCTTTTGCCTATTAATGATTTAGGTATTTTTGAAAATATCATTTGTTTGGTGGTATAATTGATTAATGGTACCAATGAAAGTGTATTTGTGAAATTGTCCCATTTTAAATCCCTATATTTATTATAATATAATAGAAAATAATTCACATGTAATCAATACTATTAAAGTTGAGAAAACAAAAACCAAAATCTAATGTCACAATTCAAGCTTTTTGAAAAAATAAAATCTACAGAAAACTAGAAACTAAAAACTAAAATTAAAATCTAAAAACTAAAAACCAAAAACTAAAATCTAAAAACTATGTAGACAATCATCACTTTAATAAATAATAAAAGATAATAGAAAAAAACAAAAAGATATACATAATGGAGAAATTGCCAAAATACTATTTTCATAGTACCACTTTTCATGTTTACACTAACCACTTTTACCACTATTTTTAATGAAGGGTCTAGATTTAAATGTTTAGGATTTAGGGTTTAGATTTGATGTTTTAGGGTTTAAGGTATATAGTTTAGGGTTTAGAGTTTAGGATTTAGGGTTTAGAGTTAAGGATTTAGGGTTTATAGTTTAGACTTTAGGGTTTAGGGTTTAAGATATTGAATTTAGGGTATATAGTTTAGGGTTTAGGGTTTAGGGTTTAGGGTTTAAAGTTGAAGATTTTGGGTTTAGGGTTTAGAATTGGAGGTTTAGGAATTAGAATTTGGGATTAGAATTTTGAAAAACATATAAAAATAAAGATATAAGAGTCTCTACCATTTTAATAAATAAGGTATTTTTGAAAATATGTATTTTGTGGTGGTAAAGATGAATAATGGTACCTTGAAAGTGGTATTTTTGAAAATTCCCCTACATAATGTCTTCAATAAATTTAGTTGGAAGAATACAAAATAATGAAATATAACAATTGGATTTACTACAATATATATTGGAAAGATAGAAAGTAGTCATAGGAGAATACACATTATATAAGAGACAAACTTTCAAAACTAAAAAGTAAAGGGAGAATTACCAATTGTGACTCAAAACTTGGAGTCAAACCCAAAAGAGTACCCCAACTTGGGTCAAAGGCAAAAGTAACCTAAAAGGCTATTGAAATTACAACTATTTTCTTGTGAACAAACAAAAAAACGGATTTTTTTTACGTTTCTACCCCTCGCAAGTCGTCTGTAAACAGACGACTTGAAAATAAGTCGTCTAGACGACTTTAAGTTAAGTCGTCTGGACAGTTATTCTTAAACATAATTTAAAAATTTTGTAAAAAATATTTTGATAAGTGAAAAATTGGAATTATGTAATTAACATATGTCTTAAGAGATATAAATTAATATATAACAAATTTCAATTGTTTTCAGCCCAGATGAGTAAAAGTAGTGAGTCATGATATTATTTAGTTTATGTTTCATCAACATATGTTGTAGTATTGTATGTGTTCTTAGGGTTATATTTTGGAAAGCATTAAAACCGTTTTTGAAAATTTTTAAAATTACCTAGGCGTGTTCATTTCTGTGTATAGTAAATACTATTGAAGTATAATTTGATTTTATAACGTGGTTAGTAAGTTAATTTAGTCATTTTAGTTTAGGGTTTCATTTTAGGGTATTGGACGACTTAATATTTAGTCTTCTGTTCCTAGACGACTAAATATTAGGTCGTCTGATGTACATTATCAGCCAGAATAAGTCGTCTAAACCGGACCAAACCTTAAAGTTTACCAATGTACTTTTAAAGCTAACCGGATTATTTACCCAATATATAAGGTGATTTTTTTTTTCATTTTCCGCGAAATCCAGAAACCCTAACAGTTCTCTCTCACCGGCGATATCAAAGGCGATTCGAATTCCCACTATTTTCGAACAACCATCGTTCTCAACGTCGGCTATCTATCTCACTTCATTCTCACCGTTGTCGCCGCAGCTTCTTCTAACCCTAGCGCCGCCGATTCCTCTAAACCCTAGCGCCCCCGCTTCCACTATTTCCGAACAAACCGTCGCCCTCGCCACCGTGCTCACCGACGTTCTCACCGCCGCTTCCTCTAAACACTAGCTAGCACCGCCGCTTCTTCTAAACCCTAGCGCCGCCGCTTCTTCTCTGTAAACCGTAGCGCCGTTTCTCTGTAAACCCTAACGCCGGTAAGTCATCAAACTCGTGGAAAAGATGAACATAAAACGTTGTCTCTTTCAATTTACTCATTCTCACCGTTTCACGTTTATTTTTTCAGATATATAACCACAATGACGAGTACTCCAACTCCTTCTGCGACTAATCAGGTCCGCTTGAAATTTTTCTACTGGAAGACTTGTAAGTAAGTCGTCTGGAAAGTCTTCAACCTGGACGACTTAGTACGTCCATTTGGAAGACTTTCCAGACGACTTAAATATAAGTCGTCAACTAAGTCGTCCAGTTGGACGACTTTCTAGACGACTTATATTTAAGTCGTCTACTAAGTCGTCTGGAGTAACAATTAAGGCGTGATTGATTTAGCTTGTGTTCTGACTTCTATTGTTGTCTTTGATTATTTTGCAGACAAAAAGGATGGATATTCCAGAACTCCCCCGTAGGTTATACACATTAGGGGAAGAGCCATAACCCCACAATAGCATTTCGTATCATACGGATAACACGAAGTTGCATACTGCTCTTAGGGAAGCTCTCATTGATGCTAAATTCTAAGAGCTCAAGGAGTCGAGATTGGGAGTTTTCATCAAGTTCAAGGAGCAGGGATTTGGTTGGGCTTCAAGGCTGGTTCACTACTTACTCTGTTTAAAGCTGGACATTAAGAAGAAGTACGAGATGTGGTGTCTCGTTGGTCCAGAACCTGCGAGGTTTTGGCACTGTTAGAGTTTGAAAACATCACTGGTCTAAACTGCGAGTACATCGAGGACCTTGAGACACCAGAATGTGAAGTTACCCCAGAGATGGTTTCTTTCTGGGGGATGATGGGAGTTCATCTGGAAGCTGGGCCAACTACTGATCAGATAATAGCAGCACTGAAGAGATGCGGGGATTGGTCCAGGGAAGATCGCAAGCCACTCGCGTACCTTTCCATCTTCACTGGATTCATTGAAGGGAGAAAGTTCTCAACCGCTACACGAGCTACTCTGGCAAGGCTAGTGATGGATTTAGAACGGTTTGAGAATTATCCATGGGGGAGAGTCGCGTTTAAGGTGCTGATGGACTCTTTGTGGAACAAAGATATTACTGGCTGTTACACCGTGGATGGGTTTATACAAGTTCTTCAGGTCTGGGCGTACACAGCTATTCCGGGATTGGGTGCTAGTATTGGTCTACCCAGAGAAAACAGTCCGTCTCCACCGATTCTGGCTTACGAGGGCAGCAGAGGCCGCAGATTCATGAAAGCTGCTATCTTGAGTCAGGTACCTTTCCATCTTCACTTAATTAAGTTGTCTGGAAAGTCTTCCAGCTGGACGACTTAGTAGACGACTTATTATAAGTCGTCTGGAAGGTCTTCCAGCTGGACGACTTAGTAGACGACTTATTATAAGTCGTCTGGAAGGTCTTCCAGCTGAACGACTTAGTAGACGACTTATTATAAGTCGTCTGGAAGGTCGTCCAGCTGGACGACTTAGTAGACGACTTATAATAAGTCGTCTGGAAGGTGTCAGCTCCAGTGGACGACTTAGTTGACGCTATTAATATAAGTCGTCTATTTGTATTTTGTTTCAAATATCTAACTCGATTCTTCTTCTATTTACTGCAGACCCGCGTGATCAACTTTGTTGAGAAGGACATTAGTGAAATGTGGCCAAAATGGGACTTTGAGGTTGAGGACGTGCCCGCGGAGACATTCATTAAAGTCATGTATGATCGGAGACCGTGGAAGTGGACCATGGATTGCTGGGAAGTCACTGGTACAAAACCTAAGTTTGTGACTCCATCGAAAAGAGCCAAAGAGATGGTTGTGGTGGAGGTGGAGGAGGAGGAGGAAGACAATCAGAGACCTCGGAAGAAAGCTCGTAAAGAGGCTAGAGAAGAGGCTCCTAAAGAGGCTAGAGAAGAGGCTACAGAAGAGGCTAGAGAAGAGGCTAGTTGGGTGACCAGAGAGGAGTTAGAAAATATGTTCAAGGACTTAAGAAGTGGCTTAGGTGACATGATGAAAGATGGGTTTAAGAAGTGCACCAGGGAGATTAGGAAGATGTTCGATAGATTGGAAGCTGTGGAGAAGAAGGTTGGTGTCACCAATCAGGCTACCCCTCAAGCCAAAGAAACCGGGGTTAGTAACAAACAGCCTACCCCTCAAGCCCCAGAAACCGGGGTTAGTAACAAACAGACTACTCCTCAAAAGGATCAGCCTACACTTCAAACCAATCATCCTACTCCTCCCACCAGACAGCCTGCTCCTCAAAAGGCAAAGCCTACTCCTCAAAAGGCAAAGCCTACTCCTCAAACGAAACAGCCTGCTCCTCAAACGAAACAGCCTGCTCCTCAAACGAAACAGCCTGCTCCTCAAACGAAACAGCCTGCTCCTCAAAAGGCAAAGCCTTCTCCTCAAAAGAAACATCCTTCTCCTCTGCCCAAAGAGGTTAGTATCAAATCCTCTCCCAACAAGAATTAAGTCGTCCAGGGTCTTCTAGTTGTCCAGACAACTTTTATTTAAGTCGTCCAGGGTCAACTAGTCGTCCAGACAACTTTTATTTAAGTCGTCCAGGGTTAACTTGCAACTTTTATTGTAGAGATTGTTGCCGGAGGATACATCAGATGAGGCGATCTCGGTATATAAGATCTTGCCGGAGGATAAAGCAGATGGTGTCACCTCCAAAGAGATTGTTCCTATCACTTCCACTGACCAACCGAGCTTCGCTTCCAACGATCAACAACCGAGCTTCGCTTCCACCGATCCAAGTGTTCCAGTTTCAGAACCGAGCCTGGTTGTATTGGACAAAACAGCTCCCACTGCTTCTGTGCGTGCAAGGAGTGAACGAACGAAGAAACCTGCTCCCACGCAGATATATCCTTATACGGCAGAGAGAATGAAACTCCTTAGAGTGGGAAAGTATAATCCATTTCCCACACTAAACAGACCTAAGATGAAGGAGCTCGCTGATTGGTTGAAAACTGATCTGTAAGTGATTGCTTTACCCATAATAGCTTGATTTAGTCTAACCAAAACTGATTGCTTTTTTGTTTGCAGTGATTATTTCACTAAGCAAGAGGACCAAACCACGTACATCACCAACTTGGTGGTATCAAAAACTCGGACACCCAAAGCATGGCTGGAAGACGTAGTAAGTCTTCTGCTTATCTTTAAGTCGTCTGGTAACTTGTCTTTGTATAGATTTGTAAATATATAAGTCGTCTGGAAGGTTCTAACTTGTATTATTTTATATGCAGCATATAGATGCTTGGATGAATGTGCTGAGGCAGAGGTATCAGGAGAACCCATAATGTTTCCGGAGCGAGCGAATGTGCTTCCTGGATCACAACTTTACCCAGTCTTGGAGAGAACAGTATCTGTTCTTCAAAGCATCGTCGTCTGATCACAATGGTTTAGGAAGAATGCTACCTAGTGGGGCGGCGAGTTTGTATGACGGATCAATGCCTTCATTTTGCCAATCAATTAAGAAGTGGGGGGAGGACATTGATGATATCTATGCGCCACTGAACTTGGACAACAAACATTGGGTTGCTATTTGGATATCGATCCCTAAGAGGCACATAGTCGTCTGGGACAGCATACCTTCATCTACCATACCAGAAAGATGGGATGAGATAATGGAGCCTTTTCTCGAGATGGTCCCTTATCTGCTTGTTGAGTGCGGAGACCAGATGCATGGGTTGGAGCGATACACATATGAGAGACTGCTGAAAGATGTACCCACGGCCAACAATGGTGATTGTGGCGTGTACGCTGTAAAGTACATTGAATGTCATGCTCTTGGGGTCCCCTTTAGCCCTAAAGACTTTGCTAGGTCCAATGCGAAGACTATGAGGGATAATATGGCTGTGGTTATATGAACGGAGCTTGTTGATCAGCATTTGAAAGATAATGAGGATGGTGGTATGTTTGTGGGCATGTATGATTAGATACACAAATCTAACTTGTATAGATTTTCTAACTTGTATAGATACACAAATCTATTTGTATATTTGAACTATTTGTATACACAAATCTATTTGTATATTTGAACTATTTGTATACATAAATCTATTTGTATGTTTGTGGGCATGTATGATTTATTTGATTTTCTAACTTGTATAGATTTTCTAACTTGTATAGATTTTCTAACTTGTGTAAGGTTTTACAGCTGGACGACTTACAAATAAGTCGTCTAGAAGGTTTTCCAGCTGGACGACTTACAAATAAGTCGCCTGGAAGGTTTTCCAGCTGGACGACTTACAAATAAGTCGTCTGGAAGGTTTTCCAGCTGGACGACTTACAAATAAGTCGTCTGGAAGGTTTGGACGACTTACAAATAAGGTAGTCTAAAAATAGTAGAAGGTAGTCTAAAAATAAAATACACTGGACGACTTCGTAAAAGGTCGTCTAAAAAAAATACACTTGAAGGGATAGTAGAAGGTAGTCTAAAAATAAAACACACTGGACGACTTAGTAGAAGACTTAGTAGAAGGTTATCTGGTAGACGAAACACTGGACGACTTAGAAATTAGTCGTCTGGACGGGTAATCAAGACTGAACGACTTAAATTTAGGTCGTCTGGACAACTAGTCAACTGGTTGTGTACATTGTGGTTTTCGTATGGCCAGTTTCCTTGCAGTTTGAGCATCTCTGTGCCCTGTGTTTCTTCCTGGGTTTGTGTCCTCTCATCCTAGATAGCTCCAACCAAGATTGCCATCTTGATTTCTTCTGTCTCCCCGGACCACGCTTTACGTTTGGAGGAAAGCATTCTCGTTCCTCAATATGTTGTGACACGATAGGATATATATTCTCTGAGTATCCTGCATACAGATGATTCTTTGAGTAAAGTGGACATACAAGTGTGTCGATATGCACACCAGCATGTGTTCCAGTTGCTATAGCATGAGAGCAAGGTATTTTCTCCACTCCATAAACACCACAATCACACTTTACATGTTCCAAATCAACCACACAGTCCATTTTGCCACCTTTGACAAAGAAACGCCATCCATCAATTGGTTCGACCGTCATCGTATCCGCTATCTCTGATCGAACAGCAAGCAAGTATTCAACACCCCGGCTATGTTCAGTTGGGAGACTCAAAGCATCTTGACTCCTTTTCCAATACCATTTTCCTAACTTCTGCCTTATGAACTCCAGCAGGAACGGAATCGGAAATCCTCTTACTCGCTTCAGTGCGGAATTAATAGATTCAGCGATGTTGCTTGTTTTTATGTTGAACCTGTTCCCCTTACAATAAACCCTTGACCATAGCCTGGCGTCGGCCTTCTCCAAATACGTTGCAAGTTCCGGGTTTGCACTCCGTATCTCAGCCATGTACCGGTCAAAATCGTAAACCGTGTGCGCATAAGCAGCCCCTTTCACCAAGTACATGAGATGTTTCCCTTTAAACTTTTTGACAATGTTATCTTGAAGGTGATAATAACATATTCCTCGGGTTGCCCAAGGAAACACCTTCTCACACGCACTTTTAATGGCCGCGTGCCGGTCAGAGACTATCACCAGAGGCTTGTCATGAGATATACAACTAGCCAATTTTGTGAAAAACCATTCCCAAGAAGGTTCATCTTCAGCATCCACGATCCCAAAGCCAATGGGAATATCTGAAAATTGCCATCTTGTGCGGCTGCAATGACCCTTCTCTGATACTTAAAACCTTTGATAGAAGCTCCAAAAGAGAGAAATAGATACTTAAATCTTTTCTTAGAATCAAGTTCTATAGCCGTGATAGAATCACGATTTGCAATGGAGATTTGCTCGAGATATGAAGGCAGACGCGAATACCCTTCTTCTGCTGATCCTCTCACCAATTTCTGTGCATATAACAGTGCTCTGTATGAAGTGGTGTAATCAAGCGTCATGCCAAACATGTTCTTCATTGCATCAGTGATATGCTGTGGAGTTATCCCATCAATGATCCCAACACGATCAATGAAAAGACTACCAACATACTTTGGAGTACAGTGTCTCCGCTGAGCGATTCGGTCTCCAATTGAGCATAAATGTTTTTCCACATACTTTGTTACCCAAAACGTGTTTGGCCCATGTTTCACACTCGTTCTGATCTTCCATCCACAACCGCTAACCCGACATATTGCCACAAGGAGAGTTTTTGTTGATTTGTATATTCTGAAAGAAAACCTACCCCTCACTGCTGTCAACCGCAGCTCTGAAAGCAGTGCATCCTTGCTAACAAAACTCTGGTTGACATAGATGCTGGTACAATCCGATTTTCCTCCTTCAATAGCATTTTTTTAGCATATGTCCTTTTCAATTTCTTCAAAACAAATATTATCATCATCTTCCTCGTCCTCATCTAGAACCTTTCCATAAAGACTGTAATCCCCACCATTCTGATCTGTTTCACCAACAATAGTGTTATCAGCATCCTCCTCCCCATTTTCCTCCTCCCCATTTTCTCCTCCCCATCTTGATTTTCATCTTCAACAGACTCATTATCACCAACATCTTCAAAACATTCATCAGCTTCATCATTATCACCAACATCTTCTTCCCATTCACCAGCTTCATCATTATCACCAACATCTTCTTCCCATTCACCAGCTTCTTCTCTTTTCTCTGAAACCGTTTCCACCTTGCTGCGGCTTGATACACAAAGACATACTCTATGCGTTTTGAGTATCTCGAGCAAGTTTCGAACTTGTCTATCACTTGTAACATGAATGGGAGGACTGCCTGGAGTCATCATCATTTCTGCTGGTAATGAGTAGCTAATCTCCACAATCACTGATCTCATGTCCAGGTTATAATCTTCTTGAGCCATTGCAACAAGTTCAACATGTGTTGAATCTTCATTCAATAAAAACAATCTTGCTCCTTTGAGATCATCAACCACAAAATCCCAACGGAAATCTCTCAACAACCATTCTCTATACACTGCATGTAACTTAAAAATCATCTGCAAATATTCAAAATAAAACACATTAGTAAACATAGAGAAAATGAAGAAGTTCAATAAACATTATCGCAGACGACTTAGATTTAAGTCGTCCAGAAGACTTAAAGGTAAGTCGTCTAAAGAGGTCACTTTTGCAATTGAAAATTAAAAGGGACGACTTAGTTCTAAGTCGTCCGGCTTTGTTTGTTAAAAAAAAAATTTCAGACGACTTATATATAAGTCGTCTACGAAAAACGGGCTAGTTTTGCATTTGACCGAATCGTGTCAGATCTTTGACTATTTCTGGACGACTTATAATTCAGTCGTCTCTGGAAAGTAAAAATTTCAATATTTTATTCAAACTAGACGACTTACGTGTAAGTCGTCCTAGGTTAGTTTTGTAATTGAAAAATAAAACTTGAAATTTAACTTTCTCCAGACGACTTAACTAAAAGTCGTCCAGCTAGACGACTTAATTTAAGGTCGTCCGGGATAAGCAAGGTTTGACCAGAAAATTGGGAAAAATTCTGGACGACTTTGCTTTCCCCGGACGACTTTAAATTAAGTCTTCTGACGGGACGACTTTATATTATGTCGTCTGGTAAAAGTTAAATTATGAAGTTTTATTTTTCAACTATAAAACTAACCTAAGACTACTTACACGTAAGTCGTCTAGTTTAATAAAATATTGAAATTTTAACTTTCCCAGAGACGACTGAATTATAAGTCGTCCAGAAATAGTCAAAGATCTGACACGATTCGGTCAAATGCAAAATTAGCCTGTTTCTCGTAGACGACTTATATATAAGTCGTCTGGAGTGTTTTTTTTCAACAAACAAAGCTGGACGACTTAGTTTAAGTCGTCCGTTTGACCAGAAGACTCATCAGTAAGTCTTCTACATACAGATGACTTACTTGTAAGTCTTCTACGCGAACAGATTTTGAAAAAAAATTCAAATTCGTACCTTAAACTAGGTGAGATGACTTCGTTTGCACACAGGGTCTTCTCCAACCACCCAGAACCTCAAACGAAAGCAACCGTAAGTCAAAACGAAAGAAATATGGCTTTGTCAACCATCGCCCATATTTTGAATCAAAAGCTTCAGTTTTTTGGATGAATATGGAGAGAAAGTGAAAGAAATGTTGTTTTTAGTTCATAACAATTGAAACAGAGAGAGTGTAAAGAGATTTACGTGCATTAAATGGCATTAAAAGCTCCAAACAGTTCGTACAAGGTTGTTCCCACTATTCATGGCAGTGGAAATATTGTAAATACTTGAAGAAAATGAGGTTGAGACAGTAAAGAAGCCATTTTCGAAAAACAAAAAAAAAAGGGTTAATGGCATTTTCGTAGATAAAATGCAGATGTGGGGTTAAAAACACAAAAAAAAAATGATTCAAAAGAAAAGGTTAGTTTTCTGTTTGACTTCAAGTTTTGAGTCACTTTTGCAATAAGCCCAAAAGTAAAAGCAGAACTAGTGTATATTTTAAAATTCACAACTAAGAAGTATACAATAAAAAAATATTAGCAACATATCTAATTGTAATTTTTAGTATTTGAATTACATATATAATTGTAATTTTGTATTAAAACTATAGTTTGAAGTATCTAAACCGCAGTAGTTGTATGTATACTATTCGCTCATTGAAAAATAATTTCATTGAACTAATGAAAAAGTATAAGAACAAAACTGTAATATTCCACTTCTCTCAATATTAAGAAAAACATAATATATAATAAAATAACAAAATACACACAGTGAAAGTTAAAATTAATTTTCATTAATATTGATGATATATTTATGTAATTCTTTCATATGCTAACCTCAATGGAGGTCGACTAGATTGGTTTCTGAGGTTCTAACTGGACCAACCAAAGAAGTGATTTTTTTGTTCGATATGTCTAGAATTCAACTTGATGACTTAAAACAAATGGAAGATGGATGAATGCGGTTGATGATATGAATAAAACAGGGAAAATAAACTAAGGAAAAGGATAGATAAGGTGAAATCAAGCTGCTGGATGAGTATCACTCTCAGCTTGATCAAATGATTTTTGAAGTGTATTTGCGGATGAAGGTTTGATTGAATCTCTCAATCCGATGGAATGATGAAACGATGTGATTGACTCTCTCAATTTGTGTACAGAGCTTGTTTGATTTGCACAAACAAACTATACTCATGAAATCAATAGAACAATTTTAACAAAAAAAAATCAATAGAACAACAAAGAATCTCTCTTTGAATCTTAAAAAACCGATATTTTATACAAAGAACAACTTTGATAAAACTGAATAAACTTTTTATTAACTTGGTGACTGAGGGTGATCTTTACAATGGACGACTATGAGCTTATATAATGCTCAGATACAAAAGTGCTAACGTTCTAATAGAAAGAAGGAAGGAAACAAATCAAGAAAAGTAACAAAATCGGAAACTAGTGGTTGAAGCCTTTTATGGAATTTTGGCTCCAAATAAGAAACTTGATATTTCTTGAACCTGGACGGTTTGAGGGGATGAGAGAGCTTCCTGGAAACTTTCTTGATGGCTTGGAATGTGCTGAGGTCGTGCCTGATCTGAAGGAAAAGAGCTGTTGGAACTGGATGACAAGAATCTCCAAATAATGCGAGTTGGTGTTAATGAGGATCTTCCTTATCCTATGTAGTTGGTTCATGGTATGAACATGTAGAATTCTTCTTGGTCGCCTACAATGTCTTCTGGATGCTTTGGTTTAGTCAGGATGTCTTCTGGTCAGAGCTGATTGATTTGAAAGTGATTAAACCGAAAGATGGTCTAATCTTTCATAAATGGCTCCAGGTGGGTTTAATAACTTTTTCAAAGATTCACCTGATCCTATGGGTTCTGGTGCAGCTAAGGAGTTCTTGAATGTCTTCTGATTGGTAAATGTGATATCTTAGTTTCCATAAATAGCTCTAGGTTGAACCAATCTGAATTGGTTGAAGGCTTTCCATAGATGATGTCGGTTTGGCCAGTTCTAGGAAATTGATCATAATTCTGATTTTCTTGACCAATTCTTCTGATTTAAAGTTTTTTGGAAAGCTGATAAAGCTCTACTAAAGCCCATGATTGGTTCTGGTGAAGGTCGCTTCATGTCTAGATTTAAATATTCTTCTAAAACCTGATATTCACAGATTGACGGGATGAGAAACTTCTAACTTATAAAATTCATAACTTCCTGGTCCGTGAATATTTTAGCACGATTCCAAATTGGCTGGAATCCTTCTTGAGTGTAGCATTCATGAAAATTGGTCTCGTGATTAAAAACGTCTTGGTTTATAAGATATGGTATTTTTAGTGCATATATATCCTAGTTGGTGCCATGGTTAATTGAGTAGGTTGTTTGGTCGACATCTAGTCCAGCTACTGGTTTGATAGCCGCATTACATATGCTCTGAAAAATTCAGGAAAAAACATTTTTAAATGCAGAAACACATCATACTATTCGACGGTCGATTCCTACTTCCATTCCAGAACAAGTGGCCGGTACAACGAAGAAATGAAAATGGACAAAATAGAATAAATTAATAATAAAAGGGTCCAAAAATAATTTCTGAAATCCTAAAACAGCACAAATAAAACCTCCCTTACAGAGAGAGGCTGAACCTATCAAAAGTTAGAGAGAGAAATACCCGAGAGAGAAAAAGATTTTCCGGCCGACGGAGTGAGCTTTCACAGTCACCGTCCGTCGGTCCGACGTCCCTTCTTAGTTGTTCTAAGGCGCCCTTTCTTTTCCTTTCCTTTGGGATTTTGTGTAGATCTTTAGTTTCCGTCACCGCACCTTCTTCTCGGTGGGCGGTCGGCTTAGCGGTTCCGTCGTTACTCATTTCCTTCAAAAGTGAACGGTCGGCTTTAGAGTTTTCTTTAGGCAGAGGCTTCTTTGCTCCGGTGATGTTCCGTTTGATGTCTGGTGGTTGTGTTTGGCTTCGGATAGGGAGGAGATCTCGAGTTATCGATGGATGCTCTCCGGTTGATAAAGCGATGATGTTGAAGCTGTAGACCGCGACGCCTCGAGTCGAGATCTCGGGTGAGACCCGATGAAGCTCTCCGGTGTTCTGAATCAAAAAACAAAGGCGATGGTGATGCGGTTTCTCTATCTGTCGAGGTGGGAAGCAAGAAAGCTGGTGTTTGGCGCCGAGGTTTGCGACGGCTGGTGGGATTCGGTCGTGCCCTCCGGTGAAAATCTGCAGCGGCGACATCGAAAAGAGGGATCGGGTGACGCGTGTCCATGCCGTGTAGAGGATGGCAACACGTGGTCTCTCCTCTCAAGATGTTGGTCGACCTTAGCAGTTGGGCTTTGTGGGTGGTAATGGATTTGAGGTCCGATTTTATTTTATTTGTGTAACCCAATTTGTTGAATGGGCTTTTATTGGTTGTAATGGTGTTAGGCTTTCGGCCTGCCCAGTTTCGGCCTTTGGGCCTTTCCTTTAATATAATTTCTATGATGGAAAAAAAAATAAAACCTCCCTCCCTCCCTCCCCTGCACAGCCTTTATCGCCTACTCCAGTCACCACCATCGACGATCTCTGTCTCCCGCCGGAAAACTTATCTCGTCTGTAGATCGCCGTCGATTAGAAAACCATGGCGTTTGAGAAGATCAAGGTTGCTAATCCCATCGTCGAGATGGATGGTAAGATCTCTCTCTCTCTTTCTCTCGCTCTCGCTTTTCTTAGTTCAGATCTTATTGATGATGCGAAAATGATCAATAGAAACCGTAGCCTCGTTTCAGTGTCAAGAGATTTATATGTTGATGAACTATTTGATCCACATCGAATATAGCTTTGATATTGATTTTTCCTTTTAAAACTTAGCTATTGATTTGTTGACAGCTTCGTGTGCTATATTAGTCTTTGATTAAAAACGTTTTGGTATCATTTACTCACACACTTGATTAATATAATTATTAGGTGATGAAATGACCCGAGTTATCTGGAAGTCCATTAAAGACAAGGTACAAGAGCTACCTAACGCCTTCTGATGTTGTGTCTTCATTTTTAGGACATTTTTATTTTAAAATTTCGTTTGTTTTTTCAGCTTATTACCCCTTTCGTGGAGCTGGATATCAAGTACTTCGACCTTGGCCTTCCTCACCGTGATGCTACTGATGACAAAGTTACTATTGAAAGTGCTGAAGCCACTAAGAAGTATCCTCTTTCCTTACTCTAATAGTGCCCTTTTCTTTGTCTGCTATACTGTGTGGAATATATATATATTAATCTTTGATGCTTTGTGATTTCGTTTTAGGTATAATGTTGCCATCAAGTGTGCCACCATCACTCCAGGTCTGCTTTATTTTTTGCGGTTGACAATGGTTTCAGTTTACTAATTATTGACCTTCTCCCACCGCAGATGAAGGCCGTGTCACTGAGTTTGGCTTGAAGCAGATGTGGAGAAGTCCAAATGGAACCATCAGGAACATTCTCAATGGTAAGACATTCTCTTTTAGCCTCTCCAGTATCATTCTCCGTTGCCCTTTTTACACTTTATTTGTCTCTCTCACACAGGAACTGTTTTTAGAGAACCAATTATGTGCAAAAATGTTCCCAAGCTTGTCCCAGGTAAATTATTGACAATGGCCTAGTTGCATTAGCAATTTTTTATCGCCTAAGGGTTCTGAGAATATGTCTTTTTTTCTTCTCCAGGCTGGACAAAGCCCATCTGCATTGGAAGGCATGCTTTTGGTGATCAGTACCGTGCCACTGATGCTGTAATCAAGGGACCAGGAAAACTCACTATGACTTTTGGTAAAACTTATTACCTCTCTCAGTGGTCGTCTCATTCTGGGATGGCAGTTTAGAAGATTGAAATATCGTTCCGTTTTTCTTTCAGTTTCATTGGTTCTAATAAGTTCTGTAATGTCTTTGGGTTTTCAGAGGGAAAAGATGGGAAAACTGAAACTGAAGTCTTTACATTTACTGGTGAAGGCGGTGTTGCTATGGCCATGTACAACACTGATGAGGTATAATATCCACTTACATTCTCTACAGTTAAAGTGGCCTCCCAATCAAGTTGTTTAATTTTTTTGTCCTTATTAATGCAGTCCATCCGTGCTTTTGCTGAGGCATCTATGAATACTGCTTATGAGAAAAAGTGGCCACTTTATCTTAGCACAAAGAACACCATTCTTAAGAAATACGATGGCAGGTATGTGGACTGTTAAGTTTTTGGTTATTTCACCATATTATCCTCTGTCCATATTTGATGTTGGTTGCATTTTTCGTTCTTATATGAAGATTCAAAGACATCTTCCAGGAAGTGTATGAAGCCAGCTGGAAGTCAAAGTATGAGGCTGCCGGAATATGGTAAGTCAACTCTTTTTTTTTTTTTTTTTCATCCTTGTCTTGTGTATGTTAGCTTTGATCGAGGAGGATCTAAATGATTAAACCGGTTAGGTATGAACATCGTCTCATTGATGATATGGTGGCTTACGCTCTTAAGAGCGAGGGAGGCTATGTGTGGGCATGCAAGAACTACGATGGCGATGTCCAAAGTGATTTCCTGGCACAAGGTTTGTGTGATGCTCTGATAAATGAATATGCCTTAAGCTGTAGTTTTTTTTGGTATTCACATTTTTTGTTAGGTTTTCTTGTTAGCTAATAATTTCTTAAAATGTGTGTAGGGTTTGGGTCACTTGGATTGATGACCTCTGTTCTGGTATATAACATGACATAATCTCTCTTACATGTTCCCTTTAAGTTTCTTCTCGTACAACGGTTGTGTTATCTTGATTAGGTCTGCCCGGATGGAAAGACGATTGAAGCGGAAGCAGCACATGGAACGGTAACCCGTCACTACAGGGTTCACCAGAAAGGTGGGGAGACCAGCACAAACAGCATAGCATCTATTTTTGCTTGGACTCGTGGGCTTGCTCACAGGTAACGAGAAAAAAAAACATCCTGAACGCTTAATAATGTTTCCAAAGGAAGATGAACGAATTGAAAATATGTGCTGTTTGAACAGGGCTAAGTTGGATGACAACTCAAAACTATTGGAATTTACCGAGAAGCTAGAAGCTGCTTGTGTGGGTACAGTGGAGTCTGGAAAAATGACAAAAGATCTTGCACTCATCATTCACGGCTCAAAGTAAGTAACTCACATCTCTTCTGCCTTTCTTTCCACGTTTCACATCAAGACTGCTTCAATTGATTTATGAATTTTTTTTTTTGGTGTTTTTCCAGACTCTCAAGAGACACTTACTTGAACACAGAGGAGTTCATCGATGCGGTTGCAGATGAGCTCAAGAGGCGGTTATTTTATGGGGTGTCAAAAATTTAATTACAAAAAAAAAGGTGTCAGGTTGGGTTCGAACCCTGATTAATGGGGTGTTAAGAGATGGATTGTACCTTAAATGACAAAAACTTCTTGTTACTTTTACACAGCATAATTTATACAAATTTAAGGGGTGTCATGTGACACCCCATTATGCTTAATGCGTCAAAGCATAAGAAGATTGGGTCAGTTCCTCAGTCATAAGTGTTCTTATCTGGTGGGTTTGTGTGAGTGGTTGGGATTGGAAAAAAGAAATAAAAGAGAGAACGTTTACTTAATGGGAACATTGAGAAGGATTTGTTTCATCTGCTAGAATATTTTCAAAACACTGAGACATGCTTCCTTTTTCTTTATTTGTCACTCATTTTCGTGACTCTTTCCATTGATTCGAGTTGATCTTATTCCTTGGTGCACTGCCTATTTATTGCTGTATGTCGTGATAAGAAGTACTTTATAATCTTTCAACCATCTAATCTATTAAAACTGAAGTACATTTGTATTTAGCCCTAAGTTTTCCTCAATAATTACATCCTTATGCCATTGAGTAATTAAGATAGATTTATTTTAAATAAAATTATTAATCATTTATTGTAGTAAAATATTTTCTGTTGAGATCAAACCGTGCCATTAACTTTTCGGTGCCACTTCGTCCATATTATCAAAACTACGAGGTTGACAAAAAAAAAAACAAAACTGTGAGTTTTACAATTACAGTCTAACTCAAACCTAGATATTCACTGATTGTGTTCATATTATATATCGAACTGGGAATTTCTTTTATCTATTTTTTTGACAGTATAATCGTTTCAGTTAAAAAGACCTAAAATTTTGCTGCCTATAATTTTAGTTGGGTTTCATTGCTTTTCTTTTCTAGCATGCATGAACAGGCCATTAGATGGTTTGTTAAAACGTTGGCCATGGATTGTATACTATCGCCTTTTGTGGCTGACAGAGTAATTGGTTTGATCTTTCTATGATTAAAGATTTCGTGATAGCAACAATTTATCAAACCGGTTTAGTAATTGGAAAAAAAATTACATTTGATTTTAAATTGTACACTACGTAATTGATATTAACGCGACATAGATATCTAAATTAGTTCTAAAAATCTAAACTTAACAAAACAGACCATCGAATATTTAAAAGAACTGCTAATAACTACATTTCCATATATATAAAAACTCAGTCCATAATCTTAAATATTCTGTAACTAACAATAAGAATATTTTTAATGTTAAAAGTTATTCACAGTAATCTCAGCAATATTAACTACAATCGATACCTAAATCTAGCATATATCTTTTACTTGATTCACTCTGTTTTAAACATTCATTCTTTATTAATTTTTATAAAATTTATTTCCGATAGTCTAAAAAAGAATGTTCCAGGTATAAAAATCACTACGACTATCGTCCTTATATATATATATATATATAATATATATATATATATATATGCATTTCCCCTTTTATTTTCTTTGCATCCAAAACACACAAACAGAAAAATAGTGACTAACCGAAGTTTAATCTTATTAAAGACGTGAAACTCTGAAAGTTAAAAAAAAAAGACGTGAAACTCTGAAGTATTCTTGCAGATGAAACTGTTGTAGATACTCGGGTGGCAAGCCTATAAGATAACTATGTCAAAAAATTCCAATATTGTTGTATTTCTTCTTTGTATTCATATTATCTGAAAGCCAGTACTATGAGAAACTGGCGTATGTAAAACAGATCTTTGTCTTCTTTCGTTATAGATCGGCTCTGTTAAGATACATATGACAAATCAAAACGGTTTCAATAGAGTTCTTAAACATGAAATTCTCCTACATCAACATATATTGCAAATAATCCTGAAACACAAGTCACTGTATGCAATTGATTTTAAATTGAACCCAAAACAACATAATATATTAATAATACTTTTAAATCGTGTAGTAAAAATAAACACCCGCACGGGCGTGCGGGTCAAGCTCTAGTTACTCTTTTAATAATCCGGATACCAGAGAAGTGTAAGTTATCGCTTTGTTATGCCTGCTTCTTTTTGTCTGAAACCAACTCAAATCGCTATTAATCCTCTACTTTCACTTGCAGTGCAGTGATTTTAAATATGTTGAGCGAAATGATGAAGTTTCTTAGAGAGCCTTGAAGATATCACCGGTGCAGGAAACCATGAACTCGCACCACACTCAACGTTGTTTATTATCTCCTTGAGGTTAGAAAGGACTTGTGTTGTGATGCGAATATATTTATCTCTGGATGATTTCAAGGTTTTCAGAACGTTCTTTACTATTTTTTTTGTCAAAACAAAATGTCCATCATTTTTGAGGTGAAGAAATGCAATAATTTTTTTTTTGGGTTTCGTGAGTCTTTAAGTTTTTCTATATGTTTTTTCTTTCAGTTTTAAGAACACAGATACATAGAGATTTAAGATTTTCTCCTTCAAAGTTCAAGTTGGTTTTGTAAAATATTGTGGATGCAATTTATGGAGTACCATTTGTGTTAATTTTTAGGAGTTTTCTGAGTGACGAGAATGTAAAACTGAATTAATAACACAAAAACATGACTACTCTACCATAATGCAGAGGATGATAACCAACTATTCTTACTTGGCGAGTGTTACGGACAAGTAGACTGCCCAGTAATAAAAAGTATGATACAAACCATACTAGCCTAAGTAGGTTAAAGGTATGTGTCCATGTCATAGTCTCGACCAGAATGCAAATATTTGGTATGCATCCTTCAAATTTACGAATTACTCAAATTTATTTTATAAATTATACGAAGAATGACAAGAAGAAGAACCAATAGTTTAT
Source organism: Raphanus sativus (assembly GCF_000801105.2). Lineage (NCBI taxonomy): Eukaryota > Viridiplantae > Streptophyta > Magnoliopsida > Brassicales > Brassicaceae > Raphanus > Raphanus sativus. The sequence continues at coordinate 8,249,846 of NC_079512.1, read as the reverse complement.
TATTATTAAAATAGCAACTTAAACCACTTTATTATTATGCCCAATATATTGTCAGAAATCAGGCCAGAGATACACACAGATGATACAGTTTCTTAGAGAGCCTTGAGGATATCATCGGCGCTGGAAACAGTGAACTCGCCGCCAGATTCAACGTTGGCAACAGTGACCTTAAGGTTATCGAGCAGCAGAGCAAATCTCCTTGACCTAACACCAAGGCCCTTGTCCGTGAGGTCAAGCTCGAGTCCAAGAAGCTTCGTGTATTCTCCTGAACCGTCTGCCACAAACTTGACATGCTTGTTTTCCGGGTATGTCTTCCCCCATGCCTTCATGACAAACGGATCATTCACTGCAACAAACAAATCAAGTGCAAAACGATGTCGTTGTTACTATCATATACCAAACATCTTTTATATTTTTTGATTTTACCAACACTCACCACTAAAGCAAATGATCTCGTCAACACCCTTTGACCTCAGCTCCTCTGCTTTCTCAATGAATCCAGGCACATGCTTCATACTAATCCAGGGGAAAAAATAAATAAAGACACAAGTCAACAAGATTCATCAGCTTAGAATCAAAACCCAGATCTCCACTGACATACACAACTAACTTGAGGATAGATCTGAAACCCTATAATCTTAGAGACAAGATCTCGAAATCGAATAAGTCTCTCGGATCTATTACAAGGAAAAAGAGGTTAGTGGGTGGAGGATTTTATTTTTACCTGCAGGTGGGGGTGAAAGCACCAGGGACACCGAAGAGGATGACCTTCTTACCAGCGGCGAGGGCGTGAACAGAGACAGTCTGGAGCTGATCGTTCTCGTCGAAGAAGGAGATAGTTCCTTCGGGTACAACATCGCCGACAGCAATCGGAGCCATGGAGGAGATCTCGGCGGAGAAGGTATAAAAGAGTTTTGTCGGAAGCGGTAGGTGAACTGAAGCGTTGGACTTGAGACTTGAGAGACGATAAATACTACATAGGAGTTTGGATAATTAAATCCCTCTGCCCATTTTCTAAATTAAATTTATGACATGTAAAATTTCTATTGGCAGCGACTTTATGATTCTTGACCAATACTCAAAATTAAATACATTTCCAAAAATACAACAATCAGTTGACTTTTTGGTAGCCAAAACCTTTACAAAAGTTTTCTTCTTAATTTTTAGGGAAATACAGGTTTTTTTTTCGTGAAAATTCAGTGCCTTCTGCATAGAGATAAATTGTAAACCGATCTTCTTGAATTGAATCTCAAATATAACATCTACACTGTCAGTTTGTAGTAGAACAAGACACAATTTTGGTGTATCATATATCCTGAAAATTACAGCTGTTTTAGAGATATTTGAATTTTGAACTGAACAAATCCAAACCTAAAAAAAGAACTGATCCTAACCAAACCAAAGTTTTCAAATACCTATTTACTAGTTGATAATACGCGCCCTGCGCGGAGTGAATAAATTTGAAGAAATTATCATTTTGAATTAATAGACATTATAAAGGTAAATTCATAGAAAGAAATACTACATTAATTTTCGTTTTTTTTTAACTTGTGTATTTTTTTTTTTAATTGAATTATAGTTCGTGAAAGTGAATCAATAATAGTAAGCAAATACTAATATAAAAATTATCAAGTAAAGATAAAATAAAACGCAGATAATAAAATATTTGTTTTCATAAAATAAATTATAAATATAAGATAAAACGAAGCATATGCAATAGATTAGTTAAACCATGCAGAAACAAAATATAAGAAAACAAAATTAGATAAGATTACTTGCAAAAACAAAATATAAAGCCATGAGAAATTGCCTGCGAGAATGGTTTGAGTAGGTATATGATCTAAGAGTGAATATGAATGTTGTGAGGCGTTGAGAGGTCGGAAATTCTGGTTATATAGTCGATTATAGTCGGCTAGGGCTAAGAAATAATAATCAAATAGCCATAATGACTATAATATTCTCAAATTAATTCGACGTAACTTGCGCTCCACTACAAATGTAAACTTGCCATAATCTGCGAAATCGACAACTATTGTATTGATCAAGCAAATCTATAATATTTCGATCATAATGAATGTAATATTGACAATGTAAATTGACGTAACTTGCGCTCCAATAAAAATATATACTTGCCATAATACTCGAAATCGAGAACAATTATCTAGATCGAAAAAACATTACATTAATTATTACCGTAATTTAATCTCATTACATGTATTTAAACGTATTCAAATTAATATTGATTGACAAAAATTAAGGGGGTGAATTCATCAAATCGCCATATTAAAGGAATATAATTGCTCAATAAGTAAATTAGAAATCATATTTCTAAAATTTAGGAATATATGGTTGTTGTAGAAATTGTACACTTTGTAAAAGAAGGAATATAATTTACAATCAATAATGAGGATCCTCTATTAAATGACTTGCATAAATCCTAATATAATTATACTCGAAAATGTTATATATAACGAATTAGAAACAAAAAAAATACGACCAAAACTTAAACCTAACATATGGACTCAAAATTTCTATATAACTTTTTATATATTTGTTTTGGAATATGATAAACCGATGATAATAAAATACTGTCATTTTGATTTTACTGATTTATATATATGATAGTACAAAACTATAATTTACGTAATTTATTTTGGTACACTTACCAAAAAAGTGATTATACAACAAATAATGAGGAAATATTCACTGGTTATATTCCTTGCATAAAATCTGATAATGTTTATCCATTAACAAATCAGCTGGAAACAAATACATTTTTTACTCGAGCTCAAATTACTACAGCTCAATTCGGTTTGCTATAGTATAAACTGAGCTATACCAAAAAATATTTGTATCATCATATATTCCACAAGTGTGAAAACAAATGATCAGCATCACACCATTATATTATGCTTTCTTGATTTTATGTAAATATGATCATAGACCAAACTATGTGACGAAATAAAATATAATATATTATAGACCTGGGAATATATTAATTAGATAAAGTAATTTTTTGCCAATTAGAAGGAAGTTGGAAACGCTAGTATAGTCAAGAACAATCAAATTTAACATGTATCTATCAAGTTGGTAATATTTTTATATTATACAATATGTGTTTCATATTTCTCTTAGTGTAGATGGTCGATTCAAGTTTTCAAATACCTATTTATGTCTAATTGTCTAGAAGTTGAAAGAACTTATCTACTCTTTTTCATTATATTTTTGTGCATCTTATAAGAATTAGAATTACTGAGTTGGTGAGATTTAAAATTTACTTGGCAGAGTCTTGGCTAATTTAATATATAGATTTTTAGGATTTTAATAGTTCTTAAACTTATTTTAAATAAAAAAGTTTCTTATAAATACTTCATATAAAATTTATTCAACTTGATATATATAATTTTGTTTTTAACAGATGGTTTGGTAAAGTATTTTATCAATTTGATTTTGTAAAGATTCATTATTGAGCATAAAATATGGTGTATAAAATTATTGTATACCAACCATAACATTAGATGGTACAATATTTTAGAGAAGAAGTGTATCACATTAGATGAGTAGTAATAATTAAATTCGATTCTAGTATTTAAAAAGGTATATTTTAGTATATATATGATGGGCGATGACAAAAAAAAAGTATATATATGATGGGATTTTACAAGCTCCATGTCCACCTCTTCACGAACAATTAGTATGATATTGTCTATTTTGGATCCGAAAGCAAAGCCCGCATGGATTTGTTTCTGGGTTCCTTCTCAAAAGGCTCCATACTAATCAGAGTTAGACACACTTTATATACTAGACATTATTTTTCTAAACATCCAATGTGAGACTTAGATTGATATCTCAACAATACAAAAGCATACCGGTTTTAATCAATATAGATAAGTGATAAATATTTTAGTATTTAGAGAAGTATATCTCTTATATATTAATTGAAAAACATTACAACATTTTCTTATATCAATATATCATCATCATGATGATTTTTAGAATCCTTATAAAAATAGGTTGATCCATTCAAACATATATTGTACTTTTTACTAAACTAACTATCAAATTAATTAATAATGTACAAAAAATAGTTTTGATTCTTTGCTTAAATAAAAGCTACAAAATTACCTAATATGATTAACATATATATGAAAATTAATGATTAGAAATAATAAAACACCTCCTTTTTGTTTAATTTTATATTATTAGAAAAATAAACAATCATATTAAATATATAATAAAAATTAGCTCTTTTTCTTATATGCTATATCTTAAATTTCTTTTAAATGATTATAAATTACTTAGCCGTTTAAAATCCCAGATTGAGTCAATGGTTTAACCTTTTTTGTTATAATAAAATATAAATGACCATGAATATGAAGTCTCATTTAATAGATACTAGGATAAGACTGTGTCTTGCGCAAGGTGAGTTTAGATACTAAACATTTTAAAATATAGTATTGTAAAGTTAAAATTTTATATTTGATTAAATTTGTATTTTGGCACCAATACAATTCTTTATTATTTTGTAAGTATATTACTTTTTCCCGATGAGAGTGATGAGAGTGTGTTTTTATGCTGATGATAAAAAAAAATTACTTTTTCCCAATAAGCCGACCCATTTAAAAAAAAAGTGGGACAACCTAAATCTTTCTTTTAGTATTACAGATTTAGAGAAGACTAAAATTTTTATGGGATGGCTAATACAATATTTGAGACGGTATATATATGGTCATGGGTAGGTTAAAGAAAATAATTGGAATATTTAGCAGTATTATACATAGAAACAATGCATAGAAACACTAAGGGGATGTATTCAATTTAGCATTTGATGTGATTTGAATTTTAATAGAGTTTTAGATGATTTTAATAAGTTGCAGAGATTTAGGTGTTTTTTGTTAAACTACTCTAGAATATCACCTAAAACAATGGGATTTGAGTTTTATTCTTTTTAACTAAAAAACTCCACCCAAACACCCTAAAATCACCTCAAAACTTTAAAATCCCACAACTTAAAATATTTTCAATAACAGTGGATTTCAGAGTACTTAACGAAATGTCAAGTTCAATAACAGTAGATTTTAAATGAGTTTTTAAAATTCATGTTTGAATAACAGTGGATTTGTCATTTTAATACAAATCACCTGAAACTCTCGGTTGAATACACCCCCCTAAGCTCTCTGTTCTGACTGTAAAACAATTTACTTGTTTGGGCTCAGATAAAACGGTAACCAATAGAAGAACGTATAAGGGACAAGTTTCAAGATGAAGAGATACAACGCAATTGGACTAACACCGTGAATCATACAAACTTGCAAAACCCCAACACTTCTTTGAATCTTAACCTTAAACCTGAGCCCTCCTCTATGCCTTCAACGTCTGCTTCTACACTTTCCTCTTCTTCTTAACACAAGTCACTATCAAAGAACCACAAATGTTTCCAACAGAAGTATGAGCACTCAAATCCCCATTATAAGCCATCTATTTCTCTTCCTATACCAGTTCCCAACCACAACGTGGTGGTCACTTATTTTCCAAAGATTATTTCACAAAATGTTGAGTTAATTGATTTATATGAAACTCGTTTCGTAAATAGTGTTTTTTTATTGAAGAAAATTGTTTCTTTAAATGTTATCAAAATTAGTTTTACCAAATATAGTGACAAACATGACAATAACCATGCAATTATTTTGGTAAACATTGTACAGACAAATGTTTTAAATGAGGTTTGGGAAATAAAAAATATTACACCTAAAGGTTACTGGTCATTCTTATTCTAGACAAAATAAATTATAAACTGATTTATTACCGAAATTATAAATTGATATATATATATAGAGAGAGAGAATATATTTATTTGTATATTATTATAATTTTGAAAATGATATGATGTTTTATCTCATATGACAAAATTAATCTTAGTGTCAAATGTAAATAACTTTCAAAAAGGCAAAACTCATTTTTAGTAGGGGTGGGCATTTCGGTTTAATTTCGGGTTCGGTTTGGGTTCGGTTTGGTTTGGGTAATTTGGGTTTTATAAAACTCAAACCAATTAAAACCAAAGTAACTTTGGTTTGGGTTCGGTTTGGGTTTAGTTCGGTTCGGTTTAATTCGGTTTGGTTTAGATTTATTTTGGTTTGGTTTGGTTTTGATGTACTTTGGTTCGGTGTAGTTCGGGTTGGTTATAAAATATGATAGCATCAGTTTTATTAAAATAATTAACTTATAAAAAAGAATGGAAATATAAACTTTGTTAGGTAAAAAATCCATTACTAAAAGTCAAAACAATGTATCCAAAAACTAAAAGTACCAAATATGGTCCAACTGAAAACAAATCTTAATTAAATTATAAAGCCAAGCATAAATCAAAAACCCAATTTAACTGTAAAGAGAAAGAAGAAAAATCCAGACGTCTCTTTTATGCCACCAAGAATAATCTGCAACAAGACAATAACTTAAAGATAATAATCGTTCAAACCAATATCCATCTCTTATATAGACTAAAGAGCCAGTATAGCATTATATAAAACTAATATAACCTTAGCAAAGCTTACCGTTGTACGCTTACAGAGACGGGTGAAGCTCACTTTCATTCTGAGATTGAAGATGAAACTCTAACAAATTAAAAAAAAAAAATTAGTTCATATGCGGGAGATTGTGAGACATTACTCAATTAGGATTCTTAAAAAAAAACAAATTAAAATACCTGAATCCATGAATTGGTTTTCTGCTTCTAGATTTTCAAGAGTCTTTATTGCTTCTGAACGAAGTGATGCACGTAACCAGTCTTGGGTCAAAACCAACGCTTCAACCATCTCAGGAGTCAAACAACTTCGATACTGGTCTAAAATACGACTTCCAGTGCTAAAAGCACACTCAGATGCAACAGAAGATACTGGTATAGCAAGAACTTCTCTGGCCATTAGAGACATAATTGGATATTTTGAGCTGTTTGTTTTCCACCACTCTAAAAGATTAAATGGAAGCCCCAAGTCGTTTTCAACTGGTTCATACAGCTCGTCTTTAAGATACTTGTCCAGCTCGTTTACAACTTCTGAAGTTGTTCTTTTAGCAACCATAAACTTTGAAAAGGGATCATCAAAGTTGTCATCTTCCATATCCTTACATTCTTGGCTTGACTCGGTTACATTCTCACCATCACGAGCAGCAGAATCTTGTAGATTTAAAGTGTTGTACCGATCACTATATACCTTGAATATTCTCCCCAAAAGATCCATCACCAACTTAGACATTTCTTTGCACTTTGTATTACCTCTTCCATAGATAAGTTCAAAGCTGTACTCCGTGAAAACCATTTTGCGACGAGGATCAAGTATACCAGCCACTATTAATAGCTTATTGATCTTCTCAGTACCTTCCCAATATTTAGCAAACTTAGCTGTCATTGCAGAAGCCATCTCCCTTAAATCAACGTCTTGACTATAAGACATATTCTCCACACTTGACTGAATTTTGCATATCTCATTATAGCAACCATTTGAAGTTATTTTTATAGAAGAAGAGAAGGCTAAAGTTGAGTCATAGAAAGACTTCAAGAACTTTACCATATGCCGCGCTTTGTCCCAGTCAACAGTTGTTGGAGGTCCTTTCCTCACCTTCCCATTAGAATCAAGTTCTTTGAACTATGCATCATACGGCTTATCCATATCAGCCATCTTTTCAAATGCAGTTCGATATTTAAGTGCACTTCTCAGCATCAAGTAAGTTGAGTTCCACCTAGTAACACAATCCAATATCACACTTCCTCTTGTTATCTTCTCAACATCCACCCAACGCTTAAAAGATTCTAGTCTTGAAGTAGAAGACCTCACATATTTGACAGCATTACGAACACTTATTATGCTCTTACTTATATCATCCAACCCTTCATTGGCAATCAGATTCAGTATGTGTGCACAACAGCGTATGTGCATAAATTCACCATTCATCATCAAAGCATCATTTTTCTTTTGGAGCAGCCGATCTTTCAAAATGCTGATTGCTTTATCATTGCTGCTTGCGTTATCAAGTGTGATAGAAAACACTTTCTCAATACCCCAATCATCCAAAGATCTTTTAAATTGGTTTGCAATGGTCTCTCCTTTATGATCAGGAATAGGACTAAAACTAATAATCCTTCTATGCAGTTGCCAATCCATATCAATGAAATGAGCAGTTATAACCATATAACTCAAAGTTGTAATAGCAGTCCATATGTCGGTGGTAAAAGAAATTGCTTGCTTATTGAGGCTTAAAGTAGTCCTCAATGCAGTTTTCTCAGCATTATACATACCAACAACCTCCCTTGTAATTGTTCTTCGTGATGGAATAGTAAACCAAGGAATAACAGTCTCACAAAACTGCCTGAACCCTTCATTCTCAACAAAAGAAAATGGCAACTCATCCATGATAATCATTTTCACTGTTGCTTGCTTGCACACGACATGATCAAAAGGTTTAGTCATACCAACACTTTTACCACCATGAACATTATTTCCACCACTAGACAAGTGTTGTTGAGAATCAGATTCCAGCGAATCTAAATAATCTTTGCACTTCTTCATGTGTGACATCAAAGTGCTAGTTCCACCTGTGGATGGACATGAATAGATCTTACCACAGTAATTGCATGAGCACTTTGATTCATCATCTTCAAGTTTAGTAAAAACTTCCCACGCCGGTGATCGTGATGGTAGTTTTCTTTTTGGCTTTGGCGGTACTGGTGGAGAATCAGATTCCTTTCTTTTACCGCTGGCCTTGTTTTTGTTATTCATCTACACAGAAAACATAGAAATTGTTAATTAAATAGAAAGAATCAAAGAACATTCAGTTAATTTACGTGAGTTTATTTACTATTGGAGAAGATGAACGAGACAGACGGCTACTTAGAGTCTTAGATGCTTATAGTTTTTAGGTTTTTTTGTACAATCTTTAGGTATTAGGATTAGAAATATATATAATAGTATTATTTGAATTATATTTGGAAATTTTTTAAAAATATATGGAAGTTAAGAAAAATGGAAAATTAACTTTAACTAAAATTTACAATATGATAATATATATATACATATGTATTTAATATTGGATTATCGGTTTGGTTCGGTTTGGTTCGGTTTAAACTCAAACCAAACCAAACCGTTCGGGTTGAGTAAAACATGAACCAATCGGGTTACATAAAGAACACGGTTTGGTTTGGTTCGGTTTAACTTCGGTTTGGTTGGTTCGGTTCGGTTCGGTTTGGGTTTTTTGCCCACCCCTAATTTTTAGTAACAGTCCGATGATATCTGAACCCTTCTGATTTCATATTTTTCTCCATGTAAATTCTATCAACTTTAGCAATTCATGAACGTATTTCACCACATGAGGTTCACTGGCTCTTCTGTATGCACGCTATATAGTTTATGAATTTTCCACTTTATTTTCATGTCGTAAGAGGCAACGCTATACAATTCTATTTTCTGCGCCTTTCTCAAAAACTAACAGTTGATATTTTCCATTGAATTTTACCTCATGTAGAGGCTCAACCTGGTTTCTATTAGATGAGCAATTAACTTTTAGAATACTACCAAGATTGAGTTGATTTAGAAGTTCTAAAGTGTTCACATTACAACCTTCATTCAAACCAAAACACATAGCAATAACTAGCATAATTACGAGGTAATTTATTTTCTTTTATATAAAATATTTGTTGAAGAGAGATGATTTTATAGATATTACAAAGTGGAATATATTTACAGAATTTTTGGTAAACATGCTTTATTACTTTAGTAAATATTTAAAAAGTAATAGCTAAATCTAAACATATACGAACCAATCAAATCTTTGGTTGAAGAAGCATTTGAGGTCGACAAATAAGGTAAATCAAATAAGACTATACCAAAAGAATCAAACATTCAAATTAGTTTTGACCACGAAAAGCTAAAAAACGAAGTAAAACAATACAGTTATGATATTTAATCAAGCACATGGCAAAACTTGAAAGAGAAGTCTTGAAGCTAAAAAGACTTCTAAGGATGTACCTGAAAAAGGCAGAAAGGTTCTTCACAGTGTTGCAAGTGATTCTGTTCCAGATTTAGGAAGCAGCCTATAATGCTTACCTACACAATTCCCATAAGATGCCTACCTGCAAGAACAATCTTATAGAAGTGGGAAGCTACCAACACTCTGTAACAACAAACCCTATATCTTCGTCCAAGTTTCTTACTCAGCTTTCTTAAGACTTCAACATGAACAACACGTGATTTTTCTCTTTCCCATGTTTCAGTTAAATAGTAGATAAAGAGAACCATGACCACAGATAAGACATTTGTATACCAACATAAAAACAAAACAAAACATGACTAATGCCCCAAGACCAAAACCCATAAAGCAAGCTTTCTTTTTCCAACTATATATCCCAGTAATTAAGAAACTTTTGCTCTTCTTCCACATAGATGCCAGAAAATAGAAGCTGCATTCCCTCACAAAGCTCTTATAATCTACATGAAGTCAAAATCGTCCATGGCATCATAAGGACCAGCTACTAGATCGTCATCGGCCTTATCTACAATAAGTTGTTTCTTCTTGCCACCTGAGGAAATAAATCAAAAAACCCATTTAATGAAAACTGTTTAACTAAGTTAAGGCAAATATAAACTGCTATAGATAGCGAACGGAAATAGGAACATAATCAATAACTAGTCCAAGAATCAAGAGTGAGTTTATTATAAAGTGATTTGTGAGTGCACGTTACCTGTCTTCTTTCTACCAGCAGCAGCTTCTTTCTCAGCCTTAAGCTTTTCATTTGCTATTGCTGTAACGGAGGAAGCAACATCTTTAACATCTGCTGCCTTCATGTTGGTCACCGAAAGTCTCATGACTGCTTTGAGCAATGCGATATAGTGATAACTTTTCTGCAAAATTTATACAAGTAAATGATTATTCGCCAAAGCCGAGAAGAAGAAATACGGAATGAATGCGAGAATACCTCATAAGGTCTAAGCCTATGAGAAATCATTTCAGCATACTCCAGAAAATCACTTTCAGACTTGGGGATGAAGGCGTCAAGTTTTTTCTCTTCACCCTTGGTTCCAAAGAGTTCAGCAGTTGCCCTGTAGTCCGCTTCTTCAACAAGCCTGTCAATGAAATATTATACATCTTTCTCTTAACACAGACAGACAGAGAGACAAGAGAGAGTAGAAAGATTTAAAATACCTCTGCATGCGGAGTTTCTCAGAGAGAGGATCTAAAGGTTCTTCTTTAGCAACTTCAGCTGCTTTGCCCTTTTTCTCAACAGCTTTTGCTGCTTTCTTCGGAGGAGCAGGCTTTACCGGAGCAGGTTGGTCGTCGTCATCCTCCCATGAGTCCTTAATATCATTCTCATCTACATCTTCATCATCCCAGTTACTTTTAAGCACAACTTTTGCTGGAAGTGGTGCTATTTGTTCATCCTCTGGAATATAAATAAAAAGCATTTAAATTCCACAAATCCAACCATTACTTTGAAAAAAAGAGGACAATAAGTCTTACCCCAGTCATCCATATTTGGTTGTAGTAAAAAAAGACAAAGCTGCTATCAAAATCCAACTGCAAAAAGCAGCAGAATCAGCCAATAGTATCCCATACAAGTTGAACACACGCAATAAAATTAAACGAATCATATTTTTGATATTACAACAACATTTAATGGTAATCTGCGAACATATGGTTTCTGTAACGCAATTTTACAGGGAATATTTGAATTTATAAAGGAATAACAAGTGGAGAATGATGTAATGATTGCATAGCTAATTAGAGAAAGAAAGAAAGAAGAAACGTTGAGATCTATCTAGAAGCGTTGCCGAAAGCAGAAACTTTTGGATAAGAAAACATACCTTCAGCCAAATCGAAGGACGAAGAGGAAGAGGAAGAGGAAGATGAAGACGCGTTTTCGTTGGATCAAATCTCGGCTGTGAAACGACGATATGGGTCAAAGAGAAGAAGGCTTTTGTCCGCGTGGTTTCGTTGGATTTAGGGGTTTCTTTTCCTATACCTATTTTTAATTTATTTATTCGGTAGATTTATTGCTTTCCTTTTTTTGATCAGATTATGTCCAACTCAATTCTAAATTTTATATTTTTAATGTGATTTTGATATAAGAAATTTCGAATCTAATACTAATAATTATTACTTTTATGTCAACACTATAATATTACACCAAATTTCGATATTATTCATTACATTAAAACTGTTTATTTATTTTATTAATTAACTAAATGATAAATAAAAATAAGTATATATAAAATAGCACAATTTAAATAATTTATTTGAATCTGCTATATAATTATAATATATTGAAATAGTAATTATTTATTAAAATATTTTTATTGTTATATATTTTGTAATGTACTATATAATAATAGTCACGAGTATTTTAAATATATTAAATAATAGAAAATATATAGTTTAATAGTATAATAATTTTAAAAAGTTTTAGTGTAAAATTTGATGTTGTGATCAGAGAAAGTTAATGTTAAAAATATATAATATGTTTTCGACATTAAAATGTTAAAAATATATAATATATTTTCGACATTAAAATAGTGTTATGGATTAAATATATTATCTTTTTCTGAAATGTAAGAAAAAACGCAGTATACGGTCACAGGTGTCCCAAGTGTAATTTTTACTGTTTGTTTTTTTTCCTTGAATTTTTTTTTTGTTAAATGAACAACAGAATGTGTCATTTTTAAAACAAGGAAAAGAAAAAAGAAAAGCAAGTCTAAAAGTTAACCAAGAAAAATAAGGTAAGATAAACGAATGTGTTATCTTAAGATAAAGTAAAACTTTGATAACCAAGAAAAATAAGGTATATTCTCAAACTAGTATGGTATCTCTCATACTTGTGAAAACTTTGATAGCAAAGTAAAACGTATGGCCGCAGATAAACTTGTCACTAGAACTGCTTAGAGATGTTCTAAAAGTATAGTGTGTTGTGCTGTCATCTGTTTGTAAGCTGAGTTAAACTAAGATGGTTTATATATTAGAGGAGGTATAGCTCGTGAAATAAGCCTAGAGGATCAGATCGGCGCAGTATAAATATCTGACCCGAAGAGCCTTTCGCATACACTAGTACAGACATGTAAAGAGTATGGGCATACGAAGAAGATATGATCCCTCGTTTTCTCCACAAAGTACACATGCTGATTCAGTTCAATAGCCTTCATTCTGACACCCATAGATAGGTTGTCAAGCATGCTAACAACATAATAGTAAATTTTGGGAAAAACCAGACTAGTACTGACCACTGAACTTGTTCACGATGTATTCAACCCAGTTTCCATGTTTCGGTAGCAGATAAAGGATGGTTTTCATCTTCATCGGCACGTTTTTATGTGGGAATGTATACCACATGCACCATTACTCGCAACAAAAAGGATTCGGTCAAGGATCCTTAACATGTCTGAATGAGCCATAATGCGACAAGAAGTTCAATCAAGATGGTGCAACTGAAACCATATGTGAACGTTTAACAACACCCAATGATCTTGTACCATATTCATCTGATGTCTATCAACCTTTCTAACTGTGGCCAACCATCAAACAAAAAGGATCAGCTCTCCCACCATATTACCAAACCTGATCAGAAAACCGGCAGTTCTGTCCTCGAGCATGATAAGCTCTTTCAAATCAAGTAACCCAATTGTCCCTCTTTGACATCCAAAAGGAGTTTATAGCGCAACAGGCAATAGCAAGTCCAGGGCTATCCAAGTCAAATCGATTTATTACTTTTTCTCTCCAAAGAATAACGCATTGGTAAGTGTTCTTCAGCAACTCCGTAACATGGAGAGAAAACTCAAAGTAGCATAATGCTTCCCAAGAGAGCAAATGCAGAGACGGCTTCAAAATGTACTGTATAGACCATAGAGCAGGAATCAAAGATTCCAAAAGATATAAATGCAGATACATTCATGTAGAAGAAGCACAAGTGCAGAAAACACGGCCAAATTGATGTAGATAGATATTTGGAAATATTCCAAATATCTTATCATTGATTTTTTTTAATTATTTTAGATAATTATCTTTATTGTTTTAGGGGTTTTATGGTTTTCTTATATATAGCCGTCTAGGCTTAATTTTGTATTCAGTTTATGAGTTTTTGATTGATTAATAAAATTGAGAGTTTTCTCTTTGTTGTTCCTTGTTTTCGGTAGATCATTGGTGATCTCAACGAATTTAAGAAGACATTGATCTTAGGCATTCTTAGACTAAATAAGATCTTTGTGATTATCCTAGTTTTCCGGGTATTCTAAGAATCAACGGATCTCTAGTTCTATTCTTAAGTCTTCCGCTACATCAGTTGGTATCAGAGCCGTGTTTCTTTGGTTTTTCAATCAAAGACGATTCTGGATGTCATGGAAAATTTATTTTCTCAAAGCGAAGAAATCTGTTACATAGATATTATTGGTGATCCAGTTTATGATATCTACAAGGAAGATGACATAAACTTCATCAACTATCAGGACGTGATCGTGAATCGGAGTCAAACTGTGATATTAAGAGATGACATCCAAGTGTGCAGCCAATTCAACCCTATTAAAGAAGGCGTGTTCCTGAGAAGCATGGAGATAGTGGAGGTTTTGTCTTCTTGTACTAATGAGCACGTGGAGGAAAACTTTCAATTCATTGTGATGTATTTAGCTGCGGTTGATTTGAAAATTAAGATGATGATGCCAATGAATTATGTTCTTTTATTTGAAGAATATTATTTATGGAAAAGACGTAAAAAGTTAACAGTTCTCGTCAAGATTTCAAGTCCGGAAAGTTTCACTACAGGAAATGTGAGTATTAATAGCATCAAATTATAGCGTTTTTGACATTTCTGCTATTATATATTAACACTGGCTTTTTTAATAGCGTTTATAAATTTAAAACGCTATATTTGGTATCGCGGGAAAATAAAAAATTTAACCGCGTTAATTTATTAAGTGTAGGCGCCTTACCAATTCAGATCAAAAATTATAACGCTATCGTAAATGTTAAATATCCCAAATTTTAGTTTTATTTTTTATATACAAAATTTGACCATTCCTACAAATATATCAGACATGAAAACGTGTTGCATCTTCTTCCTCTACTTGGCTATTATTCTCCAATACTGTTTCTACTTCTCTGTTTCGTCATCATCACCTCTTCTTCTCCCTCTCTCACACACTCTCTCTCAGCCTCCAAACACTCTTCCTCTCCTCTCCACCTCCTCAAATTATCCTCCTCCCGCTCCTCCGCACGTTTCCTCCCTCTACTTCTGGAAGCTACTACCTCCTCTCCCTCTACGTCCCCCTTGCCGTCCTTTCACCTGCATCCTCTGCGAATCCAAACCCCCACCTTCACCCACCTCCCTCTCCTCCTCTGCCGCCACCGTCCCCTGCTCCTCCGCTTCCTGCTCCGCCGCACACTCCTCCCTTCAATCCACTTGACTTCCTCAAATTCTCAGATTCATCTCTAGTCACCATCGATTGAAGCTTCATCACCACACTCCTTTTGACCCCATCGCTCATTATCCCACCACCACCAGCTCGTCACCGCCATCACCATCATCGCCATATCCCTCATCCGCCATCTCTCTCTCTCTCTCTCTTTCTCTCTCTCTCTCTCTCATTTTGTTTTGATTTTACAAGAAAAAGATGAATTAGTGTTACCACCATACTCACACCTACTTCCTCAAGCTTCCCAATTTCTTCACGCCAAAGGTCAGCCCTTTACCCTTTGCGTGTGATTGGTCGCCAATAAACAAAAGTTTGACACTTTCGAGTTTTTTTCCATGTTCCAAAGCTTTGTTTGCTTGTGTAGAATCTGTGTTATCTGGCTGTTTAGGTTTTAGAAGAGTGATTAATCTGTTTATGATTCTGTTAAGTTTTAAGACAATTTTGAAATTAGTATGAGCTGTTTAAGAACTGAGTTTCGATTTGATCAGTTTCTGATAGTGTAAACAGGGAGCTGGGTGAAGTTGAGTACTTGGTGCTTGACGAAGCTGACCAGATGCTTGCTGTTGGGTTTGAGGAGGCTGTGGAGTCGATTCTCGAGCAGGTATAGAGATTCTTCCTTTTAAGATTGACCTTCCTTTTTTTTTTACTTGGAAGAGAAAGATGTCAAAGAGTATGAGGCTTTACAGCCAGATAAGATTGCTGTTGATTGTGGTGAGCATAACCTCAAGGTGCTTTGATTTCAAATCTCTTTCAATTGCTTTAGATTCTCCAAACATTCTTTTCCTTTGGTAAATTGAAGTAGGTTCTTACTTTTCCCTCTTTGACTTGTGATAGGAACTAAATGCCATACAAAGGCTAGCATGAAGTGTTGTCGTGAGAAGAGTTGGTGGTCGTGAGCTTGAACACAGAGGAGGCACGGCATTGTGGTAGTGGTGCTAGCTGCCTCTGCTCACCGGAGACTGAAGATAATACTTCATGGTGCCTTGTAGTACAGCCATTTTCTCGAGTCTCTCTCTCTCCACCAAGTCATCATCTCCTTTTGTAAACAATATGTATTGACTTTGTATGTTATAAAACTCATCGTTGAGTTTGTCTTTTGTTCTGTTTTTAAACATTTAAAACTATTGTTAACATAAATTATAAATAAAAAATAATATATAAATCATTTAAAACATTGTCTAGTGTAAAACTATATACTTAATTCAAATTTTCAAAATCATAATTATATACCCTAAACTCTATTTCATAAACCATGATTCTAAAAAAAAATCTAAACCCTAAACATACCCTAAAAGGATAAAAATTATAATTTGAGATTTGATAAATTTATATTTATTAATGATTTATTAGAGTGAGTTGTATTTATTAATGATTTTAAAAGAACTAATTAATAAGTAAATAAATAAATAAAAATTTACTTTAATATGATAAAAAAGAAAATCCAACAATGATGATAAATTGGGAAAAACAAAAAATAAATATCTTAAGTTCTAGACCCTAAACTATACAAACTATAAAATTTAAATAAATGAGTATAATCATAATATAACTTCAATCCCTAAACTTCTAACCACATCCCTAATTTATTATATATTTAAGAGTGAAATTAAAGAATTATTTTTAACCCCTAACCCCTAAATATATTTAACTCCTAAACCCTAAATATAATCCTAAAATCTAAATTTTAAACTTTTAAACTTTATATAAAAATATAGTTTGATAAAAATATACTAATGCAACCCGAATCCATCTAATACCCTAAGTATAATACCCTAAACCCTAAAATTCAAATTTAAATGATATTCTAAATACTAGATAGAATCTTTAAATAAAATTTTCAGATTTTAAAGCCAAAACTTAAACTTTAAATCTAATTTAAAAACTCCATTCAAAATATTAAATGTAAACCTTAGATCCTTCATCAAATTCTATACCCTAAATCCTAACTTCAACCATAAACCATTCATCCACTAAATATAAATTTCCAATATAAATTTTAAAAGTTTAACAAACTTCAAATCTGAATCTTAATTATAAACTTTTATATTAAACTCTAACTCTTATACCAAACTTAAACTCTACATACAAAATCATAAATCCAATCTTTATACTTATATATATATATCATACCCTAAATTAATCACAAACCCTAAACTCTAACTAAATGTTTTAAAGTTCTAATTTTTATTAGTTTAAAACTTTAAAATTTAATATCAATTCTCAAATCTAATACTCTAACCCTAAAATCTAAATGTATACCATAACACAAATCATATACCCTAAATCACATTACATATACTCTAAACTCATACTTTTAAACTCTAAATTTTAAATAAAAAATAAATATAACAATAATTAGAATATAGTTTAATTTTCTATAAATAAATTTAGTTAAACAAAAAATTATAAGTTTTAAAACAATGATTAAAAATAGTTTTTGATTGGTTAATTTTTGACCATTTGATTGTTTTCAATCTAATGGTCACAGATCAATCTCTGCCAATCCTCATCCTTTCTCCTTATTGGTCAATCTTTTAAAAACCAGGATTACCATTTGTGACCATTGATTGTTTTTGATCGTGTGGCCTAAGATCAATCTTCTGCATCTCTGTCTCTCCATCTCTCTCTCACTCACGACTCAATCTTCTCCATCTCTCTCTCCCTCTCTTTACGATTCAACCTGCTGGATACAAACCTCTCTCTCTTTCACTCGGCCATGATGAAAGATTCGTCGACAACACTTGACTCGAGTCAGATTCGAACCACAAACAGAGATGGCGGAGCAGCGCCGGTGGCAAGGCGGAAGACGGCTGTTCATAAAAAGATGGGGAGAAGAGGCTTCGATGGTTCATCTCGCCGGAGATGAATAAAGAGGGAAGTCTCAGCCTCTCTTTGCCATTAACCTCGCCGTTAAAGTTCTCTCTCTCTCTCTCTTTGATTTTTTTTTTTGATTTCGGTACACGAAGTGGGTCGTTGAGCAGAGCTGGTTTAATTTTTTTTTTGTCTCTGAAGTTAAATCATTTATAAGAGTGATTAGGATGTGTTTTTGGATTTGGAAAAAGATTTCAACTTTGATTGAGAAAAGCTATGTGAGTTTCTTGCTTTGCTCCTAGCTTTGTGTTCTTAATTAAGATTTCATTGCAATCTGATGCGTAATGTCCATTAATCACTGTCATGAGTTATATACATATCATACTCTTAGTTTAGTTATGGTCTTCTTTTGTTTTGATATTTTTCTGCAGGTAACCTTGTGAGTTCACGACAATGGTGGTCACAGATGCTGAAGGTTCTTTTGTTGGGGAGATTACTTGTGGAACTTTACTGCAAAATTTGCAGATAAATCTCTCAACCATAACTTTCTTTCTTACAGACATTGCAAAGCTTTTATTAATTCTTGTGTGGTGTGGATTTTTTTTACAACAGAAATCTTGGATGAAGTTGGTAAAAGTGATGAGAGAGTGTCTTGTTTACAAGAAAAAATTTGAACAGGCTGCCAAGTCCCGAGCCGAGCTTCTTCAGATCTTGTCTGATGCTAGTGCTTAACTTTCCAGAAAGAGAGGTACAAAAACTTTAGCTGTGACATCTCAAGCCATTGAGATGATGTAAGAGAACATAGGCTTAAGGAGATGGCAGAGAAAGCTAGTGGTGGTGGTGGTGTAGGTGAAGCCGAACAAGAAGAGAAGAAAGAGACGTAGAGCTGTAGATTTTGGTTTATTAGGTTTTGTTTAAATTTTTTAGTTATTAAATTTTTAGTTTATTTAAGTTTGGTTAATTAGGTTATGGTTTTTTTTCTGGTTTAATGTATAAACTGATTTTATTTGTAAACAAATTTTAATTAATGAATAAAATTTAATTTTTAAAATTTGGATTAATTCTAAATTCAATTATATTTGGTTAATTTAGTTTTTATAATATTATTATTAATAAATTTTCGGATAATTTAAAAACTAATTAATAACACAAATTATTAGGTTTTAATAACATTTGTAAAACGTTATTATAAATATTAACAATTGCATAATTAAACACGCTATTATTGTACGCTTAATTACAGCACAAAGAAAAGCCGCTATTAAAAGGGTCAGACCTATTATAACGGGCGATGTCAGAGCGTCCAAGGAAGCGCTATTAAAAATGAGTCATAGCGCTTTTCGTGCGCTATTACTACCTACATTTCCTGTAGTGTTTTGAATTGGAAGATCATGGTTAAGATTCGAGGACGAATCTCTCCAACCCGGAGAGAATGATGTAGATAGATATTTGGAAATATTCCAAATATCTTATCATTGATTTTTTTATTATTTTAGATAATTATCTTTATTGTTTTAGGAGTTTTATGGTTTTCTTATATATAGCCGTCTAGGCTTAATTTTGTATTCAGTTTATGAGTTTTTGATTGATTAATAAAATTGAGAGTTTTCTCTTTGTTGTTCCTTGTTTTCGGTAGATCATTGGTGATCTCAACGAATTTAAGAAGACATTGATCTTAGGCATTCTTAAACTAAATAAGATCTTTGTGATTATCCTAATTTTCCGGGTATTCTAAGAATCAACGGATCTCTAGTTCTATTCTTAAGTCTTCCGCTACATCACAAATCCAAATAAAGACCGTCTGTTTATTTGTCCTAATTCAAGTTTACATAACACAAAGACAAATAAAAGGAGACACAAGTATATTCATAAGTTCAAGAGAATGCTACATAATCACAGTCTCACAGATTCAATTATTGCGTTGTGTTAATTCACCTTTCATCTACCTTAGGACAATAAGCCAAAGCTGAACATTTTAAATCGCTTAATGAGCTTAAAGAAACATGATCATATTTGAAACAGCATCGACTTAGGCCCTGTTCGTTTGTACATCTGAAAGATGCATCCAGATGGTCCATCTAGATGTCTTATCCAGATGCTCTACGTAGATGTTGTTCGTCTCTGCATTTCGTTTATCTATCCAGATGAATCATCTGAATGCAACTATGTTTATTTGCTTTTTTCAACTTACATTTACATCGAGATGAACTTGTTACTAAAATAATTAAAATAGATTTGTTTCTAAATTTTTGGCGGGAAATTGTATTTTTCGGTTTTGACGAGAAATTGTGTTTTTCGAGTTTTGACGGGAAATTGCATTTTCGGTTTGCCGGAAAATTACATTTTTCGGCGAGAAATTGCGTTTTCTCGGTTTTAGTAGAAAAGTGTGTTTTCCAGTTTTGGTGAGAAATTGCGTTTTACCGGTCTTGGCGGGACATTGCGTTTTCCCGGCTTTGGCCAGAAATTGCGTTTTTTCCGGTTTTCACGAGAAATTTCGTTTTTCGGTTTTGGCGGAAAATTATGTTTTTACGGTTTTGGCGGGAAATTGTTTATTCCGGTTTTGACGAAAATTGTGTGTTTTCCAGTTTTGACGGGAAATTGCGTTTTTAGTTTTGCCGGGAAATTGCGTTTTTCGGCGAGAAATTGCGTTTTCTCGTTATTGGTGGGAAAGTGTATTTTTCCGGTTTTGGCAAGAAATTACGTTTTTCCGGTTTTGGCTGGATATTGCGTTTTCCCGATTTGGCCAGAAAATGCGGTTTTCCGGTTTTGGCGGGAAATTACATTTTTCCGGTTTTGGCGGAAAATTACATTTTTCCGGTTCTGGCGGGAAATTACGTTTTTCCGGTTTTGGCGGGAAATTACGTTTTTCCGATTTTGGCGGAAAATTATGTTTTCCAGTTTTGGCGGGAAATTGTGGTTTCTCGGTTTTGGCAGGAAATTATATTTTCCAGTTTTGGCGGCAAATTGTTATTTCTCGGTTTTGGCTTGAAAGTGTGTGTTTTTCGATTTTGCCGAGAAATTGTGTTTTCCGGTTTTGGCGGGAAATTTTCTTTTTCTGATTTTGACGAACGATTTTGGCAAGAAATTATGTTTTCCGGTTTTGACGAAATTATCTTTTCCCGATTTTGACGAGAAATTATGTTTTCCAATTTTGACGGAAAATTGCATTTTTGGGTTTGACAAGAATTTTTTTTTGTTTTGAAAAAAAAAATATCAAATTTTTGGTGAAGACTCAGCTTCGCCCAGATGCTCCGTGAAGACTTACCCATGTGAGAATTTGATTGGATGATCCATCTGGATGTAGCATTTTAATATACAAAACGAACATCAACTTACATCTTCACCCGGATGGATCACCCAGGTGAGCAAACGAACAGCACCTTACTGAAATTGTGATACATATGCAACAAATAAGAACCCAGTTCATTGGCAAACACTACAATCTCATCTTCAACTCAACGTACGGAGCTCAGTTCAAATGAACAAATGAAGCTTCCCTGTAGTAGTGGACAAAGTCTAAAACTTTCAGTTGCTAACAGAAGAAACGTTGGAGCTTATGAGCATAACCAACTCTGAAACAGCATCAAGTTAATGAAAAACATTAGAAGCAAAATCACTTTTCTCATTGCCAAACTAAAGTACACACTACAATCCCTTTCTTCAGTCCATCATCATACAGAAGTAAACACACAATGAAATGCCGGTCCTTTGTAGTGAAATGAAACTAAACCTAAAAAAAACATTACAAAGCGAAGCTTTTGAGAAAACCAGGATCACGTTTAGCTCTCTCCTGAAACTTCTTAAACCACCGATCCAATATATCCATCGGAACAACAAGCTTACTCCCATCAACCCCACAAAACGACTGCATGAAATTAAACAGATTCTCCCCGACCCTCATCGCCAACCGCTCGATCTTCCTCTCCGCCGCCACGTCCAGCGACGGAAGCGCCGCCGCGTCCTCCACCGAGATACCGATTTTGGCCGATAAGGGAGCCGAGTCCCCCGCCGTGAGCTGGAGCTGGGCCGCGCTCCCGGGCTCCGGCCACTGGAGAGAGAGGACCGCCGAGGGGCGGGATAGGGTCACGGCGCCGGAGAAGGCGAAGGCGGATCCTGGGGACTGGACGTAGACGGCTAGGGCTTTGTCGGGTGGGAGGGTGAAGTTGTTGAGGAGGAAGATGCACATCTCTCCGATTTGATCGTACGCTTCTCCTGCAAAAGGGAACGATTCGATTTGATTTAATTAATTAGGGTTTTTTTTTTGTGGTGGGGGAAGGGGAAGGGGAAGAGGAAGAGGAGGAGACTTACCGACGAAGTGGTTCATGTCGAGAACCCAGTGGAGAGTGTCGATTTGGGTGAAGGTTGAGATGTCGATTGGGAAACTTCGATTGGGGAACACGACGCCGAACATTGTTTTTGTTTTTGTTAGCTGTTTGTTTTTTTGAGTTTTTGCTTTTGGAAGTTGGATCGGTGATCGAGTGATGAAGGAAGTAGAAAAAGAGTTTCGGGATGATTCTAGAAAACAGATCGGACGGAGACTGTGTGTGTTTTTTTTGTGTCGACCTTCTTTTTTTACATTAATGAAAAAGGCCTAAAAGGCTTACAAAGATACAAAAGCAAAGTGACAACATTGATTAAATCTAGCCCAATATCTAAGTCGAATATTAAATATACGGATCTAAATGTGTCATGTTAAAACAAAACGTTGAAAGTTGAAACACGAGATGGGCTAAGCTAGCGGTGAACGCCAACTCCTCTAAATCACCTTTTTCACTGTTGTCGGAAGTTGAGGTAGTCCGTGTAAGATATGAAGCTTCTCTTCAGTAGTAGCTTCTGTTGAATGTTAGAGTAGAATTGGTCAAGTCTGTAGTAGTCTGACAATACGAATATGTAACAGGACAGATAGCTGACCTGTTAAACGAATACGTCTTCATTTAACAGCTTCTTGACTGACAACCAAATCTCTACTACTCAACGGAGCCAATGGTACAAAGTGTGGAGTAAGTGCTTCCAAGTCATGTATCAGATCCTCAATAACATTTTCTCCACTTCTACACCTTTCGACGCTTCTTGTGGAACAGAAGCATACACAGCAGTCTCTCCCACCTCTTTACTTTTCTTCAAAATTTTTACTTCCTTACTTACGCAATCCTGACCCTTATGTCCCCAACGGCAGGCACTACATCGAGGAGGGAACCATGAAAACAAAACTTCAACTTCACGTTTACTGCCTTTAATATCCGTGTAAGTGATCTTTTGCCATTAATTGGCTTGTGAAGATTAACTTCCACTAGAGCAAGAGCAACATCTAATCATAAAAATCTCTTATGGGGTGGAGCTTTACAAACCGACCGATTGCTTTGAACACACACTTCAAACCCTTATGCGAATTAAGGTTGTTGGGAACACCCTTTAGTTTAACCCACAATGGCATAGAAGAGAGGTCCGTAGGATTCATAACAGACTCCGGAGATCATATATTGATGACCAGAGGGATATATGCTACGTGCCAATACTAAGCACCCGAGTTCTCATCTGGCTGTTTCAATCCAAAAAACATTGTATTATCAATCTTTGAGCTTATCTTAGGAGAAGACCAGATGCTATTAACCATCGCGTGGGTTGATCTGACATAAAGACCATCTCCAATGAAATAACCACCACATAGCTCATCCAAAGAAGCTCAATCAATCTGGATAGACACAACCCCATCCATAAATCAATAGCCGCTGGTTCAAGTTCTCCTCCAACTTCTAATTTTTCCTCCAAGGGGAGGTGTTCTGCTGATAGGTCTTAGATCCAATATCCACAACCCGATTGCTCGTGTCACCACCATCTCCAATTGCTTTTTGCACTTCTTCTCTGCAATCTGAACCTTCAACATTAATCTCCCTCGATGAATCCGGACACAGCTTCGAACCACCTGCATACATTATAAGAAAACATAATAAAAATTCTGACGAAAAAATATTCGTCAAAAATTTCTGAAATTTTTTTCACAAATTTCGGAGGAATATAAAAGTTTACCATTCGTTGGAATTTCATCTGAATTATCCTAAAAATTTCCAATGAAATTCATTTCATCGAAATTAATCGACGAAATATCGAGGATTTTCAAAAAAGATTAAATGATTTAAAATATAGATTTAGGGTTTGTGTTTTCGTCGGAAATTTTTGACGAACTATAAATTTTCGTAGGAAATCCGTTAGAAATGTTCGCATTTTAGACAAAGTTGAGTTTAACATATGAAATATTCAAAATAAATATTAAACCGGATATCTATAAAATCACCATAACATATATCAAGTGATAAATATGATTTGGGTTAATAATAATTCAATTGTTTAAAGCTATATATATATATATATATATAACCTCAATACGTAATTCGTCAGAAATTATGTCAAATTTCTGACGAATATATTTCCAACAAATTTGCGACGAAAATGGTATATTCCGACGAATTTCCGACAAAAATGGTATAATTTTTCATACCAATTAAATATATATTCCGACGAACTTCTGACAAAAATATTTTCCAATTCTAAAACAACGGAAAAATAATTTCGAGTGTTTTAAAATTGTTACCTAGAAGAGAAATTAGCAAAACTGATACACAAATACAAATCTTCTCTATTAAAAGAGAAGTACTAAAAAATCTACTGTATAAAAATGATGTGAGACCATTTTCATTACTTATTTAATATGACATATTTGATTATTTTCATTAACCAATTAAATATATATTAGTTTCAAAATATCTTAATAATTAATAAAAAAATAAATAAATCAGTATAAGTATAACAAAATCTGTTGAGGAAAAAATCTAACAAGATCTTACCAAAAAGTTTAAATATTTTATAAAATAAATATTTCTTATTTTTGTGACTAAATATAATTATAAATTAATTTTATTAAAATAAAGTTATACGCTGCATTTTATAAATTTTATAATAATAATCTATAATATATTAAATTAAAATTCTATGTGAAATAATATGTAACTGAATTATATTAAATTAGTAAAGGAAGCCTTTTTATTTTTAAAAATTGCTTTCATTTAAATAAATATCACTCAGTGTTAAAATGAGTTTAAATTTTTAAATCATCTAATTTTATAGAAATGTTTTTTAACATATATTATTGTAACTCACAACAATATATTATCTAAAAATAATTATATTTTATTATTATATTTATTTAGAAACTCCCAACAATTTATCATCTTAAAATAATTATCTACAAAATATTAATATAACTAACCTTCAATTGTAATAGTATAATATTTACAAAATGATTATCTAACAATATTAATCTACAATATATCATCTAAAATAAAATATTTTGTAAATATTGTAATAGTATAATATTTCGAAATCTTAATTTAATAAAAAAATCAGAAAACTTGATACTAACTTAATACTATAACATCAAAACATCATATATCAATAAAATTTACTATAATATTATAGATGTTGTTATGCATTCATTAAATAATAAGTGAGGACTACTTAAATAGAATAATGTATTTACATATAACATCATGCAATATACAGTATAACCTCTTTAAATTAATAATCTATAAATTAATATACACTAAAAATCTCTATAAAATAATATAATTTTATAATCCCACATTGAGTTTTTGGTTTAATTAGTATATCGATAAATTAATATCTCTCTAAATTAATAAAAAAGTATAGTTTTGGTGTATTCCCAATATTTTAATTTATAGAGGTTTGACTGTACTAAAATGATAGTTCTTAAAGTATATTTTTAAACAAAATATGAAAACACAAATTATTCTAAGCAAATATCATCTATAGTATAACTAAATAAAATTTAAAAATGTATTGTATGCAAACTATCGAAATTAAAAAAAATATATATTTTTGTATGATTCACTATTTAATTATTTCAATTTATGAACTTATTGTACCGAATTAAAAAATATATTAGTATGTAATAATAATTAATAACAAAGTTTAATGTATACAACAAATTGCTATATATTAACTATATTGAATAAGAAACTTGAAACAATAAGATTATAGAGTCATACAATATATAATATTTAAATGTAAATTATATATTTAAAATATTTAGTTAGAAAATTATAAATGAAAAAATATATATGCACAGATGTGCAGTTCAAACTCTAGTCATACTTAAAATATGAGTTTTCATAGATTTTTTTTTTTCTTTTGAACATAAGTTTTCATAGATTTTTACCTAGTGATTATTAACAAGTGCACACTTTGATACTTGATATCATATAAATATCCCATTTCGTTAATACACATAAGCAAACACTAGAATTGACTTCTAATAGAAAGTGACCACATAGCGAAAACATATTAGAAATGGTTTGTAAAACGCTCACTGTACATAATAGAGTTTTTTTTTTTTTTTTGCTAAAACATACATAATAGAGTTATAAATCTCGTTCAAGCAAATTAAGAATCCAAATTCAAAACGAGGGAAAAAGAAGATAGCTCAAAGCTTCAAGGTTAGATCTGGAAGAGAACACTCCATGTCCACTGCTTGTTTGACCTCCAAGTAATCCACTTTTCGTTCACCTAAATCACCATCAACCGCTTCAACCGCTACCTCATTGGCCCGTTGCCTGAAACTCCCGGGCCATAGCAGCTCGGCCTCGTCGTCCTCAACGAGAAAAGGTACGAAATTACTGAAATACCCCTGGTTAAACCTGGCAATGTTTCTAATGATCGTCTCTTGTGTTGGCCTTGTAATGCCTAGGTCGTGGGGAGAGGCATGCGCCCTGATTCCCAAAGTCCTGAACGACGTCATGTTGCTGTTTCCGCTTCCATGCAGCGGGAGGCACGAGAGAGCGGCTGCTGTGGCAGCAGCGGCGTAGGAGCTACTAGATCCTCTGCCAGGGAAAACTCCAGCGAGACCCATACGCATAGCGCGTTTGGCAAGCGTTCTCTCGCGTTTATGAGCGTTTTGGTGACCGCCAAGAGCCTGAGAGCTGTAAAACTTCCGTTGACAATAGTTGCAAGAGAAGACCCTCTTCGATACAGATGGTTGCTGTTGCTCCGGATTGCTAATTTCGCTGGTGCTTGAAATTGGCTGCGTCAAAGAAGATGATTCAAGATCCAAGTTGTTGTTGTTGTTATTGAAACAGAGGCTAAGATCCAGAGAGATTGACTTGTAATCGTCTCCAACAGGAGACAAGTTCGAGGCAACTTGGCTACTGGCACTGTCTGAATGATCATGTTCCGATGAAGCTTCAATCTCGAGGTTGAAGATAGGTCTCATCATTTCGGCAGAACTTGACGGTTGTTTTATCTTTTTCTGCAATGATTTAATTAGGAAAGAATTTTAAGAATGTCTAGATGAGTTATGATTGAGAATTATAGGAAGTCTTAACTTTAAGAATTATTAGAACTACAGAGATGGATCACTTCTGGCCAAACAAAGTCGATAATGTCTTCAAAAAATTGTAATAATAATAATCAAGAAAAACAAGTGGGAGGAAACATTGGTGTGACTATAAGTGGTCCTAGTGAGTCAATGCGTAGACAACATAAGAAGTGCCAAATTTAGTACTGACACATCTACCATGCAGTCAACTCCAAACCAATTACCATATTCTTCTATTTCTTAATTTTTTTTTGCAACTACTTCTTAATATTAAAATTTAAAATTATTCGAATTCCATTTTAGCAGTAACGCAAAAAGCCAATCGATTAAATGATCTCCTATTTCATTTGCTTGATTTTGCGTCTTTGACAATCAAAATCGAAAATAAAACACTGACAAATGCACAACTAGACAAACAGAAAACAGACGCACAAACACTAAGCAACAAACAAACATACATACGGAAAAATTATATATATAGCGGAAATATCACCGACAGCAAAATCAAACTACATATGAAGCAGATCTATCATTTAAATCATTATCTGAGAGTTATTTTTATTCAGTAAGATCTTATCCCAATATCAACTGACATTTGTGGGACGGAGTAACTATACAATACCCAATGGAATTTTATAAAACTTTAAATTACATTGTGAACTGTAGTTCTAAATTGGATATTAAAAGATGTGTAAACAGAAGGACTTTTTACAAAATTGAGGGATAAAGAAAAGTAAAAGGACCTATAAAAAAAATTCTATATAATTCTTAAAGTTATTACTTCCTATGAAAGTGTTACAAACCATACTAATAATTGTTGATTAATCATCAAAACTTCATCAACCTTATATGCAACAGTTTTGACACAAAAGTTAATCCAAGAACATTGCGGACTCAGATTTCCAAAAGAAAAAAAAATCTTTAATACCTCTTACAATGATGAAGTGACAAAGGTTTGGGATTTGAAGGAAGAACTGAGAGTTATGATGAGCTTTGTCTGCATCGGTCTTGAGGGTTATTTAGGGTTTTGATACGAAAGAGAAGAAGCGAAAGAGATGAGAGAAAGCTGAGTTATAATTGCTTTTTGTGAGTGTTTTGTTCGGTTTGGGAGCACAAAAGAGAGGAAAGAAGTGGGATTGATATAGTGTAAGGTTATGTTTTATTATGATGGGAAAAGCTAAGGTTGCTGTGAGTGGGAGTGGAGGGGACAATGGTGGGACGTCTCACACTTAAGTCAGACTAGAATTTTTTTTTCTAAATATATTTTCTGGGATAATTTTCTTTAATTCTTTTATTTTTCTTATCATTTTTATAATAATTCATCGTGTATGTGTTGGTTCAATTGATTTCATACTCGGGGTCCTTTTCTTTGATCAACTTCTCGGGGTCCATAACTCTTTTACTTACTAATTAAAACTGTTTTTTATTATCAAAAATTAAAACTCTGTTAAAAGGTTAAAGTTGGCAGTCAAGTGCGGCCACTCTCAGCCTCTCAGGCTCATTCGAGTAGTGTGTTGCTTTAGTATCATGGGATCTGAGTTTAACTCAAAGATGTTACATTTTAAAGTAAATTATTCTTTTATTTATGTTTAAATTAATTTTCTGTTAAATTTGAAGTAAAATATTTTAATTATTGTATCTATAATTTTTTTTATATAAATAATAATAAGAGAAAATTTTCTATAAATTATTTTCAAATTTTATAGTATTTCAGACCACTTTATATTCAATTAATTTCACCAATCTAAGTATGCTTTGGATCGCTAGATCTGTTCGATCCACATTTATACTTCTATATATGCTTCATTCTTTTTACGTTTGATCCATTTGATCACCTACAATGCTTGATCCGATTTTCTTATTCAAAACCTATGTTTGGCAGATTAGTCTTGAAAACAAAAATTTGAAGATGGATCTAAATGCCAAAAATAGGGATATTCTTAACCTGACGTTGTAGACAAATTGAAGAGATCAGAATATAAAACAAGCTGAATAGAATTGAAAAGTTCAATTTAATAATTTCAGGCAGAAATAACAAGTATTCATACCAATAATCTTACAACAAAAAAAGTCGTATTCCAGACAAGGTAGATGGAGCATTTAGCATTAAGTTTGTGAGTTCGCGGGTAAATGTTTTAACGTAAACTTGATACGTGTATTAAACCAGATTTTCATATCCAACTCAGACATATGGTTAAACCGATATATTCAGTGATATGTGTATAATCTGGTTCAATTTAATAAAAAGAATTGTAATTAAAAATCTTAAAAAATCCGGTAATAATCCAAACACCGCTATTAACATATGATTCGATATCAGATCATTCGCTGAAAAAACTAAAAAAATATAATAATATTTTGATATTTTTATTAAATAACTCATACTTTTTAATATTATATAAAATTAAAAAAAAAATAATTCTTTAGATTTTAATGAAATTTGTATTATGTCATTTGAATAAAATAAAACAATGGTAATTCGAAAAAATTATTGTTATGAAAATATTATTTTATTTTTTGGTTGCTAATAAACAATAATAAGTTAGGCTGTTCAATATGGCAAAACCGAACTGTACCGAACCGAACCGAAATAGACAATATGGTTTGGATTTGGTATATACCATACAAACCGAATGGATGTAATTTTCTAAAAACCGTAGGATTTGGATATGGTTTGGTATAAAACCGAATAAACCGAATAAAACCGATCAAAAATAGAAACATGTAAATATGTATATATTTTATAACGACGTACGAAAATCATAAGTTAATTTGTTTGCTAATAACTATTACCATATTTTTTACAGTAATAAAGAAGTCATGATTTGTAAAATATTTAAAATATAATTAAATAACAATTATCGCAACTGATGCTTTTTATTTTTTAGTTTTCTTTTTGATCTTTTTGCTTTATTTTAGCATTGACTAAATTGAAATAAATATTATAAATTTGATGGACAACAATTAGTAGAAATTCTTCACAATTTTTTTTAGTCTATAAATGAACAGAGATTCGTGTTCAATCGAAGAAACATGAATTTGATGAACGCTAAATATGGAAGAATAGAAAAACTTTCTTTAGTGCTTCGTGCTTCGTTTTTGTCTTTAGTTTTTTACTTTTATTCAAAATTTTGAGCTTTGATTTTAGTTCTGAATTTGATTATTTTATTAGATGGTATAAGCGTTTTTTTATTTTTTTTTGTTCTTTTATCTAAACATATAATATTTTTTAATAAATGATTGTGTTGACAACATGACTCTAAAATTCATATAATATGATCACAAAATAAAGAATTATGTTTTTTGGTATAAAACCGAATAAACCGAAAACCGACAGTATATAAACCGAACCGAACCGAAGTAAATATAGATTTAGAATGGTAGTTGTATTTTACTAACCGAAATACCAAAAACCGAAAAAACCGAACCGAAACCGAACCGATATCCGGATTGAACATATTTTTATTTACTTTAGATCTTAAAATTAATTTTAAGATAAGTTTTAAAAAAAAAATTGGACACTCAAAATTGGCATATCATTATTATGTACAAAAATAACATAGTAATAATTTTTTAAGTTTCATTTATATATTCATATCTGATTGTTAAATAATACTATACATGAAAGACGATATTAAAATTAAATACAAAGTATAGTCTGCATAAAAATTGAAATTATTATCATTCAAAAAATATTGAAAGTATTAATTACCATAAAATATAAGGAATATTCTATTGTTAGTTTAAATAACTTATGTCTGATGTGATGGAAATTAATAAAGATGCATGCATCATCATCACAAAATCAGCGAATTGAATGATACAAACGTGTCACGTTCAAATTCGATGCAGAGTTAAAAGATTTAAGTAACATCCCGGTAAAATTCACCGAGTTTAATGACATAAAACATGTTACAATTAACTCATCATCATAACCTTGCCAAACTGAATAACTTAAATCTCTAACATAGTTAGTATGGCCAATGTGCGAGTACATGATGCTCGATTAGGAAGAGTACTTAAAAATTGATGTATTTGTTACAACATATTGACTATGTCCTAATCAGATACTTAATCAACAGGACCGTCTTTTATCACGTGCAAGTGGAGCGGTCGAACAGGGTCTAAAATTTTAGAGGGTCCATAATTTTTTTTGTTTTACTAATAGTTATAAATTTAAAATCATATTTTTATAAAAAAATCAGAATGACTATATTTTAATTTAGTTCTCGTATTCATAACCAATAAATGTAAATTACAATTTTTTATTTTGTTTATATAACCAACTAAAAGACAATAAATTAGGAAATACCTAGTATTTATATCAATTATATATTTTGGAAAGTAATAAATAGTTGTTGATGTTTGTTATAATATTCAATGGTAGTATAAAAAGTTAATATTCTAATTGTTTATGTTGAGGAAACAATTATCAATTAGTGATTATAAATACGTAGAACAAAATATATTTTTTCACCATTTTTAATTAAAAATAGCAAACACGAAGAAAATAAAGCTAGCATACAACTTCTTTTTACAAGAAAAAAGATTGACTTGTCTAATCAAGAGTATATAGCTTACTATCCGGATTTTGTTACTCTATTATATTTATAGATTATGATTTCTGATTGTGGATATAATAAACGTAAAAAACTGAAAAAATTAGAAAATGTAAATATGATGATTTGATCGATGATTTTGCATTGAAAAATACTAAATAATCAAGTTTAATGATTTGATCAATGATTTTGCATTAATAACAAAAAAAATTGGTGTTATTTAGATTATAAATAATTAAATTAATGTATTTATTTTATATTATAATATTATTTTATAAAAAAAAATCAATTTTTTTTCAGATTATTAATAGAAGTTTTTTTTTTTGAACCGGGTCCGTGAAAAGTTTGAGACGGCCCTGTTAATCAATATGAATAAATACATTAGAAACATAAGGCACTCTGGTATATTTTCAACGTTAAACCTAAAAGGTGAAAAATTTGAGAACAATATATCAAAAAAACAATAAAATTTGGAGTAAAAATGCCAAAAAAACAAGGAATAATTAAAACAAAGATTACAAGTCTACATGTCATTTTGCTCGATATCTTTCTTGGTAGACTTGATAGGAGTATCGTCTCTGCCCTGCTCATTCGGGTTCTCGGTTCCTTCTTTGGTAATCTTCTCTTGAGAAGCTTTGTTGTGAGTCGGTTCAGCATTTACTTGTTGCTCTACTCCAGTTTGATCCTGAACTGGACTTCAACTGTAGGATCTTCGGTCTTAGGCGAACGTAGATTGACAAGAGCTTTGTTGACATCAGAGGAGCATTCTTCCAGAATTGGTCTCTGACAACTGATGCAGAGATTTTGACAGTCGATCACTTGGTAGAAGAGAAAGTGTTTTTTTTCTTCTACGAATGCAACCTCCAATACCAAAGCTTCTCCTCTTATATGTTTTTAGTATGTTTGGTGGTTTTCAATCCAAACCATAATAAACCCTAGCATCAAAAGATTCAATTTTGACCCAAAAAAGAATTTAACTTTTTTTTGATAAAATTTCAATTTTTTTTCATCCTTGTAGGGTTAACATTTACAAAATGGTGTGGTTACTTTACTCTACACACTAATCTCAGGAAAAAAAAAAGAAAAAGAAACCAAAAGAGGCAAGCTATAATGTGTGAAAAGTTTATCTATCTTATTAAAACAGATGTACACATATAGAATATCCCTTAGTTTTCAGTGTTATTTACAATTATATGCCACTGACAATTAAATTGAATTTCCTATTTTAATGTTTATCTTTTTCAGTTATATTAATGTGTTTCTTTTTCTTTCCTATTTTAATGCTTGCCTTTTTCAGTTAGATTAATGTGTTTTTTTTCTTTCCTATTTTAATGTTTGTCTTTTGAGTTAAATTAATGTATTTTGTTTTTTATTCTTCAACAATTAATGATATTTTAAAGTTGTCTTTTTATCAACTTAAAGTTGTCTAAACTATTTGAAAATATAAAAAATAGTTAAAAGTAAGCATATAAAGTAGATAAACAATAATCAAACACCAAAATATTTAAAATATATATTTATTCTCCATCCAAATATTGAAGTTCAACCTGTTTTTCAATTTTCAATTTAGGTATTTTGGCTTACATTACTCAAATTTATATATTTTGAAAAATTTAAAATATATATAAATTTTGAAAATTTTAAAATAATTCCAACGGATTATCTGTATCCGAACCAAACCCAAAAATACCCGAATCAAACCGAAACCAAAATTTATAAATATTTAAATGTTGCTGAAATCTTTAAATTCGGAAATCTCAAACCCAAATAGATTTTAACCGAATCAGTCGGTATCCAAATACACATCCCTAACGTAGTCAATGTAAAATGATCAAATATTACAAATACATCATTTAGTATAAATAAATAAAAAACCAAAATAGAAAATTAATACCCGTGCGGTCGCACAGGTCAAGATCTAGTACTCTATTAAAACAGAAGTACAAATAGAATTAACCTTCTTTTCAACAATATTTTACATTAATTATCTTTCTATTTTTCATTTAATTTAATAACGTCATTAATTATATTACCTTAAAAATACATTACATCATTAATTACATTAGCATAGTAGTAATAGTTCATTTAATTTAACAAATTCATTAATTTTATTACACTATTAACTATATTACCATAGTAATAATAGTGTACATTTTTATTTTTAGTTAATAAACATTAACTTTGTACCAATTATAAAAATCAAAATGTAAAATAACTAGGTTTTGCTATTGTTAAAAGTTTGGTTTAGTCTGTTTTACTGAAACTTTTTTTTAAATTTTAGTTCCAATCGGTGAAAAAAATATGTAGCCAAACATATATTTCAAAAACATAGTTTATATAAACAAAATAATAACTTAATTCAAAATAATAAAAATATATTACATTTATTATTACTTATTTTTCGCTCCATATAACTATCTTACTAAATAAAAAAAAATCTTTCTGTTTCACTTAATTTAGCTAAACACATAGAAATATTTTTTATTTGTTTACAAAATAAGTTTGGCATGGATATTGGGTGCTCCATCCAGGTACTAATTGTTTTTCGGATAATTTTTTTTGGGTTTTGAAACTAAGATCTGCTTAGATATTATAAATTTATGTGTTGTTTTTGAGCTAGATTCTCCCAGGTCGGATAAGTTTTGTTCTGATGTATAAGAAACTAAAAATATCTAAATAACTAATGAATTTGAAAAGGGTTTGGATATTTGTACCAAAAATAACCATTTTATCCAATTCAGTATGTATCTTTTGAATACAATTAATTATATACTGTTACATCTAAAATATATAATACTAATCATGAAAAACAAATATAGATGTATTAAAACGTAAAAACTAATATCTGCATGGACACGCAGGTCAAAACTCTAGTTTCAATTTAAATCAGAGAATCAACAGAAAATGACGATAATTTCTCCCTTCTGCAATATCTCAGAAGACACTTTTCTTTTTGTCTCAGTACACTTTCAAAAACAAGGAAACAAAATTCGTAAAAGTGGATGGTATTGTCTTTTACGTTAACGTTTACAGTCTACAGAAACAAAATAACATTTACTAAAATATGTAAACGCTAACCAATATTATAAAAAAACCGTTTTCAAATGCCTAAATGCGAGGTATAAGTTTTGTATCCTATTCTGGACATTGATGTGAGAGGTGAGATTACTGACTGGGAGCTGTTCGCAAGTATAAGATATGAGTCCAATAAAAAAAAGAAGTAAAAGATAAGAGTCCAAAGTTGAAGTGAAGATCACCACTACACAGAAAGCATATCCATGTAGGACCACGACAACTAGTTCCATTGTTTTATTTTGCAGTCTCCACTACTTACTTATGTTCTTGTCCGATACATATATTATTATATTCTCTTTACACAAATAATTGATCGACTTTATTAATTGTTCATAAGGCGTATGTAGTTTCATGTGAAATTTCTAAATAGAGAATCGGAAGGGTTTGGAGTATAGCAGATGTAGGGTTTAGATTCCTTCTTTAACAAGTCAACTATTCTTTCTAAGATGTTTGAAATGATTTTGAATCTTCTTTTTTTTGAGGCGGATGTTGGCAGGTTATTTCCTTGCCACTCCATTTACGTGCATGATATGTTCAGACTTCAGATGATACCTTTTTCCAAATTACGGGAGATCGTTTAGTCTAACTAGAAAGGAAGAAATCTCTGGTTAATATTGTAAGATACTAAGATGTGGTTTTGGATCCAGAAAGATTATGAGATTTAGCCCTAAACTTTTGGTATACAAGAACAAAATAATAGTGCAAATCATTTTGTATTTACTATTGCCTATGGATAACAAAATAATGGAGAGTCAGCAGAGACAGTTCAATGTATCAAAGACTAGAAAAACATCGGCAACCTTTTAAAATGAAAATATATGTATTTCCAAATCATGTTAACTGATCTTTGATATTTAATGCATATAGATTCAAATGATCCAATAAAAACAAAATTCTGTGAGCATTTGAAACATTTTATTTTTAACCAGAAGAGTTTTGGTATGTGCATACATGCATATTATATATTACTGTAATTACTATTGAGTTTAAGAAATGGTATGTTGGTTTTTAATATAAGTAAACCAATATAATATTTTGTGTTTAGTCATAATATTTCGATAAGATAATAATGGTAGAAATATAATAACTGAGAAAAAAATATGTTTAAAATCTTTTTTATATTAATTGAGGAACATTACAACCTTTAAGTGTATAGCTACGTGTCATCATCAGAGTGATTTTCAGAATCCTTAGGAAAATAAGTTGGTCCATTTAAATATATATTATATCTTTTATTAAATTAATTATCATATTGATTAATAATATATAAAATATTATTCATTCTTTCCTTAAATAAAATACACGGAGTTACCTAATATAATTAACATATATATGATAATTAATGATTTTGAATAATAAATTTTTGATAATAATTTTTGTATCGTCAATCCTTTTGTTTAATTTATTTTATTATTATTTTGTAAATATTCATATTAATCATATAATAAAAAATAATTTTTTTCTTATATGTTATATTTTTAATTTTTTAAAATAACTATAAATTACTAAAACTATTAAAAGTCTAACAATAAAAATTTGTGAACACTGTTTTACTTTTTTGTTATAAAATTTACAAATGATCATATGAATATGAACTATCATTTAATAGATATTCAAATTATATATGTATATACATATATTATTTTTAATATCGTTTAAAATTAACTATATGTCATATAAAAATATATAAATACGTTAATTTCAAACTTTATATCCAAAATTCATTGAGACCTGAATATTTTAATTTTGAACATTTTTTCATATAAGATATTCTAAGTATATCATTATACAACAAGATGGTATAATATTTGATTTTTACTGATATTAATTATTGGTTCATTATTTCTTGCTAAGGGAGACTTGAAATAAGTGCTTAATTTTAACTAATATTATTATACGAAGAATTTACAATTCCTTATACGAAGAATCTATATTATTTGGGAAAGAAGTCGGTTAACATAGAAATACACAAATGCTTCGAGTGACTTTTAAAGTTGTATTAATTTTTAACAAGACAATAATATAATGTGTTTTTTTCTTGTGTAAACATATTTAATAATTTGTAACTCAAGTCCAATAGTAAATACAATAACCTTTAACAATCATCATTTTAACATCAATGGCCTTTAGTTATCAATCTTATATCCAAAATCAAATATTATATACAAAATATAATATAACATAAACTTTCCAAGCAAACATTATTAAAAATTTCACTCCGCACATAAATCCGGGCTATCAACTAGTTACTTGTTAATCACAAAACAGAAAATGCAATTTGTATGAATGTATTTAGATATCCAATCGAAGAATTACAAGGATGGTGATAGCATCCCAACAAAAGATTCTTTATGTTATTGTGTTTTTCTTTTTCTCCTCCTTACAAAAGGAAAAAAAAAGAAAGAAAAAAGTGAAGTAGCTCCTCAGTGCATGGGGAGGACAACTGAAAATTTAGCTTTTTTAAAAAGGGTTTCCTTACTTAATAACAAAAAAAAAAAATTAGATTTTGGGAGAGAGTAGAGAGAGATAGGAAGAGAAAGTAGGAGAGAGGGTGGGTTTTTGGTTAGTGAATGAATTATAGTTTTTTTGGTTATTTGACCTAATTTCCCTTAAAAAAGTATTATAATTATTTTTATGTTAATATTGAAGTCTCAAAACACTTTTGATTCTTGGAAACTACTTGACCTTTGCTGTGCCTTGGTAGCCTCTCCTCGTCCATTGGACCTTAGCTTCTTTCAGTTGTTTTTGTTTGTTCTTTTCTCTCTTTATTTTTTTTCTTATCACCCAAACTACTTTTTCATTTCATGTCTAATCAAATAATTCGAATATGTTTCCGCAGTGTGTGAATAATTGACATCCGCCGTTTGTTCCCTTCTACGTCCAAACACAATTCTGACCTAGCTAATTGTTTTCTTCTACAGTAGATACTATACGAAAATGGTTAATGTTTTGACTGGTAACAGCATCGCATTCACAATTATTTACATAATCCTTTCTCAGAAAAACTACCCGCTATTTGTTATTCTATCCCTTTCTGAAACTACGCTAGACTAGAAGCAAGAAAAGCTTGTTGGTGTGGTGGTATGCTATTGTTATTTAGCTGAACCCTTGGGTTCGAACAACATTAGATCCAAAATCTTTAATTTTTCGAGTTTTCATTTAGTAAAAGGCAAATTATTAATCAGTCATCTTCTTCCTAGAGATTTTTTTTCTCTGCAAGTCTAATCACGACGGCTGCTGACTTTATCTCGATTTTTCATCGTTTTCTTGTTGTTTTTTTGTTGGTTTAACACATATGTCATAAATCTTATGTATATAACAGTTGATTTCTAAGTTAAAAAAGGACAAAACTCGAACCTTTTTCTAGCATCCGATTTTTTACCCGATTAGACTGAATCGCTACGGTTCACAACTATACAACGTTTATCAGCCGCATTTCCGGATCAAGCCGCCGCGTTTCCAGATCAAGGGTTCTACCAGTTAAACCTTTGTTATCCAGATAATATGTTTTGATTTTGGAGGTTTTGAGTTCTTGTCTTCGGCCAAGAAATGACATTTTATCTGCACGCGTTATGCATAACGTAATTTCGAACAAGGGATAAAACTAAAAAATAGCGGGTAGTTTTTCTGAAAAAGGTTAGTTATATCTTTGTTCGAAACTACCCTAGAAGTAACGCGTGCGGTCGGATGATTTCTAGCACCGAATCAATTAATTGAAGAATATACGGAAATTAATCGGAAGTTTATTTTAAGATATTTTTTGTACTATAACGTATCTAATATATTGCTGCTAGAAGCAAGAAAAACGTGTTGGTGTGGTGGTATGCTATTGTTATTTAACTCCTCCCAGCTCGGATTCGAGCAACATTAGGTCTGAAACGTTAAATTTTTGAGTTTTCATTTAACGAGGAGTAAAATTTTCATTAATCAGTCATTTTTGTCTTACAAAGTTAATTTCTCTGCAATTTTAATCATGACGGCTGCTGATTTTTTTTTCAATTTTCCATCGTCTTCTTGTTCTTTATTGTTGTTTTAGCACATGTCATAAATGTTATGTAGAACATTTGATTTCTCGGTTAAAAAGGACAAAACTTTAACTTTTTCCTAGCATCTGAATTTTTACTCTATTAGATTGAAATCGCCATGATTCACAACCTTTCAACGTTTATCTGCCGTGTTCTCGGGTCAAGCCGCCGCACTTTACAACAAAGGGTTCTACTAGTTAAAGCTTTGTCGTCCAGATAATATGTTTTGATTTTCGAGGTGTTGAGTTCTTGTCCTCGACCAAGAAATGATATTTTATCTGCACGCGCTAGTGTAGTTTCGAACAAGCGGTACAATTAATAAATAGGAGGTAGTTTTTTTTTGGGAAAGAGTTATGTATTTGGTTGTGGATGCGAAAAAGAAATGATATGCTGTACCAGTCAAATCTTTATGTACATATTGAAATATTTGGAAGTTATACTGTATGGAAAAGTAATTTATGTTACCTAAAATATTTTCTTTTTTGATGACTCTGGTATCCGGAGTTTCAAGAAGATCCAATTAGTGTCAATGACCGTCTACCGGAACTTATCCTGGGAGCTCGCCAAGGCATCTAGGAGGGCTGGTGATCATCTCATGTAAATCTCACTAGTGGCCACACGTTATCAGACTTCTCTGTATTGTGTCTAAAGATCCCTCAAGATAATCGCTTTCCACCGACGCTCGAACCCATGACTTTCCAGGTTGAGTTTAACCACTGGACCACTAACGCGTGGTTATGTTACCTAATGTATTAATGATTATTTTACTGAAATTTTGTAACATGTTAAGAGTTTTATTGTTGTTTTCGTCTTAAAAATTAAAAAAAATCTGAAATAGAATAAATAAAAGTTACTCTTGCATATTCATAAAATTAATTTTTCATAAAATATTTCAATATTTTACTATATATCAATAATCAGAAATTATATATATATAAGCTATATATTTATTCTTATTAAAATAATTAATAAAAAGAAACTAAAAATAATGCTATAAATATTAAAACAGATCATTTTTAATAAATAATGTATAAAAATTTAAACATTATTTATGTATAAACTTTAGAAACATGTAAATGATGTATACAATTAAATAAAATTTGTCAATAAAAAATAATTCCATAGCGTGAATCAAAATCTTGTGTAGAAATTCCTACTCAAGTTGAGATTTTTTTTGTCAACATATATATTCAGTTTTTCTATATGAGTTTTTTTAGAACATCAAAAAATTATTTCATTACTTAAGTTTGAGGTGATTTTGGAAACTAAAATGGAATAGAACAAACAACAAAAAATATTCGTTTTTGAAAAATTCTAGTAATCCTAACCAAGGAATCACTAATTTCATTCTGTCTGCGGGAGATATATAAAATCTTAAAGGTGCGAAATCTAAATAATAAAATCTCTATCTCATTCAGTGTCATTGTAAAATTGGCTATACATTTAACCCTTTAATTATAACAATCAAATCTTTGTAGTCCATTCTAAGGTTCTGATAGATCGATTGGCAAAACATATTTTTATTGTCCAAACAAGTGTTTATATATGAATTTAGAACTTATGTCTATATATATATATAGTTTTTGTAAACAGATAATTTTTTGATGTGTATACTTAACTTTTGTGCACATTAACAAAATATGCAGCCACATGCTTGTTCCCTTTTAGTAAAATGTTCACTATTTTATTGGAGCATTATTTGATACTTTTTCCTTTATTAGTTTACTATTTTTCTTGTTTCTCTCCCATTCTTTTTCCTCAGTGTTCTCGTCTTCCACTTACTTTTAAAGAGTTTGAATATTACATGTCTAGTAATAATATTCTTATACATGATAAGGTTAGTTTTTATCAAGAAAACTCTTTTGGAAAAGATGATAAGACGTCAAACGGAACTTTCGAAGATTTGTT
The DNA here is from genome assembly GCF_000801105.2 of Raphanus sativus. NCBI lineage: Eukaryota > Viridiplantae > Streptophyta > Magnoliopsida > Brassicales > Brassicaceae > Raphanus > Raphanus sativus. The sequence continues at coordinate 8,208,640 of NC_079512.1, read as the reverse complement.
TTTAGATATGAAAATATTTTCTTACATTCTTAAGTTTCAGGTTCTAGTGTACTCAAAAGCTGTCCAACTATGATAGAATAATGATATTAATGTATTTTTGGCTCTAAATACCAACAAATTATAAGTATAGTATTGCTACATGCTCTATGCAACTTAACATGGCACTCTTTTTATTGCATACGATTCTTGGTCACTGTGTTAATTATCAGAGCCATATACGACATCCTCTAGAAGTAGCAAAATGATATACAACGCAGGCAGTCTTATTTTTAAAATTTAAATTATTTAAAATATCGTGAATGAAACAGATATATACAGAGACCACGGTTCAAACATTTTCAGATGTTGATAAAACAAGATTTTAGTCTGAATGTTTAAATATATTAACAAAAACGTATAAAAGAGATTTTTAGATGATGTTGATAAAACAAGATTTTAGTCTGAAGGCCAACTTCCAACAAAAGATGTGGACGATCTTTCTTGGAATCAATTCTAAAAGTCACTCTTGGTTTTCCCTTGTTCAAGGAGTCGAAAGTAGGAGATGCTAATTGTAACACATACCCAAGTTTTACCAAAAAAGTATATAACAAAAATGTGCCAAATATTATAAATATATAAGTTGTTATTCAAAAATATATTTAATCGCTTATGAAACATAGTTAAACTTAATCTTTTTCTGAAAAGTTGAACTTAAAAAAAATTATTTATGAAGAAATAACTTTAATCGAAAATATCAAACGACAAACAATAATCGTTTAGATAATAACCATCCTTTTCTAGTTCCAGCATCTTTACTGCCTTTGTGATTGTATTTGACAGCATTCTAGTTCTATGTTCTAATAGCATTTTATCCCAAAAAACCAAATTTATAAAATATAGCTGAACATATAAGTTCTACAACAATTTTATAAAATATAGCTAAACATATGAGTTCTATAAAATAAAGCTAAAATATGATAAAATCACGTTAATATCATTTATTTATTGTCAAAATTTCTTGAATTTTATGACAAATTTATATTTTTTATTTAAAAGTTTTTAAAAACTTAAAGAAATTACAAAAAAAAGAATAAGGAAGTTTTGCAAATATGACTCAAAATTCAAAGTTAAATACTAAATAACCAATGATTTTTTGAAACTTTCATTTGCCCTATTCTCTCAAAAAATGCTATTACTTTCTCTTTTTTTTCTCAAAAATGAGTTTTTTTAACTTTCTTCCTCATTTTCTTCAAATATTTACAATATTGCCATTACTATCAATATACCAACCATCATGAATAACAAATTTGAAGCTCTTGATGCACCTAAAATCAATTTACACTCATTCTATCTCATTTTTACGAACTAAAAACAACATCTTTTTCATTTTGTCTCTATATTAATCCAAAAAATCCAAGATTTTGATTCAAAATTTTCTTATGGTTCATAGAGCCATTCAAGCTTACGATTCTTGGTGGGTCGCTTTTGTTCGAGTTTATGTGTGTTTGGAGAAGATTTCTTTGTGCTAAACAAGTTATTTCAGTGGTTAAAGCTATGAATATCATTTTGTTTCCAGATCTGTCCGTCAGAAAACTTCGGTGTAAATCTTCTAGTAGTAGAAGACTTATATGGTAGTCTTTTGGTCAATGCAGATGTTTGTTTTGCAATTTATTTTTATATGTGTTTTTAAAGACAATTTCTGTGAAAGTTTTCAATTTTCTTTGTTAACAAAAAAACTCTAAAATACCATAGAAAATTTCCAGGTAAGTCATCTAGGTAAACAAGTTAGTTTTGCATTTGATCGAATTGTGTCAAAAATTTGAATTTTCCTCGACGACTTACAAGTAAGTCGTCTAGCAGAAAAATAAAACTTCAATATTTAATTACAATTAGACGACTTCCATATAAGTCATTCAAAGTTACTTTTGCAATTGAAAATAAAACTTAAATATTGAAGTTTTATTTGGATGACTTACACGAAAATCTTTCCATAGACGACTTACTAGAAAATCTTCCAGAATTTTATTCTGAGATTCTGGTCAAACCTTGATTATTACATAAGCTTTCCTTTTAAGTCGTCTACCAGAAGACTTCCATGTAAGTTGTCCAAATAAAATTAAATATTTATGTTTTATTTTGCAATTGCATGTAAAAATTAGACAAGAAAATCCATTTAACTAAAGCAAATTGGAAACAGAAAGAGGTATAGACAAAAATATTGTCTGCATCAGCATTTATAGCCTCACTGATTGAAAAGCAGCAGTTACAAGTGCAGTTGTGGAAGTTGCGGGTGCGGTTGTGGGAGTTGATTTGAATGGTTGCGGTTTCTAGTTTTATTAACCGATATGTACGATTGACACATCGGTTAGAAATTTGTGTATTTGTGAGATATTTGTGACTGGTTGGTTATGAAAGCGGTTTAATAACAAATTACTAATATTAACATATTATAGCATTATAAAATATAAAATATACTATTGTAATAAAATATAATACTTATTAATATAATCTAATTAATAATAATATTATGCTTATTTATTTAATTTTTAAATTATATGAAAGTTATAATTTCAAAATATATTTTCTGAAGAGTTATATTAATTTTTGATAGAATATTTTGTTTCGTTGATATATATATATATATATATATATATATATATATATATTAATGTTTAAAAATTATAATGAATATTCTTAGTTTAAATTTTTTATTAAATAAAATATGATATCATTTGTGAATTTAAATCAAGATATATATATTTCTATTTTAAAATTTAAAATATTTTTAGAAAATATTTTATATTTATTTATCTAATTGCAACCGCCTGCAATTGCCAACAACTGCTACGGAAAACCAGCTTTAAATTCTAAGTAACTCAAAACAGTTTAAATCGATTTATAAAATTTTTGAAGTGTTGCAAAACACTAACAACCAATACACTATTGTTTTTTTTGTTTTTCTGCTAAAACCATAGAAACTACGTTTGCGGGTGGAAAAAAAACAAGTCAAACTTTATTGTGCGTAGCTTTGCGTTAAAACGGGCAGGGGGATATTTTGTCAAATTTTCACGTAATATATATCATATTAGAACACCTAGAATGATATAGGTACTTAGTCTTTTGTAGGTTATACAATGTAGTTCTCCTATCCAAAATTGTAAATGTGCTTTAACCAGAAAAAAAAAGATATAACTAATTGAAATATGTTATCAAGAATGTTAAATGTGTTATAAAATAAGTTATAATTTTATAGTATCGAGAATTTTAAATAAGAGTGAAATTTTATACCCGCAGAAGAGGGATAATACTGATACAAGAGAGTAAACGAGAGAAAGTTTATTATATAGAGGAGGAGGAGAGAATTGTGTGTCTTACAATGATCGAAGTCGATCGTATATATAGAAGTAAGAAAAGTAAATTACTATGTATGCACAGTGATAATGGGCTCCACACTTGTTACATTTACACGAAGCTTGGGTAATTCGGTGCTGTCATTTTTGACATTTGTTTCATGCACGTTTATAACACTCCCCCTTGGAGACCAGTGTCACTATCATCTTTTGCTTAACATCTTTTGTTGCCTCGTTAAAAACCTTTCCAGGAAAACCCAATGGGAAAACCATAGTAAGGTAAAAAGAGTACAACCACGTAAGCTCCCCCTCGAATGAGCAGTCATAAATCATTCTGATGACGCATTCCAATGTTATGAACATGTTTTCTGAACACCGAGGTAGGAAGTGATTTAGTGAAGAGGTCAGCTGCATTGTCGCTTGATCGAACATATCTTACTTCAATCTCTTTCTTCTTCTCGAGTTCTTGTGTGTATGAGAAGAATTTCGGATGAATATGCTTCGTCCTATCGCTTTTGATATATCCTTCCTTTGTTTGAGCAACACATGCCGCATTATCTTCATATAGAATAGTTGGCTCCATATTTTCGTCAATTCCACTGCTTGAACAGATATGTCGGCTTATTGATCTTAGCCATATACATTCTCGACTTGTTTCATGGAGTGCGATGATCTCAGCATGATTTGAAGAAGTAGCCACGAGTGTCTGCTTTTGAGAACGCCAAGATATGGCGGTACCTCCAATTGTAAAAATGTATCCCGTTTGTGATCTAGCTTTGTGTGGATCTGACAAGTAACCTGCATCTGCAAAACCAATCATTCGACCCTTTGAATTTTTAGGGTAAAATAGACCTAAATCAATAGTTCCTTGAAGGTAACGAAAGACATGTTTAATTCCATTCCAATGTCTTCGTGTAGGGGATGAACTGAATCTTGCTAAAAGATTGATGGCAAAAGATATATCTGGTCGAGTACAATTTGCAAGATACATAAGAGCTCCAATTGCACTTAGATATGGAACTTCAGGACCAAGTATTTCTTCATTTTCCTCGGATGGTCGGAATGGATCATTTTCAACATTAAGTGATCTAACTACCATCGGAGTGCTAAGAGGAGTTGCTTTATCCATGTTAAAGCGTTTCAGTACTCTTTTGGTATATGTAGATTGATGTAGAAATATACCCTTTTGAGAATGCTCAATCTGTAAACCTAGACAATATTTTGTCTGTCCGAGATCTTTCATCTCGAATTCTCCTTTTAAATAATCTGATGCTTTTTGTATTTCTTCTTGAGTTCCGATAATATTAAGATCATCAACGTACACCGCGATTATCACAAATCCGATTGTATTTTTCTTTATAAAAACACAAGGGCATATTGGATCATTTGTGTATCCTTCTTTTGTTAAATGTTCACTTAGACGATTATACCACATACGTCCTGATTGCTTTAAGCCGTATAATGATCTTTGCAGTTTTATTGCACATAACTCTTTAGGTTTGGAACTCAACATTTCTGGAATTTTAAATCCATCTGGGATTCTCATATAGATATCAGTATCTAATGATCCATATAAATATGCTGTAACAACATCCATGAGACGCATTTCGAGATTTTTATCAGCTGCTAGACTCATCAAGAATCTAAAAGTGATTGCATCCATAACAGGAGAATATGTTTCCTCATAATCAATTCCAGGCCTTTGAGAAAAACCTTGGGCTACGAGACGAGCTTTGTATCTTGTAATCTCATTTTTCTCATTTCGTTTTCGGACGAACACCCATTTGTATCCAACAGGTTTCACATCTTTGGGTGTGAGCACAATAGGTCCGAATACATTTCGTTTGTTAAGGGAATCTAGTTCGACTTGAATTGCATCTTTCCATTTTATCCAGTCATGTCTCTTTTGACATTCATATACAGACTTCGGTTCTGGATCTTCGTTTTCTTCATTTATTTCCTTTGCTAAAAGATATGAGAAAACATCATCAATACCATCCATCTCACTTCGTTTCCATATTTTTCCATTATGGATGTAATTGATAGAAATCTCGTGATTTTCTTCAGATTCAAGATGCTCTATATTATCGTTAGATTCACAATTTTCTTCTTCCAAAATATTTTCTGTTATTTTGGGAGTATCATGCTTTTCACTTTCCTTACGTTTTCTAGGAACTTTATCTTTCGAACCAATAGGTCTACCGCGCTTCAAACGTGTTCCTGATTCACGTGTATCAACTGCCGCTCCATATTTTTGTGGTATTTCAATACGAGCAGGAGTATTCGCAGCTGGTATGTGTGATTTAGTTACCATTTTGGTATCGGCAAATGCATCAGGTAATTGATTTGCTATATTTTGTAACTGCATGATACGTCGAACTTCTAGTTCTGACTGTTTCGTAGGAGGATCAAGGTGTAATAAAGATGGCACATTCCATTTGATTTCCTTTCCTACTTGATTATTGTCTCCCCCTAGAGTTGGGAACTCTTTCTCATTGAAATGACAATCGGCAAATCGTGCCGTAAACACATCACCAGTTTGTGGTTCTAGGTATCTTATTATTGATGGAGAATCATAACCAATATATATTCCTAACCGTCTTTGCGGTCCCATCTTTGTACGTTGCGGTGGTGCTATTGGAATATAAACCGCACAACCAAAGACTTTTAGATGAGAAATATTTGGTTCTCTACCAAATGCTAATTGTAATGGGGAATATCTATGGTACGCACTGGGTCTTATCCGAATGAGTGCTTCTGCATGCAAAATGGCATGTCCCCATACGGAGGTTGGAAGTTTTGATCTCATGATCAATGGCCTTGCAATCAATTGCAATCGTTTAATTAATGATTCTGCCAAACCGTTTTGGGTATGAACATGAGCAACTGAGTGTTCTACTTCAATCCCTGATACCATACAGTAATTATTAAATGCTTGGGATGTGAATTCACCAGCATTATCTAATCTAACTCTTTTAATTGGATGATCAGAGAACTGAGCTCTTAATTTGATTATTTGAGTTAGAAATCTCGCAAATGCCATATTTCGAGATGATAATAGGCAAACATGTGACCATCTACTTGACGCATCGATTAATACCATAAAGTAGTAGAATGGTCCACATGGCGGATGTATAGGTCCACAAATGTCACCTTGGATTCTTTCCAAGAACTTTGGTGATTCTTTATCGATTTTGGTTGGTGATGGTCTTATGATTAATTTCCCAAGAGCACATGCAACACATGTCATTTTATTACTCTGATATAGATCTTGGGTCTTCATTGAATGGCCATGTGAACTTTCAATGATTTTTCGCATCATTGTAGTGCCTGGGTGACCAAGACGGTCATGCCATAATGTAACATCTTCTGGATTTCTTTTGACCACAAGGTTTGATTCTATCGCATTAATATAAGTCTGATGTAATCCAGAAGGAAGTTTTGGAAACTTTTCCAGTACAAGATTTTTGCCTGACTTTTCAGAAGTTATATACATATACTTCTTTCCATTCTCAGTTGCAGACTGAGTTTCATATCCTTGAAGGTATATATCCTTGAAACTCAGCAAATTTCTCTTTGAATTTGGAGAATATAAAGCATTTTTTATGGAAAACTTTGTTCCATTAGGTAACATAAAGTTTGCTTTGCCAATTCCTTCAATCAAATCCGTAGGACCTGATATTGTGTTTACAGTCATTTTTGCTGACTTTAAGTTAGAGAAATATCTCTTATCTTTCAGTATAGTATGTGTTGTACCACTATCTGGAATGCAAACTTCTCTACCAATTTGCTTAGTTGTTGTTCCATTATCCATTTCTGTAACACACAATTAATATTAATAAAGAAAATAAAATTTCATAAGTAAACATTATATAATTATACATTGATTATAAGCACACACTCACTTATACATTAAACTATAATTATACATTAGTTGTTTCGAAAAACAATTTTATTCTAGAACTGAAAATACATAATAGTAATAATAATTTATGGCATCACTGGCATTATTGGGCTTGATTACTATAAGCATTTTAATTATCTTGATGAGTGGCCTCGTCGACATCGTCCATAAAGTCAGAAGACTCAAGGTATGTAGATGTTGTACCCTCAAAGTGCTCATTAAGATTAACTTCCTTTGCTTTGCCTCTGATGGTTTCTTGGTACAACTTACATAGATGCTGAGGAGTTCGGCATACTTGAGACCAATGCCCCTTCGATCCACATCTGTAACAGACGTTCTCGTTTTTACGAGTAGGGTTTTCTTGGGCTTCATTCCCTTTTCCACGATCGGATCGATTCCACGTGTTGGATCCCCTTCCTTTTGGGTTGTAACTCCTTTCATTACCACGATTAAATCGATGGCCACGACCACGACCGTAACCACGACCACGACCACGACCACGATAGGAAACATTTCCTCTTTCCGGATTTTTTACATCCGTTGCATTCACCTCAGGAAATGCTTTGGTTCCTGTGGGTCGGATATTGTGGTTTTTGATAAGGAGTTCATTATTTTTCTCCGCTATCATGAGCGCTACAGCGAGTTCAGAGAACCTCGTGTATCCACGGTTTCTGTATTGTTCTTGTAGAACATAATGGTTTTTGTGGAACGTTTGGTAAGTTTTCTCAAGCATTTCTGCTTCCGTCACGGGCTTACCGCAATATTCTAATTGCGCCGCTATCCTTAATATAGCGGAATTGTACGTTTCCACCTTTTCAAAATCTTGAAACCGCAGGTTCGCCCATTCATCGAGTGCATGGGGAAGAGTTATTTTCTTCTGGTTATCAAGCCTCTCCTTTAGGGCTTTCCAAAGATCTAGAGGATCTTTTATCCTTGCATAGTCATGCGTAAGGTTTTCATCTAGGTGCTTTCTCAGAAATATTACGGCCTTAGCCTTTTCATGAGATGCCGTTTTGTTTCCTTCTTTTATTGTGTCGAGTATTTTCTCTGAATCTAGATGAAGCTCCATATTAGTTATCCACGCCGTGTAATTTGCCCCAGTTATTTCTAAGGCCGGAAACTGAAGTTTCTCGATATTTGCCATTTCTGAATTTCCAAGACACAAAATAGTAAATTTTATTAGAATTTTATAATATTTAAAATGAACCGTTTACATTAATCATGCAAGCAATTACAAATAGAAATAGTGTATAGAAAAGTAAACCGATATTCATCGTAAATTCCCCCGGAGCAAATTCTCCAACAAATAAACCGTAAATAGAAATACAAATTAGAATTGCAACTAAAATCAAAAACGCGCGAATCATCTTTCTTGAAAAAAAAAAAACCGGAGGAGAGCGATTTGAAAATATTTGAGAGAAGATGAGTAATTTTTGATGAAGAAAATGAGTGAAGTATGAGTGTATTTATAGATGTAAAAATACTGTTCATAGCCGTTGTAAAAAGGTAAAATTTTTGAAAATTTTTCTTTGTGACCGTTGGGGTTAAATCGTTAAATCGAAAATTAATCCGAAAATATTGTAATAAGTAGTCAATCAGATTCCATAAATTTCATAAATAATTTATATAGACCACTAAGCATTTATATAATAGCCATATTATAATAAACATGTAAATATTAATCGTAGTATAGTGATAGTCTAATTTTCATTTTTAAATAAATTTTGCGGCGGCACAGCCGAGCCAAACGATTATAATGTAATTAATAATCAAGGTTTATTAACGAGGCGACATACCGCCCGCATTAATATAGGTAAATAATGGTGAATTAAAACAACCACTATAAAATAATAAATAATAATATAGGCGGTATACCGGCCATTATAGCAGGGTAAATATGATACATATAAACTTTACCGAATTGCAGAGTGATCGTGCTGATAACGTGTTATAAAATAAGTTATAATTTTATAGTATCGAGAATTTTAAATAAGAGTGAAATTTTATACCCGCAGAAGAGGGATAATACTGATACAAGAGAGTAAACGAGAGAAAGTTTATTATATAGAGGAGGAGGAGAGAATTGTGTGTCTTACAATGATCGAAGTCGATCGTATATATAGAAGTAAGAAAAGTAAATTACTATGTATGCACAGTGATAATGGGCTCCACACTTGTTACATTTACACGAAGTTTGGGTAATTCGGTGCTGTCATTTTTGACATTTGTTTCATGCACGTTTATAACAAAATGAGATTTTACTGAGAAAACAAATAGTTAGACAAAGGACCATGGGATGGGATTAAGAATTTTAAACAGAAAGCTTTGTATAGCCTTAAAGACCTAGCGAGTAGGTGATCAGAAGGCTAAGCACATGGATGATGGCTATGTCTCTCACTCTCTTCCTAGGATTATATTACACGACAAAGGAATAAAATTTATCCTGATTTAGGAGTCGTCTTAAATATTACCGATTTTAATAATTTGCCATGTGGAAATTGTCATGTTTGTCTGACCAAACTAATGCACTTGGGAGTAGCAATGAACTATTGCAGTGGAGCAAATTTAAAACCTGTAAAGCAATACATCAGTTTCCATATAAACTGATATAATCCCACAGCTTGCATAAAACAATATTTACTGAAACTAAAAACCAGATGAAAAATAATATTTACTGAAACTAAAAACCAGATGAAAAATAATACCAACAAAATTTGGTGTAAAAAAAGGGCTTATTGGCCAAATAGCCATATTTGAGAGCAAAATTAAAAATATAGCACTGATTTTGACGTTATTAGATCTGTTAGCATTTGTGCCATTTTTTCTCGGTTTTGTCCCTCTTTTCAACCGGTTGCCAGTAATTGAAAAAAAACTGTGATCAATAACTTTATGGTGATGTTGATTATTGTAAGATTAATGAAAATTACAATGGAAAGAAAATGTTTAAAAAACGATGTTGATGATTACGGTGGCAATGATTATTGAACTGGCGGTGACAGTAACTATGAAGATGGTGATTACGATAGAGTGATTACAGATGAAACAGAGATCGTCAATCCAAAAAGAAGCAGTCATCTTTCATACGATGTTAGCCATGCTATGACTGCAATGATCGGAAAAACATATAATATTGTGGAAGAAGATGAACAGAGTAAATAGAATAGAACATTATAAATGGAATAGTTCATATTAATGAAATTAAAAAAATAGTTTACTAATAGTGGAGGTAGTGTTTACTCTAAAGTCAACCCAAACATTTTATAAACTAAATTCAAAATACTAGTCACTAAACCCCTAAAAGAAAATATAAACCCTAACCCAAATATCAAATATGCACATAGTACATAATATGAACCATTATCAAAATAGAATAGTAACAAACGAAATAACATAGTACATATTAATGTTCAAATATTGAAATGTCTTTAATTGTAGGGAATGAGGTAATGTTCACCCTAAAGTCAATGCAAACTTTCCATAAACTAAACCCAAAACACTAATCACTAAACCCTAAAATGAAATATAAACCCTAATCCAAATATCAAAATATGCACATAGTATATAATATGAAGCATTATCAAAATAGAATAGTAACAAACGAAATAACATAGTATATATTACTTTTTAAATTTTGAAATGTCCATGATTGCAAAGAATGAGGTTATGCTTATCCCAAAATTAACTCAAATCTTCCGTTAAACTATATCCAAAACACTAACCACTAAACCATAAAAGAAAATATAAAACCTAACTTAAATATCAGAATATGCACATAGTGCATAACATAAAATATTATCAAAATAGAATAGTAATAAACGAAATAGCATAGTACATGTTATTCAAATAACATAGTACAACCGAAAACTTACATGACAAATAAAGGCGACTTAACCGCGTAATGCCATCACGATCTGTAGATTTCAGAAGCAGAGACGACATATGTAGTAGAGATTATGGATCTGGATTGGTAGTGATGGCTATGTCTATGGTAGCTCAATGATGAATGTGAATATGAATGAGATGATAATAATTATGAAAAAATGAGATATTGATTATAGAAAAAAGTATTGATTAAAGACAAAATAAATACAAAACACAGATTAGAATTTGTGATGAGAGTGACAGAAGATAAGGCGGTGGAGATAGAAGAAGAATGGTGGTAGATGATAATCGAAGAAGAAGAAGAAAAATATGTTTTCTCTTTCTTTAACCGGTAAACAAAAGGGTAATATAGTATATATTTCATAAATAATGGAGGTACTTTATTTTTTGGTTATACAGTTAATTATGAATTGTTTTGTGGCTATACAGTCCAATTTTCCTAAAAAAAATTGTCAATTTTTTTTTTGAACTTTTAAACAATATAGTGTGGCTGTGTAGGTAAAGGATGGGTTCTGTTGGGAAGGTGTTTATCCTTTAAGTCAAATTTGTTAAATTATTATACATGGTTTTCATAGAACACATTATTTTTAATATTAAAACCTTAACTAATTCAAGCTAATATCTAAATCAGTTACTGTAATAAGATTATCAAGCTAACAAGTAAAACCTAAACCAATTAATATGGTACATAATGCTCATATATCTTTTTTTTTTTGAATAGAATGTAAAATTTGTTCCAACCCCCGAAAATTGTTTTCTGTACAACCAATGGCTTAAGTCTTAGAAACTTTAATCAAATAATGAGCAATAAAATCTTAGTGTTAGCCCAACGGTCTTGAAGCAAACCATTCGGTGAACCCAAGATCGTAATTGTGGTCTCCCTCCTTTCTGAGTGCGCTTAGCTTGTTTCGAACTTCTTTATCAATGATCTGAATGAGAGTTGATTTCGGTCTAGGAGATTCCTTGTGCTTCATGTTGTTCCTTTCCTTCCGTACATGATAGACAGTGGCTTGGGAAGGAGTACCGTAGCAGAAAAACCTTGTGTGGAGTTGTGTTCAGATTGCTGAGTAGCTGAAGGAGACTGTCCCAAGTAGTGGTGAAGTCTTAGTTGAGCAGCAGTGAAGTGAGGTTGTGCCAAATATCCTCAGTGTATTCACACTCATAGAATAGGTGTGACCGCGACTCCTCTGCATTATAACAGAGTACGCATGTGGATGCACCTGTGCTCCAATGTTTTGTTCCGTCTCCCGTTGCTAGCCGATTGCGCATATATCACCAACTGTTTTGATACAGGAAAAGAGATGCCACGTCATAAGGTTGTTACACAGAAACAGAGCTATAAAAGATGGAAGAGCAGATGAATAGAATAAACCAAGAAAATTGTAAACGTGTTTGTTTTCTTCTTCTTTTCTGTTACGAGATTTTCCTAGAAAATTACTCAATGTTGTTCTAGAATCCTCTTCTTCATTTGGATTCTTCACACTTGAGTTGAGTCTCTTTGTTTCATGAACATTGATTCTCTTTCATTCTATCGACATACGGATTTACCGTATCAGTGGTATCAGAGCCAGGTTTACAATGAAAGAGAATCAATGTTCATGAAACAAAGAGACTCAACTCAAGTGTGAAGAATCCAAATGAAGAAGAGGATTCTAGAACAACATTGAGTAATTTTCTAGGAAAATCTCGTAACAGAAAAGAAGAAGAAAACAAACACGTTTACAATTTTCTTGGTTGATTCTATTCATCTGCTCTTCCATCTTTTATAGCTCTGTTTCTGTGTAACAACCTTATGACGTGGCATCTCTTTTCCTTATGACGTGGCATCTCTTTTCCTGTATCAAATCTCCCCTGTTTAAGAAACTTTGACCACAAAGTTTATGCTTGTTGTTCACATCTTCAATGCTGTCCAAGCATGAAACCTGAAACCGTGACCAGCAATGTAGAAGGTCCTCTCCTGCAACTCTCTGGTTCAGGCAGCACAATTCACTTTCCTGTCTTTTTTTGGTTCTCCATTGGTGCCACACAACTGAAGAATGCTTTCGAAACTCACACCAAGTGACCACAAACAGCAACTGATCTCTCAGTCGTACTGTTATGTACATGAAAGTACGAGACTTTGGAGTTGTTAAAGCAACATGATGCATAACGTTTCTCGCTTTGTTGTCTCGTAGTACTGCAATGTGCTTGTATTTGAATTTCCAAGATTTGAGGAGTTTCTGTTGTTTTGTTTTTCTCTGCAATTTTCTTCCTCTCAACTGCACTTCCGAGGTCGTTGTTATCTGTCCTGTTATGGTTTCCACATCTTCCTTAGCAACCTCAACCTCACTGCCAAAACCAGAGTGTAATTCATCCCTTATATATAGCTTGAGTTCATTAAGGACGAAAGCTTCAGCATTCTCCCTGTAAACAGAGTGTAATCCATTCTTGAGATATAGTTTAAGTTCCGTCAGGACTAATGTCTTAACCTTCTCCCTGTAAACTTCCTCTTCAGCAAGGTAATACAAGCTATTCTTAAGGAGCACATGCTGGGTATGTATCTCCACGACCTTGACCTTGGAGATCCAGTAGTTAGAATTTCCAAACCCTTGCTCTCCATCTGATTCAGACATGTTTGGCTGCTTATCATGGAACTCCTCTTCCTCTATGTCAACTCGTGCCATCTGATCCTCAACTTGCAACACAAGAGAATATCTCTGAATATACTTCATTTCCTGAGAAAAACTGAGATTTTTAGCTTCTGTTTCTCTTGTTTCTTCAGTAGAAAGATCTTCTTGACATGGCTGTCCCATCTTTTTAGAATCCACCACGAGCCAACCCATGAATATTTTCTTGGGCTCATTCTCCTTGTACTTATACTTCCATGTTTTAAAACCCCATAACGGCATCTCTAGCAACACAACTCCAAACACTTCGTGGCTAGCAAGGTTCATTACACCCACAACATATAGCAAACTTGCATTCTGGTTCTTGACAAACTTGACATCACCAACACCTTTCACTCTCATCAGCCAACCATAGACATGACACGTATCCAATCGATTCCAGTTAGCTAGCTTAGTCAAGTTGCCACCAGGTTCCCACACTTTAACACACAGAGCTAGACCCGAGAGTCCCTTTCCCATCAAAACATTTTTCATAGCACTGAGCTCCATAGCGTGTACTGACTTGAGATTTAATTCCTGTACCACTTCCATCTCTAAAACGTATACGTGTTCTCCCATCAATACATTTGTCATCCGACAATGCTCTGTCATACCATGTTCAATCAACTCCTTACTTTTGAACTTAAATTTCCATGTCTTTAGCATTTTACTCACAATCTTCTGTTGATTCTCTCTTCTTCTTCTCAAACACATTAGATCAAACAGCTGGTGTGCGACCAGATCAACCGACTCTACTGATTTTTGAGTCAATTCTCCCACCTCATCTACATCTAAAATGTATGATTCATTGCGTGAATCATTGCCTAGAAGCTGTGAGCTACTGTTGTAAGACCCGAACCCGGCCGGCTAGGCCGCGGTCGATGCCTCACGTCGCTCAGTCCATACCCTGACCGAACCACTCAATTTTTCAGTCTTTATATATACTTTCGCCTAAAGGCGAAGTCTATCTTGGACCTTAGCTTAAGACTACCTTAGTCATTCCCTAGCTTAGATCCTTTCAACTTATGCACAGCGGAATATTATCTATCAACCATTGGTCTAAAACCAATCTAACACTTGCCCGGTCGAATCACCTTAGCCATGATCAGTAGACACAACTACTACCAGCTCCAAGGTTGATCCTGAACCAAATCCAAGTCATACAATAACTGAGGTTCCATTCCCCTAACCATTCTATCTAGATCTATGCAATATTGCTAGATCATACCTTTGCCACATCCACGGAGCTTGATAGCTCTTTGTCTCAGCTGCCTTAGCTGTCTAGCTAGCTCATTCAGCTAGCTGAACTGAAACACTTCACTTGAGGTTCCCAACTCTCTTCCAGCTGATCGAGCTGCGAGGTAGCTTTGCCTAGCTCCCCATCCACTCGTCCAACTCCTCAGTATACCTGTATAAACTCTCCCCTTAGGTACTTAGTCATTCAACCAACCATCCCCACAGACCAAGTACCTTTGGGAAATCTTCAGCTGCAAAACCAACCACAAGCAAACATGCTCCAAAAACTAATTAAAATTCATGATAAATCATGATAATTCATAACTAAGAGAATGGTCAAGTTAGATTTCTCAGAACTGGCCTCGATCATACTGATCTCGCCCATGAACAGCCCATATGGCCATAACTGACCACCTCTAAATCAATGAGATAAAACTAATCTTTCACCATGATAATTCATGATAAATACCCATTAAGAGATATTTGAAGTCGGATCCTAACAATTCCGTATGGAACTATCAGATCTCCACTTACCTGCCCAACCAAGGCCATGGAGAGATTTCTCTGAATCGGCCACTCCATGGTTCAGTACCTCCATGTCTGAACACCATAGAACAAGATTAACAATGCCCACCAGTTCCTGAGTCAATCAACCAACCACCCCACATGACTCAGAACTGATGAGTCTTCACACATACCTAACCGGCCATGGAACCATGTCCCAATGAACCTGGTCAGTCTTGCTCTTCTTCATGGCTCTCAGCCAATCTTGTACCAACCCAAGGTTGATACCTATCATACCATATGATTCCATTACCTCATTGCCACGGCCTGAAGCCATTGGTAATGCAAAACCATAGATCAGGTTCACTCATGAACCACCATGAATCACTAGTTGCTGTATAGCATCTAATTACCATCCCATATGGATGAATTAGTTCAACTATGATCCGCCCCTTTCTCCAGGGTCCTGTATCCCTACAATACATCACAATATATGGTCTCCAAGGGCGTGCCACACTTGGCCTCATATGCACCTCAAGAGACACCAACATAAACCACAAAGTAATCATATGTACATGTTACCTTAGACTTGATCTTACTAGATCTTGTGCTTCCTGTATCATGTCTGGCCATGCTCCTCCATTGCACGCCTCTATCAAGTCTTATCATATACCTCCTGTATTGATAAGAACCAATCATGGGTCGCACCCATCATCCATTCCATGGAACTCCCATGAAAACAATTTCTGCACTGCATCCACCTTCAAGGCTGTTCATGCCTTTGAAGTGGAGTCCGGCCTTCTCCATTCTCTTCTAACCATTTGCGTGTGTTACCATGATGTAGAGGAAGCCTAGGGTGTGTTCATCCATGATCAAACACCACCCAAGGGTCGTGCATCACTTCCCACTTCAGTTCCCATGAAACTGCCTTTCTACACACCACTGCCTTCAAGGCTGTCTCCACCATTGGAAGTGCATTCCGGCCCTCCATCTTCTCTCCTGGCTATTTGAATGTGTAGTATGGATGTAGAGGAAGCCCATGGCGTGGCAAACATCAATCAAAACACACCAGAGGGTCGTTCACAACTCCCCTCTTGATTGCCACCAAAACTGCCTCTTTGCTGCCTTCATCCCACTCTTGGGGTTGGATGTTGCCATCCGACTTTCTCTCTGTTTTCTCTGGTTTTTCTTTGTGTTTCAGGAAGAAGAATGAAGCCCTGACGTGCCTGCAAAGGCACGGACTTGCCCTTGTATTTATAGAAAATGAATGGTCACCTTTCCAAAGGTTGCACCCTTTCGGTATCATTTCTGGCCATTGATTTAATCAATGGTCCAGATCACACCTGTTCGCCTATGGCAGTTACCAGACGTCCTTGACATGCCTAACTGCTCCTAGACATGTCACACACAAGCCTTAGCTGGTTGCCCAAGCCCCTGGTTCAACCACAAGTGCCCACCGGCTCACCGGCACACCCGGGTGGTCCACATGGTCCGACCACTGTCCGGACCTGGCCCAACTGCCCAAGACTTGAACACTCAGTCTAGCTGAGTTGAGCTGATCCCCAGCTGACCCAGCTGAGTGAGCTAGTTCATCCAGCTCAGGGAGCTGACACACTCTTCAGTGAGCTACACTGAGCTGCACTACACTTCATCTAGCTGGTCGAGCTTGCTCACTGCATCGCCCAGCTGTCATACACTTTGTACAGCTCCTTTATACTTGTCTCCTTCTTGGTTTAGCTATATCTTAGCTTCCTGATGCCCTTAACCTTACTTCCAGGCCATGATACCCTTGTGTTTAGGTCACATGACCTGACTGGTGCGTCTCCTTGCACCATGGTCGATCCTAAGGATCATATCCATGATCAGGGACATGACAAGTCTCCCCCACTTAGAATGGATTCGTCCTCGAATCCAGTGGTGCTCACATCCCATAACAAGACAAAGGTTCCAACTGAACTCTTTGCATCATCATCCTTGTTCATTTTCACTGATCACCTTTTTGATCAATGTATGAACAAGTCTCCCCCACTTGGACGGAACTCACTTGATTCCGAACCAAGTGGTCTTCTCTTTTTACATATCACACCATAACAGACTTGTGTCACTGAACTCAACTTTCCAAGTTGCAGTCTAGTATACACCAAGTCAATTATTCTCTGAGCCTAGTCCATGACTAGATCATTTTCAGTCCTTAAGAACTTACTGCATACTCGAGTCTTAGTAGATTTACCCAATCTCTAAGCTACTCAATGTATCAGTCAAGTCTTAAAGAACTCGATCACATTCCAGTCCTGTCCACTCCGGGACTCCACCATCTCAATCCAACCATAGGTCAATCTCCGACTTGGTTGTGCTGCGACCCTCGTCCCTCACTGGACTTAGTCGACCTCATCTCAGCCATCTCGGCTGGTGCCAAACGATACGGACTTTTGGACATTGGGACCGTTCCCGGTTCTAGTTCGATCATGCTCGGGTCAGCCCCTGCAGAAGGCACATCCTGCAGCGCCCGAAACACATCCTTGAACTCTTGAACCAACTGAATCCTCGTCCGGGCTACCACCCCCTACAACCTCCTTAGTGTCAATGGTCGCCAACCAGGCCTCATGACCACCTCCCAGCATATTTTCCACATGGACCGCTGAGATCACTAAGCATCCAGAGGTTGGTCGGATCCTTGGAATCTGATCGGGGGTCCACACCCACTCTCAAACAGCACCCTTCCCCGGTGACAGTCTAAGGTGGCCCGATTCTTTCCAAGACCAATCCATCCCTAAGATCACTTTATGATTCTTAAGGCTAACCACAATCAGATCCACAGGCATCGCCCTTTCTTGGATCATCACTGGGATGTCCCTAACAAGGCCTAGTGAATGCATCCTTTGGCCTCCGGCCGCACTCACTATCCCGGGATCATCCCCTATACCAATGCAAACAACCCCTTTCCGATCATATCTGGACTCACAAACGGTGTGTAGCTCCAGTATCGAAAGGTACGTTGATTCCACACCACTGATCATTAAGTACCTAGATGAGTAAGACATCGGTTTGATCACACATTTGGAAAATGTCCCATACCATTCTCCAAAGTGTAACACTTCTGTGAATGTCCCATACCATTCACAAGAGTGTTTATAATATACCTCAATCCCCATCATACTAAGCCACTTAACATCATATACCCAATCCATTCAAACTGATCTAAGGAATCCTACCTTGGCTTATACCGAGTCCCAGTATACTAGCCTTGTAGTGTCTCCCTTAAACCAACTTGAACCTCGCAAATGCTCACTTGTTTTGAACGGCCACCAAGGATACACTTACCCCCAAAGAGTGCTGCACGTTTCTTTCGACCTAAGCCACTCTCAGGTTCATGTTACTTCCCTGGTCCAGTCATCCATACAAGATCTTGCACTGCATCGATCCGTCCAACCCGTCTATTATTTCCAGATAACTAGATCAACCAACCTTCTGTTTCAGGATCTTGCCCTTGGGGAGTGCATCTTGGCCAAGCTGGTTCACCTTGGAACTTTCCCGTTCACAAGCATGATCCCCTATCTTGCCTCAGCTCCCTCTTGGCTCACCTAGTAAGGTTCCATGGTCATCTCAGTTTCCAGAAATAATTTCGGTTTGGAACACAATACCTTTGAGCAGTGAGTTGAGCTGAAGTTACAACCCAATCAGAACCTCCACTCATCTGCCTCAAAAGGATCCACACTACCTGAGAAATACTTTGTTCTCATCTGAGCTATGTGCTCCAGCACCCTCAGGTAGTCCACTAACCAAGCTGTCCTAGCTGGTAGATCAATCTAGACCACCTCAGCTACTGGCCCAGCTTGATCATTAGCTGCTGAAACAGCTGCCCAATCAACCGGTTAGTCCTCTCATTGTTTGCAACAATTGTTTGGATCAGCCCGGTTCACATCACAAGAGGATTCAACTTCCCCTTCCAGCTGCAGCTCAGCTCTCCCCCACTAGAACCTCAGTAGGGTTGAGCTGACTTACAGTCAATCCAGCTTCATTGTTAACTTCCTCCAGCTGAGTCAACAATAAAACTGGTGCATTAATCACATCAGCATCTACTTGTCCGGATGCATGGGTGAACAACCACAACCCAATGATCCTAGAATCAAGCATGCTCTGATACCAACTTGTAAGACCCGAACCCGGCCGGCTAGGCCGCGGTCGATGCCTCACGTCGCTCAGTCCATACCCTGACCGAACCACTCAATTTTTCAGTCTTTATATATACTTTCGCCTAAAGGCGAAGTCTATCTTGGACCTTAGCTTAAGACTACCTTAGTCATTCCCTAGCTTAGATCCTTTCAACTTATGCACAGCGGAATATTATCTATCAACCATTGGTCTAAAACCAATCTAACACTTGCCAGGTCGAATCACCTTAGCCATGATCAGTAGACACAACTACTACCAGCTCCAAGGTTGATCCTGAACCAAATCCAAGTCATACAATAACTGAGGTTCCATTCCCCTAACCATTCTATCTAGATCTATGCAATATTGCTAGATCATACCTTTGCCACATCCACGGAGCTTGATAGCTCTTTGTCTCAGCTGCCTTAGCTGTCTAGCTAGCTCATTCAGCTAGCTGAACTGAAACACTTCACTTGAGGTTCCCAACTCTCTTCCAGCTGATCGAGCTGCGAGGTAGCTTTGCCTAGCTCCCCATCCACTCGTCCAACTCCTCATTATACCTGTATAAACTCTCCCCTTAGGTACTTAGTCATTCAACCAACCATCCCCACAGACCAAGTACCTTTGGGAAGTCTTCAGCTGCAAAACCAACCACAAGCAAACATGCTCCAAAAACTAATTAAAATTCATGATAAATCATGATAATTCATAACTAAGAGAATGGTCAAGTCATATTTCTCAGAACTGGCCTCGATCATACTGATCTCGCCCATGAACAGCCCATATGGCCATAACTGACCACCTCTAAATCAATGAGATAAAACTAATCTTTCACCATGATAATTCATGATAAATACCCATTAAGAGATATTTGAAGTCGGATCCTAACAATTCCTTATGGAACTATCAGATCTCCACTTACCTGCCCAACCAAGGCCATGGAGAGATTTCTCTGAATCGGCCACTCCATGGTTCAGTACCTCCATGTCTGAACACCATAGAACAAGATTAACAATGCCCACCAGTTCCTGAGTCAATCAACCAACCACCCCACATGACTCAGAACTGATGAGTCTTCACACATACCTAACCGGCCATGGAACCATGTCCCAATGAACCTGGTCAGTCTTGCTCTTCTTCATGGCTCTCAGCCAATCTTGTACCAACCCAAGGTTGATACCTATCATACCATATGATTCCATTACCTCATTGCCACGGCCTGAAGCCATTGGTAATGCAAAACCATAGATCAGGTTCACTCATGAACCACCATGAATCACTAGTTGCTGTATAGCATCTAATTACCATCCCATATGGATGAATTAGTTCAACTATGATCCGCCCCTTTCTCCAGGGTCCTGTATCCCTACAATACATCACAATATATGGTCTCCAAGGGCGTGCCACACTTGGCCTCATATGCACCTCAAGAGACACCAACATAAACCACAAAGTAATCATATGTACATGTTACCTTAGACTTGATCTTACTAGATCTTGTGCTTCCTGTATCATGTCTGGCCATGCTCCTCCATTGCACGCCTCTATCAAGTCTTATCATATACCTCCTGTATTGATAAGAACCAATCATGGGTCGCACCCATCATCCATTCCATGGAACTCCCATGAAAACAATTTCTGCACTGCATCCACCTTCAAGGCTGTTCATGCCTTTGAAGTGGAGTCCGGCCTTCTCCATTCTCTTCTAACCATTTGCGTGTGTTACCATGATGTAGAGGAAGCCTAGGGTGTGTTCATCCATGATCAAACACCACCCAAGGGTCGTGCATCACTTCCCACTTCAGTTCCCATGAAACTGCCTTTCTACACACCACTGCCTTCAAGGCTGTCTCCACCATTGGAAGTGCATTCCGGCCCTCCATCTTCTCTCCTGGCTATTTGAATGTGTAGTATGGATGTAGAGGAAGCCCATGGCGTGGCAAACATCAATCAAAACACACCAGAGGGTCGTTCACAACTCCCCTCTTGATTGCCACCAAAACTGCCTCTTTGCTGCCTTCATCCCACTCTTGGGTTGGATGTTGCCATCCGACTTTCTCTCTGTTTTCTCTGGTTTTTCTTTGTGTTTCAGGAAGAAGAATGAAGCCCTGACGTGCCTGCAAAGGCACGGACTTGCCCTTGTATTTATAGAAAAGGAATGGTCACCTTTCCAAAGGTTGCACCCTTTCGGTATCATTTCTGGCCATTGATTTAATCAATGGTCCAGATCACACCTGTTCGCCTATGGCAGTTACCAGACGTCCTTGACATGCCTAACTGCTCCTAGACATGTCACACACAAGCCTTAGCTGGTTGCCCAAGCCCCTGGTTCAACCACAAGTGCCCACCGGCTCACCGGCACACCCGGGTGGTCCACATGGTCCGACCACTGTCCGGACCTGGCCCAACTGCCCAAGACTTGAACACTCAGTCTAGCTGAGTTGAGCTGATCCCCAGCTGACCCAGCTGAGTGAGCTAGTTCATCCAGCTCAGGGAGCTGACACACTCTTCAGTGAGCTACACTGAGCTGCACTACACTTCATCTAGCTGGTCGAGCTTGCTCCCTGCATCGCCCAGCTGTCATACACTTTGTACAGCTCCTTTATACTTGTCTCCTTCTTGGTTTAGCTATATCTTAGCTTCCTGATGCCCTTAACCTTACTTCCAGGCCATGATACCCTTGTGTTTAGGTCACATGACCTGACTGGTGCGTCTCCTTGCACCATGGTCGATCCTAAGGATCATATCCATGATCAGGGACATGACAACTGTTCTCAAGCAAAGCAGTCTGCATATCATCTATCTTATGGCTTGGTTCCAAAACAGAATTTGATACCTCGTTTTCTTGCATCAAATCAGTTGATTCCACTTTGGTAGTTGAATCACCTTCCTCTCGTACATGAATCGGTGGAACTCCTGCCGACTCAACTTGCAATTCCAAAACAGTCCTCTCTTGAATCTCCTTGGCTGCTCTTCGTGATTCATCATCCACGAAATCACAGTCCACATTTGGTTCAAGTGAATCCTTCGAATCTACTTCCAACAATGCAACCTCTCGAGTCGAATGGATATCAAGATTGACGAGATGGTCCTTCACTTCTTGAATCACAGTAACTCGGTCAGTCAAAACCGACTCGTCTCTCTTCGCCTCCAACTGCTTCCGTTCTGGATCGTCAGGTTCACCAAACCACCATAGCAAGCTCGTCTTTAAATCTTTCCAAGTTTCAAAATACTTGATCTCGTGACGTCTTTGAACAAACGCTTCTGCTTCACCTCCGATCAGATACACAGCTAAAGCCAATTTGTTCAAATCCGTTTAATCATCAGTCGCAAACTGATCTTCCAAAGCTGAAATCCATGGACGCAAGTCACCGGAATCACCATCGAAGACCAGAAATTCCACACCTGCCATCGATTCCGAGGATGCGCTGGCTCTGATACCACTGATACGGTAAATCCGTATGTCGATAGAATGAAAGAGAATCAATGTTCATGAAACAAAGAGACTCAACTCAAGTGTGAAGAATCCAAATGAAGAAGAGGATTCTAGAACAACATTGAGTAATTTTCTAGGAAAATCTCGTAACAGAAAAGAAGAAGAAAACAAACACGTTTACAATTTTCTTGGTTGATTCTATTCATCTGCTCTTCCATCTTTTATAGCTCTGTTTCTGTGTAACAACCTTATGACGTGGCATCTCTTTTCCTTATGACGTGGCATCTCTTTTCCTGTATCATGTTTAGATATAAATCACATTAAGACACAGAGTTAAAACTTAAAACAAGAGAGAAGTGAAAATTAAAATGAAGTGAAACATTGAGATTAAATCAACCTAAACGTGTACGATGAAAATTTGGTAAGTGAGTCAAATCTAACTATGAAATTAGTTGATAGGGTCATTCATAGTTTTAATTTGTAAAGATGATCTTGGTTTTTGACCGTGTGTAAATGTCCCTGCACACCCTAATCGACTAACATATTAAAGGAATTGCCATTGTTTCCCTGGATCATTTCCACACGTGAGAGACGAGGTGGAGGCGGAGCTCTGCGGCAAAGGAGGTGGAGGCACGAAGAGTTAGGTTTTTTTTTTAGGTTTAATTTTTTTCGGTTTACCTTTTGGTTTACTTTTAAACCAATTTTGTTTATTTTATATGTAAACCAGATTTAATTTCTGAATAAGTTGTAATTTAATTTTAATTTATAAAATAATTTTAATCTATAAATTAGTCTAAATTAAATTGCAATTTTGATAATATAATTTTTTCTCTTTTTTTTTTAATTTTTAACCATACAAATAATAATAAAAATTATACGGTATTAAATAATATTTAATCGCATATAGAAAATGCTATATTATATTAAAATACGATAGCAATGCAAAAAACTGCTATCTAATGTATTTGATTTATTATGACGGGCGATAATATAATGTTCATAAAACCCGCTATCGTATAGTTAGATAGCGTTATTCAGCTAAGAAAAGCGTTTTTTCCCTTTTCTTCTTTGAACAGATTTGTTGTTCCAACTTTAACGGCTCGTTGTTCCATGCTCTCAACCGAATCTCCTTCTACTGAACCACATCTAAGTGAGTCAGAATGTTCCTGCGAAATCTTGGCCCAGTCTCACACTGCTTTTGCTACATCAAACAGGTTCAGAAAGACATAAATAAACACCAATCCGACCGTTCACTTCACAATCCCACCGTTGATTATGAAGTATGATATGTCATGATTATTTCTACAAAATTTCAACTTGATAAGAATTCATTTACCTTGCCAAATGATCTCTTGAAAATACTGCGACAGAACGATTTTCCCAGTTTCTGCAGATTTGGATATTTTGGGCCAACTTCGTAGGTGGTTTACGAATTTATTATAACTCCGATAAGTAATCCGATTGATCCTATAAATTCTATGAAATGAGATATTTCCAAAGATTACTTGTTTGTGATCCAGTTCCCTTTATTCTAACCGTAATTCTCTTCTAAAGTAGCCAACACGTACACTGTTTCCTGGGTTTTAATTGCAGTTTTTTCATAGATTTCTTGTCCAAGAAGATAACTTATTAAAATGGTTGGTTATCCAAGAGAACAAAGGCTCATACTTACATTTTTAGACTCCTGGGTTGATGGTGGTTATGTGTGCACCTTGCGAAGCGCCACAAGCCTTCAAATTGTCTCCTCTAAACTGCTTTACTTTTTCTTCTACTTATTCTTCTCTTCTCCAACACTGTTTTCTCTGCGCATCTGCTCCGTTCTACTTTTTACAACCATACAACCATCACAGTCATGCTTTAGACCATACCACTTCATCTTCATCTGGCGCGCCTCCACAATATTGCTCACCACGGCCGTTACACCACTTCATATTCTCCGTCTCTCCTCTCTTGATTTCACCTTCTCCGTCCGACGTATTTCTGTTGTATATTTTTCACTTCTCTGGTTTTTATTCCATGCTTTCCATTCCTCCATGAATCTGAGTTTTCTTTCTTTTCTATCACGATCTCTCATCTTTTTCAGAGCGGCTGCGGAATCGAATATGTATTCATATTATATATATATCCATGCTCACGACTTAGAACGACAAAACCCTTGATGTTCAATATTTGTCTTCTTAGTGCATGGGTTTTGTTAGGCTTGGCTTATCAACTTAAATGGATTCCCCGATTCCAGACTTTTTTTTAAATGAAAGGAATTGAGATGTTACAGTTAGGATGTTGCCCGGACGTTTAATTTGTGTGTCTTCTTTATTTTTGTCAGCATTTGTGTGTCAAAAGAGTATATTGCTAAACTTTAATCATATTTACACGATTACATATGCTTAGGTAATATCCAAGAGGACCAAGACAAAAACTATTCAATTGGTGACACACAAATGGCTCCAATTGACTCCAATGGGTGACACTTTGATGAATCAAAAAATGGAAAAATGAACAAATTTCATTTGAGGAAATGAATAAATATAAAAAGAGGAATGACGATGAATAATCTTTTAAAAAAAATTATATTTATTCCTCATCAAAATTTAGAAAGAATATTTTTTTCCATAAATTCATCTAAACATGAGGAGAAGAGAGAAATTTGATGAGATCTACATGTAATAAAATTGATAAAAAAATCAACATAAATGGTATAAAAGTAGAGGAACAAAGAATTCATCATCTTTTTTTTCCTAGAACATGGTCATCAATTGGAGCTATAACACTGAATTTGCTGGAACTGGAAGAGCAGGTATTGGGCATTTCAAATTGGAGTTCGAGTTTGGTGTTTCTGATCTAAGAGAAAAGAATAGTAGTCTGAAAAATGAATATGGACAGAGTGATACCTCAAGAGAAAAGATCAAACAGGTTAAACACGTAACGTAATGTACATATGCGCATGGTAGCGTTTTCAAGAGAAAAGATCAAACAGGTTAAACACGTAACGTAATGTACATATGCGCATGGTAGCGTTTTCATGCACCGACCGTTGACTGACTTAGTCAATCACTAGCCGATTTCACATTATTCATCATTTAAATATTAATTTGTCTCCTATTTACTAAAAACAAAAGTTATACTATTGCATGTAAAGTTACAGAAAGAAAATATATCATTTTAATTCTTATATTACGTATTAATAAAATATATATTATTTTAAATCGGCATGTGCTATGTCAAGAAAAAAACATATTTCATACTTCATATATCGCGATATGTTCAACTCATATCCAACTATAATAGAATACTGTAAAAACATACATACACATACTTTCAAAAATTTCAAATGATATATATGTTGTTAACTTTTTTTAGGCGAAGATATACACTATTCGCCACATGAACTATCATATCATCTAATTTTACTAACGTGGATGTTTTGTCAACTATTTTTCTGACGAGGATGCACATAAATAATATTAGAAAATAGTCATTTTATAATAAAATATTTTAGAAAATTTTAAATTTTTTATTATATCTTAAAATTAACAAAAAATAATTAAATAATAAAATTCTAATATTATAGAAGAAATATATTTGTTATAATATTTCGATCCTATCACAATATTGTCCTTAGACTATGTACAATGGTTAAAACATTCAACACTCTATTTTTCATCTTTTAATATTTCACACTAGATTTTGATCCGCCCTTAAAAGGGCGGGTATATATTTTGTTTTTAATTTAATTTTTGATATTTTTTCTTTGTGATTATATTTGTATTATATTTAAAATCATATTTGTGTATAAATATTAATCAAAATATATTTTATAGCAATTTAAAAATTGATCTGGTATACGCACAGTTAAAGTTGGGTTGCGGATCGAACTCGTCCGCTGACCCGCCAACCCGTGGATTTTCAATTTTGTTTTGGTCAAAATATCTGATCCGCGCAACCCGCAAACAAATAATTTTATACTCGCACCCGCTCCGCTTAATTTTGTAGTTATCCGCGGGTTATATATATATATATATTAAAAATTATTATTTGATTTTTATTATTAAAATATATTTATAATAAAAGATTTATACATGATTTAAATTTTAAATTATTATTTTTAAATTCCTGTATTTTTTTTAAATTTACCTTTTTAATTTTTATTTTCTTAATATTTTGCGGGTCGACGGGTAGTCACGATCCAAAATTCACCAACCCACATTCACTCCGCATAAATTACTCATAACCCATACCTATAAATCGATTTTTCAAATAGTTGGACCAAACTTATGAGGACGGATATATTTTTAGGCTTTGAATATTTTAAAAATAAATAACTTTGTTGATTAAATTTACAAACAAAAATGAAGAAAGGCGTTGACATGTGAATTAGAGCGCAAAATGTATTAAAGAAAATGCGGCAAGACTTAACTCACACGTAATAGGCCTGATTTTATTTTGAGTCTTTATGTGTGAGGGTCAACCCACTGGACTAATAGTAATGGGCCTGATTTAAAATCTATTCAATTGGGCCGAGATATAAAGGTGTAAGGTCAGTTAATTTTCGAGAAGGAAGAGAAGTTGTTGTTTAGATTAAAAGCACGGGCAAGTATAAGTGTATAGATAAAGTGTATTAAAATATATTAAAAGGGAGTTATAAAATTTAAAAATGGACAATTTTATCAATAGGACAAACTGCAGAATTAATAGAATAGATTATCTCATGAGTATTTTTTGTTATTTTAGTTATTTTAAGATAAGTTTGGGTAATTTGATATGAAATACCCACGAATAGAGTAGTTTTGTTATTTTAGTTACTTAATTTTAACCGAATATAACAGGTATACAAAACTTTTATGGTTCTTTTACATAAAAATCATGTCCACTTAAACCCATGAAGACACAATTTGAATCCAACCCAGTTTTCATAATATATGAATGAGACTTTTCCAAAACTAAAAAATGATACTCAAAAGAACTTCCCTACCCGAATAGATACGTGTATATTTATTCTTTTTTTTATCAACATAAACCTTCATTAAAAGATTAAACAGAGTTACAGTATACCTAAATCACTATGTAATAATTTCTAAAAATTATGTGTATTTATTTGTCAATCAAAATATATTTTAATTTGAAAATCTAATACCACATATAGGTTAAATATTTTTAAACGTATAACCGTTTAAAGTATATATCAAATAGATTTGAAAAAATAGATTCATTTAATTTTAAAATCTAATAGGATTATCTATTTAGACCTATGAGAACTATACTGATGTACTTAGACCTATTTAAATCTATTTAAATATTTGAAGTAATCAAATCTAATAATTTTAATATTTGAAATAATCAAATCTAATTTATTAAAACATTTTAAAATATTTTGAACCGTATAAAATATGATAAAGAAATCAGTTGTCAAACATATTGTTGCATGGATATTAAAGAATATAATTACTTAGCATTAGCTGTTAAAAATATATTAGTCGACCAAATATGAAAATATTAGTCATTTACATATTCGGTCAAAAAATAATTAGTCATTTATTTCTACATTTTCACATACATTATGTACTGTCAGTTATCTCTTGTCAGTTATTGTATGTATATGAGAGAAAGAACAGACAATTTTGGAATCGTAAAGGAGGTTACAAAATATATTAGTAAGTGTTAGTTATATAAGGCAGTTATATTTATACGCAGTTACCACTTACCACTAAACTCACATATGCACGTACATATTCGTTTACATAGAAATGCAGTTATATACTGATTTCTGTTTTTTTTTTAAGTTGGACATAACTAATATCAATAGGTCATGTTGGAGAATTAATAGAATAGATCTTCTCTTTTTTTTTCCATCTGGTGAAATTCATTCAAAATGAAATAGCAGTTGTAATACACAAGCTGGCGGCAAAATAAGAAAGCCCCAGAAACAAAAGCCCACATGAAGGCGGCAACTAGAACCCACACAGGGGTGACTTAGATATACGACTAATCACTACACAAGAGCATTAAACAAAATAATTCAACAGACTTTAGACACAAGCACAAACCAATGATCAGGGAAATATCGTTGCTGCCTCTAACCAGTACACGATAACATCCACTTCTTACAACCACACCATAACTTACCGCTGCTGCTTACGCCCGCCAAACGGTAACGTCCAAACTCCAAGAACCTGAGACTTCGTAACCCGACAAGAGGGACCGCCAATTCGATCAACCCAACCTTCGGATACGGATCCGACGCCCATACATCCACTTAATCCTAGATAGAAGCTCAACTAAAACCCCACAAAATCGAAGTCTTGCCGACAGAAACTCTCCGGATGCACTCTCGGCAGAAGAACCATACGACAAGCACTCACTGCATCTATAACTCTAAACTAAAGTCTGCTAAATCAAATGCTAAGCTCCACATATAGCAATACAAACGAACGGCCAAAAAGGAAATATGGCCACCACACACGCTGATACCAATCCCGAACCTTACCACTGTAGTCAAACCAAGCACAACATACAACTAAACCAACAACACCATAAACCAAACTAAAATCAACGCACACCACGAACAAGGAGGCCTCGAGAGAAGATCTAAAAGGGAAACACGACCTATCTCTCGGCCATAAAAAGCCGACTCGACCAACCATAACCCCTGCAACACACCGCGCCTCGACTCCAGAGCAAGCCGGATCTCCACCTTCGCCGAAGATCTCCCGCGCAGCTCCTTGAAAACAGAGATTCGCCTGACCAGAGACCGGAAACAAAGCGATATGAGAGGGGTTTTGATCGTGAAGCAAAGACAAAGACTATTTAAAGGAGAACGGAGCTCCCGACGGTCTGACGCGCGCGGACGCGCCGGTAACGTCGGAGCAGAACTAGGGTTTCAAATTCGTGCTCTTTTCTCTCTCGCCGCTTTTTTGATAGAATAGATCTTCTCTTTCTTCCACATTATTATTCAACATACAAACAATTTTAACAGAATACAATAGTTTTATTTGATAAATTTTAACAACCTATTTTACTAATTCATAATTATTTTTCCTACATCCAAATTATATAAATCTAGTCTCTATTTATAGAGATTCAAAATAATAAATCTTCATATAGAATAAGAAATACTAAATTAATAATGATATTATTAGTTTTAGTTAATTAAGAGCATACAAAAATATCAAAAACATTTAGAAAGTGACATTTGTCACAAATGGTCCCACAAATTTGGGTTTCAAGTAATTGAATGTTTTCAACTACATTTAATCTAAGTATACATTTTAAAAAATTCAACTCCCTTTTTACGATGGCTTCAACTATTGTATAAAAGATTCAACCCCCATTGTTTATAGTCTTATAAGAGTTATATATTTATATGTTATAATGATTCAAATTTAATACTAGTGTTGCAGTCGTGTTACTCTCGATCAATCATGGTTATGTTGTTTAGGAGGGTTTAGTGGGAGTACAATTTATGTAGAGTTGGTTGATTCAAAGAATCAATAGATTTGTTGAATGTATAAATTAAGAGTTGAAAATGATTTTTCATAGTTAAAAAATTATCAAAATTTGCTAGTATAATGATTTTCAGAATCCAGTGGCTATATGCAAGATTTTTAAAGTTTTGTTTATGAGTAGAATTATCTAGAATCAAGTCCCAATAATACTAGATTTAACAGGATTATATAATCGTTAAAAACTAAACTTTTTAAATAACAATTTTTTGTAAGTTATTAAACAATAATAAAACAATAATACTAGATCTTACTAAGAATGTTAGAATACATTAACCAATGACACTAGAATTTAAGAATTTTAACAATAATGAGAATTTCACATCCCACTAACACTCCCTTGCATTATTTAGAGTAGCATATCATTAATTATTAATCTCTTAAAACAAAATTATTTACATGACTGCACAACATAACCATGGTTTATCGAGAGTATCACGACTGCAACACTAGAATTTAATTTGAATCATTACAACACATATATAACTCTTAAAAAAATAATATTATGATAGGATCGAAATATTATAACTAATATATCTCTTACATAATATTAAAAATTTATTATTTAACTATTTTTTGTTAATTTTACTAAATAATGAAAATTTATAAAATTTTATATTTTCTAAAAAATTATGTTTACGTGTCATCTTCATCACCAAAAATAGCTGACATAATCAAAATTATATGATGTGGGGATTGGTGTATGTTTTCGCGAAAAAAAAAAGATATATGTTATTTGAAATTTTCGGAAGTACATGTATATTTTTGTTTGGTCATATAAGTTAGGTATGAATTGAACAAATCATGATATGTTAGATATGAAATGACTGTCTTCCTGCTAAATGACTGATAAAATTTGAATTTTTGATCAGATATTTTACTGCATGCTAATACTATTAAAAGTTTTAATAATTTTGTAAAAAAAAAAAGTTTAAACCACAAAAACCTTCCTTAAATTTATATTTTAGAATATCTACTCTGAATATTAGTAAGTATTTTTTGCATAAATTCGTTATTGTAAAAACTTTTCTTTTAAGTTCAGATCTTTTTTTGTCAGCAGTTCAGATCTAAACCAAAGAACTTACTAAAACACATTTTGGCATGTATGTATTTTCACACTTTTAAAGAAATAGAAAACCCAATCCTTGTGAAAAAGAGGAAAAAGAAAAGAAAACCCAATCTTAACCCAAAGAATAAGTTTACATCTCAAACTTTTTTTTCCTCTTTCCGCATTAGTTGTCAATTTATCATTCAAGATTTTCAAACATTCAACGGTCAATTTTTCCGATTCCTAACAGCTAGCGAATAATCAAATCATATGACATAAAAACCTTCTTCATTCACTTTGACCCACTCGCGTTTCCAGAAACCTATGACCAACCATTATCATCGCATTACAAAACATATATATACTCTTCCCAACTTGTCTCCTTCATTATTATGAAGACAGTCAAAGATTTCTCATAGTTTCATTTTTAATTTATATCCTTCTCTTGTTATGGGACTTTCGTTGAGAATGAGACGGCGAGGGGGAACCAAGAAGGACATATTAACTCCGGCGATTACTACCTCGGGGAAGGAGGAGGAGATAGTGATTCCGTCGCAGTTTCAGTGCCCGATATCGTACGATTTAATGAAAGATCCTGTGATTATCGCCTCCGGGATCACCTACGACCGCGAAAACATCGAGAAATGGTTCGAGTCAGGTAACCAAACGTGTCCGGTGACTAACACGGTTCTAGCCACTTTGGACCAGACACCGAACCACGCGATTCGGAGGATGATTCAAGAATGGTGCGTCGCTAAAGGGTCATCGTTAGATCGTGTCCCGACGCCACGTGTCCCCGTCACGGGCCATCAAGCGATCGAGATTTGTGGGAAGTTATTGTCTGCGACGCGGCGTGGAGATCACGTGGTGTGTGTGGAGATGGTCGAGAAGATGAAGAGGTTAGGGCAAGAGAGTGAGAGGAACAAGAAATGTTTTAAAGCGAACGGCGTCGGATTGGTTCTTTGCGTTTGTTTCGACGCGTTTTCTGAAAACGAGAGCGCGTCAGGGTTGTTGGAGGGTGTTTTGCTTTTGCTGACGTGGATGTTTCCGATTGGGTCAGAAGGTCAATCGAACTTAACTTCAACGACGTCGTTTACTCGTTTAGTGGGGTTTATGAAAAGCGGTGATCAAAACGCTGCGTTTTTGGTGAAGGAGCTTTTATCTCTTGACGAAGCAAACGTTCACAAGTTAGCCGCGATTAACGGCGTTTTCGACGCGTTGGTGAAGTCGATTCGCGATTCGTCGTCCCTGACTTCGATCTTCCACATGATCTCTGCTAAACCAGAGACTACGTCGAGATTTATGGAACTTGGTCTGGTTAATTCAACGGTGGAGATGCTTGTTGACTCAGAGAATAGCGTTTGCGAGAAAGCGTTACTGGTTCTAGACGCGATTTGTGAAAGCAACGAAGGGAGGACGATAGTGAGAGGAAACGAACTAGTGATGCCGATTCTGGTGAAGAAGGTTTTGAAGATTTCAGAGTCTGCGAAGAAGGATTTGGTTTCCGTGATGTGGAAGATTTGCAAAACTGGAGATGGGACTGAGGTTGAAGAAGCGTTGCGATTAGGTGCATTTAAGAAGCTTGTTGTGATGTTACAAGTTGGATGTGGAGAAGGGACGAAGGAGAAAGTTACAGAGTTGTTGAAGATGATGAATAGACATATGAAGATTAATGGATTTGTTGATGTTTCTGATTCTTCGATTGAATTTAAGCATTTAAAGAGGTCATCTTAATTCAAAGAAATTGCTTATATTTTGTTAATAAGTTGAAACAACATTTGTTTTCTAAATCATAGACAATTTTGATTCTTGTGACAAAAGAAAATAAAAGACAATTTTGATTCAAAAGAAAACTAGAGTTCAAGGTCGGGTTTGTTACGCGTGAGAGAGAATTTTTAATTCAGTTAATTGATTTGAGGTTCATTACAAAATGATTGGGGAGTAGGCATGCTAAGCCAAATCCGACTTGGATCCGTAATTTGGTGGTTAGCTCGAGCTTTGATATTCATTTTAACGAGGGGTTGGTCCATTTTGATTGTTTCTTTGCGGTAGTGAGTTGCATCTTCGAGTCACTAACCAGATTTAGAAATAGTCATTGTAGTGATGTAGTAATTGGTTTCTTTTTACTAGGGCTGGACAAAAAATCTGAACCCGAAAAACCGAACCGAACCCGATCCGAAAAAGTAGCACCGAACTCGAACCGAAATTGATTAAATATCCAAACGGGTTCAAAATTTCGGTATTCAAAGAACCGAAACCGAACCCGATCCGAATCGAAGTATTTTGGATACCTGAATATATCTGAAATCAATTTATATACTTAAATATATACATTATTTTTATATATAATGTATATTAAAAATATTAAAAATATATAAGATACCTTTAAGTTTTCCAAAATACTCGAAAAATATATGCAAATAGTCAAAAGTAAATGTTTCAAATAGCTAAAGTATAGTAAAAACACCAAAAATAGTTAAATATCTATTGATTTTTTATCCAAATATTCAAAACAAAACCAATTTATATGTTAAATTAAGGTATTTTGACATATATGTTATGAAAATTTATATGTAATATATTATCTTTTTATAGATTTTGAAAATTTAAAGTATATAATGAATTTTGAAAATTTAAAAACATTTTAAATGGATTATCCGAACCCGAACCGAACCCGCAAAGATCCGAACCGAACCCGAACCGAAATTTAGAAATATCCGAATGGGGCTGAAATCTTTGATCCCGAAAACCCGAAACCCGAATGAACTGAACCGAAACCCGAATGGGTACCCGAACGCCAAGCCCTACTTTTTACTAATAAAAGCGATCTTTTCAATAAAGACAAGGTTTTTTTTTTCTTTTTAAATAACCCAATGGTAACCAACCCATCTATAGCTTTATACATGTATAGTATGTACTATGTAACATCAATCTGTTGAAAAATTATTATTTTTACCTTGAAATGCAAGCAATCCGAACTCCATTTGGGTTAGAAGTCTAAACAAGTTTAGGAAAACCAGAGACCAAATTGTGACAAAGCATTTTGCTTCGTTAATACAAAAATGTCTATACAGTTTTTTTCCCCTTTTTGGTTTCATTACAATTTACAAAAGAATGATTTATCTACAAACAAAAAATCATCAGTGTTTTGGTTTGGCTCCAAAAAAAATGGTTTACAAAATGTATTGCTCACTAGCGAAACTATCTGAAGGAAACATTATCATTCCAAGACATCCCTCATCTTCGCCGAAGTAATCATCCGCTGCTCCAATCATCAGCATCTGATCTGGATTCGGAAACTCGTACTTGGGCAGCAAAACTCTCTTCTGTTGATCTGCAAATTCATCACAACAACTCGAACACACATAAAGTGGAGGCAAAGTATCTGAATCATCTATTCCACAGCATCTTGTGTGCTGCCAAACCTCACATACGTCACACGAGATCATCCTCTCTCCATCGTCATCTCTAGCTCTGCAAACACATTTCACCATCCATGTGTCACATCCACCTTGAAACTTCAGATCCGATTCCAAATCAATCCCATATCCTCTCACAGTCAAAGCAGAGCAAGACTCGAGTTTCCCAAACAGCAAGTCGCTATCCTCATCTTCCTTCAGCTCATCGATCTCGCTCACCACAAAGTTTGTCAAGATGCAGTAAGTATCTCTGAAAGTCTCTTCAATGGCTTGCTTTAGATCAAAGACTGTGGCTTGTAACGAGACTGTGACTAGTTCACCTGGAGGCAGCTCTGTGATCTGTTCTGTTCTCATATCAATCAAACTTGGATTGATACGACAAACAAATTGGAACATTTTGTCATCGCTGTCCCATAAAGGCCACTCCTTTATGAAATGTTTGCTGTCTAGGACTACTTGAACTGCAGCTCTCACTGACTCGGAGCTTGGGTAGTTCAACAGCACATTTGTGTATAGTAACAACAGATGATCTCCATGAACATTACCTCCAGCTTTTGATTCAGAGACAACCCTCAAAGGAACCGCCTCAATAACAGGATCTTTCTTCTGTTCCACCACTTCACTACATTCACCAAGCTCCTGTATGGTGTAGTGAAGAATCCTTGTAAGAGGATCCACATAACGTTGAACCAAAACATTCCCAACAGTCACATTGTTCATCGACTTCAACACGTAGTCTAGCAGACCCGTATCTCCGATATGCAATCTAGCTGTATCCCTAACATCTTGCCGAGTCATACCACTCTGCTTCCGTGCTTTCATCTCTTTTAGTGCCTCCACAATGACTCCAGCAGCATACTCCAGTCTCCTCACAGGCCATCTACTTCCCAAATTAGCTGCCACGGTGCTGTAACTCCTGTATCCCTGAGACTTCTCGTTCTCCACGGCATCGCTTTTCTTCATAAACGACCTGTTTGATAGTTTCTTATGAGGAGAATCAGTTGAGAGAGAAGGAGGAGCAGGAGCAGCGTGAAGCTTGTTCTTTTGAGGAGCGTGGGACTTGATGATAAGGATGAACCGCAAGAGATCTTTCAACGTCTTCAAGTGCCCTTCACTCATCTCTCTGTAGTACCGGAAAACCTGCTTGATCCTTTTGCACTGTTTATGCTCACCAAAATCAATCTCAATCTGATCAAGCTCAAGGGAGCCAAGAAGCTCTATAGCATTCTCGTAATCGTTCTTCGTCACACCGTAACTCCCACGACAGAACTTGTATCCCCATCTCCCAAACCACGAGTGTCCATACGCCACACCGTACAGCAACCGAAGATCCAAAGACCTCTTCTTACACGAATCCTCAACAGTTACCATCCTTCAACAAAACACAATTCACTCAATCTCCAACCAAAAAAAAAAACACAAAACGATCACTACCTTGCTCCGAGGCTAGTGCAAATTCGATCCCAAAGATCAACCGTCTCTCTCCCGCACAAGTACCTCGATCCTCCCTCCAAGCCATTGACGCAGATCAAATGACCAAACCCGTTAGTGTGAATCACTCCATGTAGAAGATGCGTTTGCAGATCGAATACATCATCTTCTAGAGGCATACTCCACTCGCTCTCAACCGGTATTATAAAATGATACTTTCGCTTTGACACAAAGTGATTGCTCCATCCTGTATAAAAGATTTAAACTTTCACTCATCTCTGATCCAAATCATTAACCATAACTCAGAATCTAATCCCCTAAACCGAAATTGATTCCGTAATAAACATCCGGTTCTAATCAGAAACTTGAATACGATTAAACCGAAGCGGACGAACCTGTGCACCTGCAGTGATCACAGTAGGGTTCGGAGGATCGAACGACGTCTTCTTCGATGACGTAGAGAGGAATCACTGAGCTCTTCGCCTCGTGATTCAGAAGCGTGCACCAAACAGGCGATCCGCGGACGTTGTACTCCTCGACCTCCGCGAACTCCCGGAGAAAAACCCTGACGTTGTCTCGGAAGCTCCCGCTCCGGCTGATCGGGAACTCTTCTTCTCCCAATCGCTGGAGACTGTACACGCTCGGCCTCCTCTTTCGCTTGCGGCAGGTTTCGATTATCGGAAGCGGCGGCATCGTTTCGTTTTGATCGATTGGTGTGAAAGCTAGGGTTTTTGAGGTTTCATCACCGATCGAAGACGACGAAGAAGACTGATCTCTCGCTCTCAGTCACTCTGTGGAGTTTTTTAGGCGCTTCAATTTGGAACGAAATGGAGTCTGTTTTGACGAAACGGAGTCTGTTATCATCTCGTCAAGATCTAACGGTTGAAGATTGATTTGGTTTTTAGATGCATACTGACCGTACATTTTGTAACTGTAAGTTTGTTACGCTGTAACTACCTCAGTGGAGTTGACCCCGAATCAGCCAACTGCAAACTGATTGTGTATTTTTATTTATTCAGGAGCCTTTTTTTTTATTTTTTACTTTCTTACTATTTTTATTTATTTTTTTGGGGATTAACAGTAAGGGTGGGTGTTCGGATACCCATTTGAGTTGGTTCGGTTCTATTCTGGTTTTTAGGGTCAAAAATTTCAGTTCGATTCAGATATTTCTGAATTTCAGTTCGGATTCGATTCGTATATTTACGGGTTCGGTTCGAGTTCAGATAACCAATTTAACTTATTTTTAAAATTTGAAAATTCATTATATACTTTAAATTTTTCAAAATCTATAGAAAGTAATATATGCATATAAATTTGAATAACATATTTCAAAATACATAAACTTAACATATAAATTGGTTTGTGTTGAATATTTAGATAGAAAACCAATAAAATATTTTAAGTATTTTTGGTGTTTTCAATATTGTTTAGTTATTTTAGACATTTACTTTTGAATATTTATATATATTCAAGTCCTTTGGACAATTTAAAAATGTTTTATATATTAATTTTTAATATATATTAAATTTAAAAATAATTAATATATTTAGGCACATAAATCTATTTCAGGTACATTCGGGTATCCGGACTATTTTGGTTCAGATCGGATTCGATTTTGGTTTTCTAAATACCAAAATTTTGAACTCGTTCGGATATTTAATCAATTTCGGTTTGGATTCTGAAATACCTTTTTAGATCGGGTTTGGTTCGGTTTGATTTTTGTTTAAAAAAAAAGAAATTGGTTTAGCATTTTTTTTTTGTTTTTTTTATCTTAAACGAATACATAATTACCAAAATACTTTCATCTTCATCTTCCCCAATTTCAACCTGCAACCCTAATTTCCGACTTTTACCATTTTCTTCACGATTTCAACCTCTTTTCTTGTGTTTTTGTGTTCAATTGTGATAGGATTTCAACCATAAATAGGATTCTAGCTTCGAAATAAAAAAAAAGATGAAAAATCAAAAAAATCCGAGTCCTTGAGCGATTTCAACCTATTTTTACCATTTTCTTCACGATTTCAACCTCTTTTCTTGTGTATATATATCTATTTACCTTAATGAGATATTTTAGTCATTTTGATTCTTAAAAACTATATTAATGATAAAAAAATTTAAGATCTAGGGAATTTTCTTCCACACTTATTCCAAAACTATTTTAGTTTGGAATTATTTTTCAAATTAAAGTTTTAATTTTTTTCTAGAATTTTATAAAATGATATGCAATGAAATTGAATAATTTTATATTTTCTTTTTGTATATGGTGAATATCTTAAGAAATGCTAAAGAAGTAAACATTCATAAAAAATTCCAAAAGATACATCTCAGTTGCACCTTTAATTTCAAAACAGTTTTTCATTATGCTACCTTAGGTTTTTTTTCCCTTTTCTTGTAAAACATCTATCTTTCCTCTCTTCTTCTCTAGCAAAGACTTTGTACATAATTGGTTGAGTTGCAGCTGTAGAAATTTTGCTGTAGAATTTAATCTATAATTCTTTTTATGTAATTGTATCTAATGTAGTTGTAAAGTTATCTTAAAAAGACGTGGAACTGAGAATGAAACAATTAATCACACCATCTTCAAATGCCCTCATGCTTTACAAATATGAACACTAGTAGCAACTCCAACCCCACCCTTGAGTTTTCCTTCTTCAAACAATTACACAAACATAGATTTTATTTTCTCGTAAAAGATTGATACTGTAGATCTAGATTTGGATAGAGATCCATATCCTTGGATAATCTGGTATATTGGGAAAGTAAGAACTGAAGATTATTCAGAGGAATAAACATGGACTTGTTGGAAACTGTTCGACATGTAGAATCTGAATGTCATGTGTGGTTTGAAGCAAACAACAAAAGAGAGGATATACCAGAAGTCAGACAACCTACTACAAAAAATGCAACCTCAGAGATCTGCATGTTTGACGGCTCATGGACACATGACACATTTTTTGGTGGTTGTGGATGGACATAGAAGAATCCAAAACAGAGCGTATAAATTTTGATAGACAGGAACCAAAGAAGAAGGATATCACATCTACATTCAGAACTTGAAGCACTATCTTGACAATGGAGTGCATGTTATAAATGTCGAGTGCAAGGAGCTAATCACAATGATTTAAGATCCAGGAGCATGGCTAAACGTTTTCACAGATTCGAAAGAGCTGTCAAGACTAAATGTTAGATTTAATGATTTTTCCACTCTTCAATTTTCCGTTTTGAAAAGATTTCGTCAGATTCATTAGCTAAGATACCGAGAGGTTTCTATAGGTATTTGTATTACATTGGTTGTTCTATTCCGTTCTGATTCCCCACACCACCTCAAGTTTGAGTAATAAATCAGTCATTTGATAAAAAAAGTTATCGTAAAAAGACTAAAAAGAATAAAAAGAGATAGAAATTTATGCATCAATAATATTTTTTAACTTTAGAAAACAATACTCATACATCCACTTCTTTATTTCTTTGGCTTTAACTTTCAAAATAAAATAAATCATGATTGATAGTTTATATAGTTGTACATAGAAACTAAAGATGAAGACATTTGGTACAACCTAACCAATTGCTCCCTTTATCACACATGGCACTTTTAGATTGCTATTCTGAAACTGATGGTGAACCAGCAGGCCGGTCCGAAACATAGGCAAAGGAACCAACGTTTAGAGCATGATGATTTAAAAGATAATTTTAATTTTATATTAAGCACTATAATTTGTACATGAATAATAAGAGCACAAAATTTTATATGAGCATAGGGCATCAAGAAAAAATTGAAAATGTTAATCGGCACTCAGCGACGGTACTATATCCGAACCTGGAATATCATCTCTCGCCTCCCTTGACTCCCCATCACAACCTTAATATCAATGCTCAAGACTTGATTCCCATCACTACTATTGCTGGTAGTGTTGATGGGATTATCTCATTCCGGCTAAAACTATAAACAAAAGCAACCAGCAACATTTATTCCAGCTGCGGTAGATGATGTTGAAGCTACACCTTCTATGGAAAATACAACGTCTCTATTTCCTTCTCTGGAATTTGGATGAAGCCTTTGAGATTGGAACCCTCAATTGAGACTCCTGTTTCCAAGGTTCATTCTTAATCATTTGACATTCTTCTTCCAGAGTTGAAGGAAGATGAAAATCTGTGATTTCCTTTGGAAGCAAAAAATGAATCAAAAACCCATATTCAGACCTGGTCCTGAGTGGAAGTTGTGGTCATGGCTTCCGGTCCTCAATAATTTAAATTAATTTCGGCCAATTTTTTTTGCAAAAATCTCTTTAATTTAGTGGTGTAACTAATGTTTCTCTAAGCTCAGCAGCCTTAGTTTAAAAGGGAAAATTGCCAAAACGGAACAAAAATTCAGCATGGTTGTCCCTATAGTATAAAACTATCATTTAGTTGTCCTTTTAGTATAATTTCTTTCATAATCCCAAAACTAACCCTTGATTAATCTAATTAAACACATTAAATTAATATAATTTTAAAAAATAATAATTAAAACGTTTAAAAAGGGAAAATAAAAATAAAAACTTTTATTTTCTTTAATAAAAATAAATTTTGTAAAATTTAATAAAAATAAAAAAAAATTTACAAAAGTTTTTAAATAAAAAACGTTAAATCAACCTAATAAAAAACAGTTAACAAATTTTTATTTTTTATAAAAAGTTTAAAATGTTTGTAAACTTTTTAATTTTATCAAAATTTTTAATGAAAATATTAAATGTATTTTTATAAAGTTTGTTTAAACTTTTTATTAAAAACTTTTTGTAAAGTTTTATTTTATTTTTAAAAATTTACAAATTTTATATAGTTTGTTTAAAGTTTTTATTAAACACATTAAACTAAAAGAACTAAAAATAATAATTAAAAACGTTTTAAAAAGGGAAAATAAAATAAAACTTTTAAAATTTTATTTAATAAAAATAAACTTTGTAAAAATAAAAATAATTTACAAATGTTTTTAATAAAAACGTTAAATAAACTTATTAAAAAAATTTTACAAAGTTTTATTTTTATAAAAAGTTTAAAACTTTTTAAATAAAATTGTAATTAAATAAAAAATTTAAAATTTATAAAATAAAAATAAAACTTTACAAAAAAATTAATAAAAACTTTAAACTAACTTTATAAAAAGAAACATTTGATAAAGTTTTATTTTTTATAAAAAGTTTATAACTTTTGTAACCATTTTAATTTTATCAAACTTTTTAATAAAAATATAAATTTTAAAAATGTTTTTAATAAAAATAAAATTTGTAAACTTTATAAAGTAAAAATAAAATTTTACAAAAAAATGCACCTAATTTCAAAACACCACATGTTGTATAGATATGTATCATAGTGAACAAGAGTTTGTGAAAAAAACAAAAGAAAAACTATGGAAAAACCATAGATTAATGAATAAGACAAGGGAAAATTATTTTTTAAAAAAATTTGACAAGCAAAATCGAAAATAACACGTTTTAGGAAGTTAGAATATTTTTAGAAGATTTTTAGAATATTTCCATAACTGAAATTTTCATTAATTTTCGCAAAAATCAGGTAATCTTATCCGTAGAAGGCGCATTCTAAAAGTTTAGAACATTGACAAAAATCCAGAACACGCATTCTACTTTTAGTAGACGGAAGAGTACATTTTAGAAAACGCATTCCGCGAAATTTAGAATACTTAATAAAAGTAGAAGATGCTTCCAGACGAAAAGTAGATAGCTTTAGGATTAGTAGAATGCGCATTCCACTTTTTTAGAAAATTAGTAAATAGTAGAATGTACGTTCTAAAAATAGTAGATGAACATGTTTATTTTAGAAAACGCTTTCTACTATACCATTTTCCGTAGAAGGCACATTCTACCTTTAGTAGAACGTATTTTCAAATTCTTATTTATCAACTTTTTGAAAACAAAAAAAATATCAGCATGTGTATATTGGTGTTTTATTAATTGTTTGTATTTTTAATATTTTTTTTGATTCACAAAAGTATTTATTTTATTAGTTTTCAGAAATACAAAGGGTAAAAAAGAGAAAAATTGGACAAAAAATGATTTATACCAAAGGGACAACACCTTTGTTTTTTTGTTCTCTATTAGCAATTTTCCCTTTGTTCTCTAGTTAAAACCCTCAGCTTTTTTCTCTCAATAAGCTTGTAGTATTTTAAAGCCAGGACCAGTACTGCCCATATTGTACGTTACACTACTTCACCAACTTATTTGGAATACGGCACAGCAAAAGTGACGATTCCAAACCATATGGTCTTGAAAACAAAAAGAGTATGTGATAACATTTTTATCGTTTCTCCATTCTATCGGGAGGTCTCACTCATGCTGTAATAAACTGGATGTGGAATAATAAGTGTGAAATATTGTCTCAGAAAATAAGGAGTTGTTTTTTTTTTTTTCATTTCTCGAATGAGTAAACTAGAGCTTAGTTTTAAGTAGAGGATTATGGCACACTGATAAGTGTATTACGTTTGTTACTCCTTAGACTCTGGATGATTCTTTTGTGTTAATCAAACTATTTAAAGGTCTATTCCGGACCTGAAGAAAATTATGACTATGAGCTTAAAGATCCAATTTTTTACTTTTTAAAAAATCGCAATTTTACGTTTTTAAATGCAGATATAGACATGTAAAAGTGTATCATATTAAAAAATTGTAACTTTTTAGCTTAATAATTTAAACTTACATTTATTTTTTCCGTATTCATGTGTGCATCTTCATTGAAACAACCATTTTATGATGGTACAAAATATATAAAATGGTGAAGTGGTTTTTATAAGATTCGCCATATGAATTTAAGTTAGGATTCTAATTCTCGGAGTATACTTTCATAATCATGGAAGAGCACTCATAAAATGCCTTTATTGTTAAAAAAACCCAAAATTTTATAGATGAGTTTATTCTGAATCAGTTATAGATATCCAAAATTCACACACAAAAATCTTCACTCTAAAAAGGATAGGTTTATTGTAACTAAATTTCCAAAATGATCAAGTTTAGAAACTTAATTTAATTTACGAAAAGCCTGACTAAATTAATATAAGATATAATTAAATTTTGTGATAAGAATAATATTTGCAGATTTGTATATTTTATAAGAGCATTTTCATTGTATTACTCTATTTTTTACTCCAAAATTTTGTAGCTTTGAAATGGAGATGGTTTTACTCGAATGTATTATTTTATTTTTTATTCAAAAAAGAATATTCCCAAATGATTTCCTTTTTATCTAATTAATAATTTTTGGTAATATTTTCAAATTATAAAAGTTTATCAATGAACCCAACTATTTTATTTTTACAAAAATTTCAAGAAATAGATTTTATCTAAATTAAACATTTATTATTAAATTACAATAAAGAATAAAACAGTTTTATTT
This sequence comes from Raphanus sativus, assembly GCF_000801105.2. Lineage (NCBI taxonomy): Eukaryota > Viridiplantae > Streptophyta > Magnoliopsida > Brassicales > Brassicaceae > Raphanus > Raphanus sativus. Next base: position 8,164,775 of record NC_079512.1, on the reverse strand, counting down.
TGTAATTTGAAGTTAGTACATGATCCAAATGTTTGTGCATCTATGAAGCTCAACAAGTACAAATATTATCAAATCAAAAAGTTGACCCATAATATAAATAAACTCATCATTTCAGTTTGAACAATAATTCACCGATCTAGGTAGTTCCAAAATCAATATATTGGATTATCAAATCATTTATTTCATATTATATTTATTTTATATTATTCTTTTAGTTTTGATTTTTATTAATTTATGCATATTTTATGTGAATTATTAAATAATAATTTGGAATATCATTTTTTCATGTTATCGTATCATTTTAAATATTATTATGTAAAAATAAATAGTATTTAAAATTAAAAGGACTATTTTATAAAAAAAAAAGTTCAAATCCAAAGTAGAGTATTGGTATGATTACTCTATAAATAGGGTAACCCTGATTATTATGTTATTTTAGAGTTGAATATAAAGTGGAGTTGGAGAAAGAATTTACTCAAAAATAAAATTTTGAGTAAAAAGTTGGATTAGGATGAGATGCTCTAAACATTTCTTTGGATTTGGAACACGTCAAAAGAATGAGAAAGGCATTTGATACTTTATGACCACTCACTTTGAAAAATCATAAAGAGGTGGTGAGAACTTTAGGTCGTTCGTGGAAATAGAGTCACTCTTCCCATTAGGATTAGATAAACACATCCCTCCCTCTTTTCTGTTATTCATCATCCCAGTTCTTAGATCTCAAAAAGAACTCTTATAATATTTCAAGAGAGATTCGTATGGATGATCCTCATGTTCCTCCACTTACATCTAAAGGTTCAAGTATTCCTCTTCTTGGTTGCATAATAGACATTTTTATTCATTTATTTACGTTTTCCAGTACAACCTTTTCGGACGAACGAGACCAAAAATTCATTGAAGTGGCGGTCGAAGAAAATCGTGCAGCTCATAAGCACTTTAGGCAACTCAAGTGTGCTAAGCTCAATTAGCCTTCATATTAAGTATTTCTTACTCTATATATATATATGTGTGTGAATATATAAGATGTGTTAACAGTTGCCTTAGATAAGAGTTTTCTATGGTATAAAAATATGGTTCTACATGAATAAATAAATAAATATATATATATATATATATTTTGGGTAAAAATGTAAAGACATAAAGATTATTTTTGAGTTCATACTATGTGAAATTTCCCATTTAGAACAAGAGAAGTTGTAAGCCTTTACCAGGAATATCCCAACTATGCATCTACGAATCCCAGCTCACAGTCTTCCAGATCCGCTGGCAGAATTGAGCTGTTCTTTTGTCCACATGAGAACGGAGAACATACTACTTGTGAACCAGTGATCCTATGTCTGTGTGTGACTCACATATATAGTGTGAGTATGTTCCACCATTATTTCATTAATACAAATCTTGTTTATAGCCACAAAATAACCCCAGAATATTTGTAGCAGTTTTGGAAAAGATACAAAAAGTTATGAAAAATCACAAAATGGAAAGTTTGACCGTTCGTGTCTGAATTGTGGCAAAAAACAAATATTGTGGCAAAAGCTATAGATTTGCCACAAGATAAAACCTGGCTAAAATAGCCAGACTTTTTTTTGTTCAAACAAAAAATAGCCAGAATTTTACCGTCAATATTTCGTAACAAAATGGGAATAAAATGAAATGTTGTTAAAACCATGACAAATCAGAAAAATATCTTTTTAATCATGATTTTTCATAACTATTTATAATATAGTTATAATTTTCCCATGAATATTTCATGAAAAAATAGTCATGAAATAAAATGTGGCTATAATCCACAAAAATATTTTTTGTCACGATTTTACTAAAATATTAAATCTCTAAACCAAAATGAGTTACCTCACTCAAATCAGCTCAACTCATAGTAAGTTTTTTTTTAGTGGGGTAGTTTAGCTCATCTCATTTATTATATGAGTTTTAATGTGTAACTTTGAATTCAGATTATTTAGATCATGAGTTAAATGAGGTAATTCACGATCTAATATGATTAACATAAAAATATATATAAAATAAAAGATAGAAGAGTTTCCATAATATAATTCAAAGTTTAAATATTAGAAAATAAAAACATTAATATTAAACATTAATATTAAACATTAACAATATCTAACCATGATATTATCTATTTTTCTTTCTTCTAAAAAGTTATAGATAATTTTTAAATTATAATTTATATATTACTTATATATGTTTTATAAATTTCAAATGTAAAAATATTAAATAAGATAAATACAAGTAATTTAGAAATTTTCTCTTAAAAATATATTGTTCTATATTTTAATTTTAAAGATATATATGATATGATGAGAGCTGACAAAAAAATATGATATAATGAGGGCATATAATTATGCTATCCAATTATATATATTTAAAACTTTTGTGTTTTACATTTTAATTATAGAAGATAAATATGAATAATGTAGAAACTATTTTTTTGCATAAGAAAAATGGACGTTATATATATATATATTATAAATATAAAAACCACCAATCTCATGAATTACATCATATTCATTAAAGATTATCCATATAACTCGTGATTTGAATTGAGTATGATCATTAAACTCATTTTTAAATGAGCATAAAAGTAAGAATTTGTTCTCATAGAAAAATCGAACTAAGATGAAGTAACTTATGAGTTATAACTCATTTTGATACTCATACTTATAACCTATATTTCAAACCCTATACTCTATTATAATAAATCTAAAAACTAAATCTAGCATTTTCAAATAAACACCAAATATTAAAAATAAAATATAAATATATTTTTAAAAATTTTATTCTCAAATCTTACTCTAAACCCCAAAATCCCATACTCTAAACCTTATATCATAAACACTAAACTTTAGATCAAAATCTAAAATTTAGTTCTAATATTTTAAAACTAAAATCCTAAATCTTAAACATAAACTCCAAAACATAAAATCTTAAAATTTAAACCCTTAACACTAAAAACAAACTTTATAGTTACAAATTAAAAAATTATATATTCTTAAATTACATACTCTCAATTAAATCCCAAATATAATATTTTCAAATTTAAAATCCAAAATTGTAATATCAATTTCTAGATGCACGTGACTTCATGGATAAACCTTATAATAATGTTTAAGACGATGTAAATTCATAAAAATAATTTAATTTTTTGATTGTAACGACTAAAAAGATATTGATGATTTATTTTGGCGAAATATGAGATTTTCAATTTACAAAAAATGTAATTTATGATTGGTGGAAAATGTGAGGTTTGTAGAAAAATGTGATTTTAAGTATTAGAAGAAAATGTCATTTTCAGTTTTGAAAATGTGATTTTATAAAAAATTTGCGTGGGAATATGGTTTTACGGTCTGAAAGAGAATGTGATTTTATGATTTTCACGAGAATGTGATTTTTGGATTTTAGAGAAAAGTTTGATATTTTGTTTTATTTGATTGGAATTGTGATGTTATGAATTTTGGATAAAATGTGATTTTTCATTCTTTTTCTGATAAATATGATTGTGGTCCTGAAGAAAATATGTGATGGAAATTTTAAATTTAAATACAGTATATTAAAAAACTTTAGATTATTTTATGTTTAAAATAGTCATTCTCTCATTTATTATTTGATTGAATTACGTTTATCTAGATGATCTGTGAAAACTTTATTAATATTTTATGAAAAATTCAGCTAAATTCAAAATTTATTTTGTTCCATTTCTATGTTGAATTAACAATATGGATATCGATTTGCAGCTTTATCCAGATGAATCAATGCATGTAAACAACACCATAATAAAAAAAATTATCTCTCTATTTTTTTATGTAAGTAGTTTTAGTTAAAATACACAAAGATTAAGAAAAATATTATATATTTTTAAAATAGCATTATATAAATTAGATATAGTTAAATCAATCATAAATAAGTCTATATTATTTGACAAGTCACACTATGCCCAATAAAAATAAAAGTTACATAGAATAATGAAAACTAGTTATATTTTGAAACAATTTTTTTAAAAAACTATTTATAATATTAAACAGAGGGAGTACTAGATGTAAAAGAACTGTTAAAAATCTAATGTTAAAATTATTTCGTATGATTTTAAGGCATCAGTACAAATGTGAGGTCACAACCGAGTTGGAAGAAATTCAATATTTTCTTGTCATTTTGGTCCCCCGAAGATGTACATATTAATTTGAAAAATAGATGTACGTTTTTTTTTGTTACAGAAAATATATGTACTTATTTAGTGAAACTGGAAGAAACTACACAGCTAGTTCATCAAAATACAGAAACATGAAAATGTACGAATTTTTAAGAAATTGTTCAAATCTTTCCATCCTAATAACCAGTAAAGTTAGCGACTACGGGTCTGAGTCTTGCCACTTGCTGCCGACCTGAGGAGAGCCTCGGCCGCAGCCGCAACCTTGACTGTTCTCCGGCTAGCTTTAGAAGCCCGTAAATCCACATCATCGCTTCTTCCACAAACCGTAGACACTGGACCCATAACAATCAGTCCCTTCCACAAACTTCTTTTGCTCACTTTTTTCACGGAAATCTTGTTATCAGTTTTTCCACTACTAGTAGTATTCTTATCATAGCCAGTTCTCTTTAACATACCATGATCATCACAACCACAATCATGATTATGATTATCGTCACTCAACATGAAAGCACTGCTCAAACTCACGGATAAACTAGGATCATCAGAATGAAGCCTTTTTGAGATGTTCTTGATCTCGTAAGTGTCAAGTAGACGAGAGTATTGAGTTTCTTGATCCTCTTGATAATGGAAATTTGTGTACCAAAGAGAAGACTTAGAAACCCTATTCTCGGCTAAAACCTTGTTGTCGGAGAGGATCATGTTCTTTGTAGCTTCAATCTTGTACCGCGAAGGTCGAGGTGTTCTCGGTGCTCTTGTTATCTCAAACTCTCTCATAATCGGTTTGCCTTCCTTCCTTTGATACCAAGCCCACGCCGCCGCCTTCACCACCGCCAAATTATCTCCTCCTCCGCCTCCATAAACCATCATCGAACGTTTCTTCTTCCTCCTCTTGCTGTTGTTAACATTGTTCTCGGACATGGATGAGTTAGAAATGTAGTAGTTGGTGAATGGGAGCATTGTGATTATGGTTTTGTGGGAAGGGGTGTGGGAGGGTCTGTGGAATTAAAATATGTCACAACATTTGGTTGATTATTGTTAAATAATGGCAATAGGCAAGGCTAAGAAAATTTATTGATGAACATATTTCATATTTTGATATGTGTATAATAAATAAAATGAGAGATAGTAGGTGCGTAGGTCTTACTTTAAGGTCCACCAGTGGATACGGATCTAAATAATTCCACAGGGAAAATGTTATTTATATTTTGTGTTAGTTGAAATTGGATGTACATAGTGTATATCCTACGTATCAACATCGGTCCCTCTACGCATATTTATTATCGTGAATTAATATATATCAATAAAGCATGAATGATGAAACTTAAGTCCATGTTCTGGACTACAAAAGTAGAATCTTTTCAATAGTAGTTCAAAGTGGAAAAGTAGTCATTGCAAAAGAGAGAAAAAGTGGTTATATACAAGATTTCAGATTAACAATTGTACTTTCATTTTGTAAAGATTATATTTAGGGGCTGTTATTGGTTTATGATTTAAAAAGAGTTTTGTTGATTCTAAAAATTAATTAGTAGATTAAATTAAAAATGATTTTAATTGTTTATCAAAAAGTTGTGTAGATTATCACAGATTCTGTTAAAGATATTGCTAAACTTTTGCAAAATATCAATACTGTCGTGTTTGTAGTTATCTTTATCATCTCTTCATTAACTATTCGTTTTCTATAATTTAACAGGTTGTAATTCAATTCATTTCAAAACTTGCAGAAAGTATAAAATTGCAGTTTTGCATGCACAAACTTGCAGCGATGTTTTTCTTTTCTTTTGTCCCAAATTATGTATTATTTATTATTGGGTGATTCTCATATTCCTGCTAAATTTTGGAATTTACCTTTTTAATTGAATATGTGTTCATGGAAAGAGACGAGAATCACTTGATACTGATTCGTTTGCTAGCAGTGACTGACAGTTTTGCAAAATTGAAGATCGGAAAAGAAAGATAAATGAGTTTTTTTAGTTATTATAGAAGTCTCTGAGAATACTGATCGAAATGCAATACTTCGAAAAATAGATTTTGTGAACAAATCATGTGTAATCAGTTAACTAATAACAGTGGACTTTAGAAGAATGACAAAGTCAGTCATTTACGAAAAAATTGAATAACATAAGACTTTTAGTGATTTTGTAAAGTGACAGAACGAATAACTCCAGACTTTTGAAAACTTGTAAGTATTTTTGTAAAATCCTAAACTAATAACATAAGATTTTAACGTACTCTAGAAAAGTTTTAATTTAATAACACCAGAATCTCTATAAAATCTAAATCTTTGAAAGTATTTATAAATACTCTATCTAATAACACCCCCTTAAACTTTCACCATTCTATCATAATCAATCGGATCCATTTAATCCATTGACAAAGAATATCACGCATTGTCTTATCTTCCTCAAAAACAAAGACAATCCAATATTCTTTTTAAGACAACTTGGCTTATTGTGGGGATATGTGCTCTTGTAGACGTGGATGAAATGCTTAGATTTAACAGCTTTCTACCGCAATTCAATGCCAAGACCATCTACCCTATCCCCAAATCCCATATGGTGGGTGATGAATATGGAGGTGGTATTTGCTTAACCAAACATGTTTTTTTTAAATAACTAATTTCTAAGGTGAAAGTGTTCTTGATACAAGATCAGAAACTGACCTTGAATCAACCATCCAAATTCCAATCATAAAGATTAAAGATGGCTCCAAGGACCGATCCGGAAGGGATTTAAAAGAAAGTTTCAACAAGTCAATAGAGGTTCTCCTGACTCAACCAACCAGCTTAGACAATCTAACCATCTGGCTCAACCAGCTCAGTCTCAATCAGAAGACAATCCGACAAAAGAGGGAATGCTTGAAGAAATAAGCCCAAAAGATATGCTTGAAAGATTAATTCATTCAGTCCAACATTATTTTATGAAGACCAGACCGGTCAGCTGAAACATCAAAGAGTGGCCCATACTTCTACCAGTCCATGGCCTCACTTTTTTTCATCGATATGGTCTAGCCATAGCCAAAATCCAACTCATTTCACCTAGATCAATAATCAAGCCAACAAGGAGTCTAGGTGCATGCTTAGTCAAAAAATCACTCATTGTCGACAGCCAATTAAGGTACGTGTGATTTTTAATACAATGAATTATTGACTAACCATCGTTTTCCTTTGTTTCTTCTTTATTTCTTTCTTTTGCTTTCATGTTTCGAATAAGAGTTTTCAAAGGCACCATGTTAGCCTCATTTAAGATTCTAGAATCAAGTCTTTATATTTTTGTCATTTGCTTCAAGTCTCCTAGTAAGGATATAGTTTCATCGGATATTCTATAAATCCGATATGAGCAGCTTTGTATCTTTTTACGACTACCAATCAATAAACAAAACCGAGTTTTTTCCTAAAGCAAACATTTTCTCTAAGTCTGTGTGTGTGTGAAAGAGCTCAAATAAACTAGGGTTGCCTGCCTAAAACCCCCTATAGATACATAGACTCTACTTATTCCCCCCTAAACTACGAAGCTCTTTACTAACCCACCCAAACATATACTTTTTTCTTTGTATATCCCCCTAATCTTTGTAAAACCCCCTCTCTAATTGAATTCCCAAATTGTGATTGATGAAACAAAAACAGCGTTTAAGAAATAGTGATTGCCCAATCGATATTAACCCGACCCAATATTAAAAAAAAAATTCAACCCAAATTTTATAAAATTATCGATCCCTGTTGGACTTAGGATTTAGGGTTTATTCTATTTTCTTCACGTCAAAGAAACAACCAGAAAGAGAGAGTCACGTGAACAGAAACGAAGAGAGAGAGAGAGAGAGTCACGGGAACAGAAACGAAGAGAAAGAGAGAGAGAGAGACGAAGAAGATGACAAAGAGAGAGAGAGAGACAGAATTTTTTGTTGCTTACAACAGAGAGACAGAATTGAGAGAAGAGAATGCAGAGGAGAGAGAGACAGTGAGGAATGAAGATGCAGAGGAGAGAGAGACATTAAAAAACGATGAAGCGGCTATATTTCTCCATCTTGAACGGTTTTGTACTCTTAATGAATAGAATATATAAATTATCCATAAAATAAAAAATGAATTTTAATTTTCTTGTTTGCGAAGAGATTTTTCGCAACGGAGCTTCCACGTTAAAAGTTAGAGCGGTTAATATTGATACTACCCTTAATGAATTATTCTATAATAATTTGTTATTACATAATTTTAAAAAGTCATATTATAAATATATGTATTAGATATTTACTAAACAATAGCTTATTATATGATCGTTATCTGAAAAAAACAACACTATAATAAACTAAGATACTTTGATGTAATCACGTGTATTCCCTTTCTCCAATACATATGTTTATGTTGCTAATATAACTTTTTAAAAATTAGTGATTTTTCGCAAGGGAACTCTCATGTTAAAAGTTAAACTGGCTAATATTAATTGTATTTTTAATGAATAGAATATATAAATTATCCATAAAATAAAAAATGAATTTTAATTTTCTTGTTAAAACAATTTTAAATTAGTAATAATAAGAAGAATTATCTAATATCTTAAAATATATTTTAAAAGAAAAAGACACTTCATATATATATATATATATATATATATATATATATATATATATATATATTTGGTTATATCTGAAATATTTTTAATATAAAAATTAAAAAAAAAATTGAAAATTATTTGATTAGATAAGTGGTTAAAATTATTATTTTTACAATTAAGCTCTTAGAGTGCTTAATATCGTAATAATATAATCTTATAAAATTATGTTTTAAATAATTATGTATTATTTGTCATGTTCTCCATAATTAGAGGTTTAGTAATATTTTATGCTTAATTATTAATATTAATTAATAAATAATTTTAGTTGCAAAATAATTTGTTCGCTTTCACGTTTACATTTAGAACGTTGAAAATATATATTATTCTTAGTAATTAATTATTTTTTTTTGTTAATATATATTTACCTACAAATTAAGAACAAAATTCCAGTGAAAATATTATTGTTTGTTTGAGATTTTTTTAAATATATAATATGTAAAATTTTCAAATGAGAAAATAGATAATAATTTATCAATATAGTCTTTAATTAGTTTTACACGTATTAGTAAGTAACTATAAAATGGTTATGTCCGCATGTGCGGACGAAACACCTAGAAACCCATTAGATAGAATATCTTTTTTTCTATTTGGATTTTTTAGGCTCTTAATATTTTGGGACATCAGATAATGGTCTAACCTCATTTATATGTTTGGTTTTATAAAAAGTTAATTTTAGTGACAAATGCATATGTATTAATTAACATGACAGAGATAATATGATCATGTATATAATAAATAGTTATATATAATATATACTATAACTAAAATGTTATTTTAATAATTTATGTTTATCTATTAGATTATATAATTGAACGTATATTAATATAATACAATTTTTGTCCAAAAATAAATAAACCAATTCTAAAATATATTATGTTGTTATCTGAAAATAATATATCCAATCATAAAGATTAAAAAACTAAATTCAATAATAGTCTATATATATTGTAATGAGAAACTTCATTATAGATACATATATCACCAATTTTAAAAATTTAAGAGTATAAACATAACTTATCATGTTAATTATTGAAATAATAATATATGTATTAATAGATATCTATAAGATTATTATGCCCGCATGAGCGGGCCAACCATCTAGTATCAAATAAATGTGGATGAAATTTGCATAAAATTAATTATTGATTAACTTAATTTATAATAAATAAATTTGTTTGTCATTTATGTCACGTCTGATCTAAAATTTTAGATTTTCACCTTACATTAATGTTCGATCAATTTATTATCAAAGAAAAAAAGATTGAAAGAACAATCCAAATACAAAAAATTTCGAGTACGTGCAAATGTGGAGAGTGTAATTAATGCCACAGGTTTATAATTTACATCATAAAAGTACCCTTAATGAATATTAATTTATGTTAAAGTATTATGTCATAAATTGTAATTCTATTTTAATAAACTATATAATGTTTAAAGGGATTATATATTGTATAACCAAATTTTAAGGGATATTATATTTAAGAAGTGAATATGTATAAAGTTAAATGAAAACCTTTTAAATAGATAAAAGAATGACTCGAAATTAATAGAATAGATAATAAAAATATGTATGTAGAATATTATTAAGTTTGTTATGACATCTTTTCTCGTACAATTAATTAAGAATTATTAGGGGTTTTCATTAATTTTTCATGGTAACATAAAAATATATATAAGCATAGTTAGAGTTATTAATTGTGTTGTTAAGAGTGATTAATTGTATGACAAAAAAATATAATAAATAATTATAGATAGGTTGAGCAACCCTCTACGGTAGATTTTTAGAATGATTTTCTTTTAATAGTATAGATTTTTTATTTATTCTAAAAAATATTTTACATTTATATACAAAACCTTAATGTTGTTTGGTATATTTGACCAATCATACTTTATTTAATGATTTTATTGGTTAGATTGGCTTTAATTAATGCAAAATGAAATAAATAAAAAATAAAAAAATTATTGGTTAGATTGGATTTAATTAATGAAAAGTGAAATAAAATAAAAATAAAAATTCATAACTTTTTAATAATTGTACATTTTTTGAAACATAACTTTTAATAGATAAGAAAATATGGGCTTTGACAAGTCCACCCAATGACGCACAAAGGTTTTTAGCAGTTTTTGGCCAAGCTATCTGCAGACTCATTACACGATCGATCTAGAAACATAGGAGAAAGAGCGAAGAGTAAAGGAAGATGATAAGCCAGCGATGTCGGAGAGAGCATCGTAGAGCTCCGAGAAGCTCCGAGAAACAGAGGGAGTAATGAAAAGCATAGACGCTAAAGTAATCTTAAGAAGGATACGAAGTCTGAACACTCAAACTTATTACTGAACTTCAAATTTTATTTGTTTTGGTGGTTGGGATTAAGAGTGTGGCTGATACGAGAAGCCATTGACCGAAAGACCTCCATCAATGCAAATGGTCTGGCCCGTTATATAAGAAGATGCAGGCATACAAAGAAATGCCACCAGCGATGCTACCTCCTCCGGTTTTCCTAAGCGCCCTAAGGGATTTGTTGATTCCACCACTTTCTTAAATTCATCATCAAACGCCTACAAATCATCATCCAACGCACAAGAAATCAAAATATTATCAAACTAAAAAAGCATATCTTCAATATACAATTGGATCTTACATTATCAACCAGTGGAGTGGCAATGAATGTAGGAGCTACAGAATTAGCCCTTATACTGTCGCTCGCCCACTCGCATGCCAAATTCCTTGCTAGCTGATTCATTGCCCCTATGTATTCACATATAATATGTGTTATATGACCTCAATTGTTTGTTTACCGTGTTGAAATTCATATTTAGTGTAATAGAACACATTCTTAGCCTTTTTGAACAAAGAAATTTTTTATTTAGCGTAATTTATTTATGATGTAACATGAACGAACAAGTTAATTTTCAAACAATCAAGGTATAAGTCTGATCTTCTATTCCTACTGGAACAAATATAATAGAACATGATTGGCATAGAAATATAATTGAAAAGATTCAAACCCGACAAAAAGGTAAATGACACAATCCATAAAGATTAAATTAGACTCTCTAAAAAAAAGAGTAAGAGCATCTACAAATAAATATCTAAATAATCTCTATTATATTCTTAATTTTCTTATAGAGTGACTTTCAATGTAGAACTACTTCCAATGTATTATTTATCTTTTATTTTAAATATTAATATTTAAATATAATATTTTTATTTTATTTTTAACGCCTTTAATTAAATTTTAGAATCAAAATTTATCAAAATTTAGTTTTATTTTTAAAATAGATGATTTTCCATACACATGCACAAATACAAACATTTACAAAATAATCAAATGATAATAACTTGTAACTAATTTCTTTCTTTTTATTTATAAGTTTTAAGTTATTTTATAATTTATATGTTATGATAAATAAATGAAATATTGTTCATCTTAATTAGACATTTCATTTAAAGTATATATTTTGGATCAGTTCAAGTATTCATTATGAGGTATAAATATGCATTTTCTGACATATAAAGATAATTATAGATAGTTTAAAATTAAATAGAAGTGGATTGATCTCAAACTGAATTATATTTTCGTTAGATGGATTTTTCAAATAGTGGAGACATCTACCTAATAATGTCTCAAATAAAAGGAAGTAGGATGAATTTTACCACTAGTTATAAATCTAGTTAATTCATTTATTTGAGATATCTGTGTTAGATACTTGCGTTAGAGCATCATTAACCCTAGCACCCCATTAGGGTGCTTAATCACTTTTTTAGTAATAAATGGGTGCTAAGCACTTTTTTTAAGCAATCTCTAATTTTTGTCCTCCAATGCAAGTATCTTATTTAGAGATTCTTAAAAAAATTAAACATTGTTTTATTTAAGATATAATTTTATTTATGATATAAAACATTTTAAAGATCAAGAAAATATATTAAGAAACACTTTGGTTTGTAAAATCTCTTGCCATCATCAGAAAGTAAGCCAACATTATTTGAAACATCCTATACAAATTTGACATATACATTCTACAGAAAAACTTACAATATGCTGAAGAGATGTGATGCTTTGCTTCCTGCCAATATGGAAAGGATCATTTAACATGAAAACAAAAGACTTACATCTGCTTTATAATCCACAACAAAAGAGGTCTGACCCGTTTATGAGAACTTTCGACCCAATACTTATTTGGATTGGAGTAACTAAACTACCCAGCTCTCGTTGCAGAGATAGCATCACCATCCTGAAAGAAACCCAATACACATGTCAAATCTCTCTCTAGAATTGTATTGAAACCCTAAAGTTTTGTATTAATAGAAAAGAAACAGACAATTATTTTGGGATGTAAGGTCTATAGGCTACTAGTATAATGTAATCAGCATTCATGTAAGGGTTTCAGACTAAACTCAAAGACAAGGTAATACTTTCAAGTGACTCTGTAAGATAGTTGCAGCTTTAAAGTCACCATGATCAGTTAATTGAAGTAGATGTGGATGGTTCTTCTTATCAGAAGTCAGAGACGATGACTGACCTGGTTCTCCAAACAGATATTAAGAGCATCAAAGCCCGATATGCAGCCTTGGGCAGCTTCATCCTGTGCGATTGCTTCTATCTGCGAATGTCCAAGTAAGTATCACAGTTATTCACTCTATACAAACCCACAATCATCTCAGTGCACACACATAGCAAGAAGAGAGAAAGACAATGTGCAACTTACAATGCCTTTGAAGAATGCAATCTGAGGAACAAAGTATTTAGTCCCGAGTTTGGATTGATCGTTAGAGACAATATTAACCACACCATAACAAACATGGCCATCATACTGATCTCTACAAGCCCTCAGCTTAAAGTGAACATAAGAAAGCTCTTTGTTTAACTCGAGAAGGTACTTGTCAAATATCTTATTAGCATCTCCTGCCAACAAAACCCAATGAAGAAAAACAATTCCTTTTAGCAATCAACATTAACATAAACCAGTCACTGAATCGTTTCCTCGGACAATCTCATTCAACATAAGCCGTTAACATCAATCAATTTACATCAAATTGGGTAAAATATAGATTTTTATTCAAGGAATAACCAATACCGAACAAACCCACAAAAGTTAACTACAGATTCATCCGAAACGTATAACAGAGAGAGACATACCTGGGTTTCTGCCGGTAACGCTAGTGGAGATTGAATGATTTTCTGAGAGAAGGAGACAACGGTGAGAAAGATCGCGAGTCGACAAAAGAGACTCAAAATCAATTGGTCGAGAGAGAGAAAGAGACGCTGAGTCTAAATGTCCAACACGTGTCTCATAAGACACGGCACTTGTGGAGCTTAATTAAGCGGTGTTGCTTAAGTAAATAGGTAATTTTCTTTTTCTTTTTAATTCTAAAAACTTAAAAACCTCACTAAGCAACCGCGTTAATGCTGCTCTTAGAGATTCTTCAAAACCACTATTTGGGTTGCAGATAGATTGCTATCAATCGTTATACGGAAGCATATCATACCGAATTTCATAGCTCGGTTAATTTAGGCGCTATTACCTATTTTGGAATCTTTTACTTATATTAAAAGGGACAATTATTTCACTGGACATGTTGACGACAGATCAGTATTCAAATCTATGTTACTAAACTTGAAGTACAAAAATAAAATAATTCTTAAACTTACAATTTAATTTCGATTAATAGTAACTAATCTTAACTTTCACCATCAATTAATATTTCTTTATATATTTATTTTATACATCTTAATAAACACTTCCTCAGCATTAACGACTGTTTAAAATGATAGTATATCTTAACAAATCTTATTTAAATTAAACGATTAATTAACTGTACATTTTATATAAAAGTTAATAAAGATATTAAAATATAAAATTCTGATAAAGTCATTTATATGTTTTCATAAATATTAAAACATATCAATTTTCCTGTGTAAAAATAAGTAGTCCATTTATTTATATATAGATAACTATTTTCAAAACTTTAAATATTAATGTACATGAATAATTTAAAATTGACATAAAACAAATAAAAATTCAAATATTTAATTAACTATTGTATTACTAATAATTTTTATGCGTTAAATAAATTAAATACAAAAAATATTCAGTATTGTATAACAAATACTTCCTCTGTTTCTTAAAGAGTGTCGTTGTGACATTTTTCACACAGATTAAGAAAGTTGTTGAAATATATGTAAGTTGTAATTAATTATACCTTTTTGACCAATAGTATTTTAGATAAATAAAATTATTTATAAAATCAATGTAGTTTGCAATTAATTTTCAGCTGAAAGTTAGTATAATTTACATTGGTATTGTAAAGTGACACTCTTTGTGTAACCAGAAAATGAGCTCAGAGTGACACTTATTATGAAACAGAGGGAGTAGTATATAATAAAAACAACATTCAATGCAAATAATAATTCAACATTAATTATAACAATATTTACGTACAATAAATATTTAAAAGTTAAAACATACACCCACACGAATAATGTATAAGTCAAAATCTAATCACTTTTAAAGTGAGCATGAATTCATATTATATAGGGGTTTGTATCAGCATGGAAGATAAACATGTGGCCGTTGTATTTTATTGACCAAACTATTTAGAATGTAATTCTTTGTCCACATTCGGTTTGAACAAAAAAAATTATCTCAATATATACATTTGAAATTATACAATTTATTTTAGATCAAAACAATTAAAACTGTATAAAGTTACGATATATATATATATATATATATATATATATATATATATATATATATATATTGGCTTTAACCTTTAAGCAACAAAAAATCATCTCAATATATACATTTGAAATTATACTATTTATTTTAAATTAAAATAATTAAAACTACATAAAGTTAGATATATATATACTTTATCTTCAATTACTAGATATTATATTTTTATTTATAAAAATATTTATTGTCTATACAATTCTTACAAATGTTTTATACAGCTGTAGTTCACCATCCGGCTAACTGATGATCTGCTATCAACTGTACCAACAAGACTCACACCGAGGTAGGTCTGGAATTAAAATCTAGATCTGTGGTCCGATCCAATATCCGGTCCGCGGATATCCGGGAAGCCCGGATCCGGATAGTATTTTTACGGATCTGCCGGATCCGGATACGGATCCGGGTAATGAAATTTTAGGTTCGGGTATCCGGATCCGGATCCGGACCTATTATATATTTAAAATATTTAAAATATAATTATATTTATATATGTACATCATATATAGTTTATATATAAATTAAGTAAAATTTTAATTTTATTAAATTTTAATAATTTTTCAATTTTATGTTTTTTAAATAATTTTAAATAGACTAAATAATGGTTAATTAGTTAATTTTTAATTTTTTTTTAATATTCGGATCCGGTATCTGCGGGTATCCGCGAGTATTCAGATTTTAGTCCGGATATCCGAACCCTTGATACCCGGAAGGCACGAATCCGGATCCGGATAATAACTTTAAAGATCCGGTGGATCCGGACTCCGATCCGGTTATCCTAATATACTCCGGATACCCGGTCCGTCCCACCCCTACACAAGGGGTTTGGATTTTTTCTGATATTTGGTTTTGGTTTCTTATTGAGTGAGTCAGTATCAGCGGGTGTCTATTCACCATTAGTTTTTCAACTTTTTGATTATTTATAAGGTAAGAAGTTATTACATTTGCACCCATTTACCAATTCATAAACTTTATGCACATAGTAAAATCTACATCTAGATTCGGGACTGGTCACTGGTCAGTATGTACCTTTTGTGGCACTGTAGATGGAGCTGATGCCAAGTGAGACGACCCCAGAAACGGAGGATATGAACACGATGTTACCACACCCTGAAGCCTTGAGCAGAGGATGTGCAAGCTGGCTAAAATGATATGCAGATTCCAAGTTGGTCGAAATGTGGAACGAGAAATCATCTGCCGTATGCTCTATTGTTGGCTTTGACCGGATTGCGCCAGCATTGTTAATCTAATAACAAAAATACAACAGGAGACATGAATCAGCCAATTTAATGATATAGGTTGGAGATTAGTTACAAGGATAGTGAGATTGGCATCAAACAAAGAGTACACAGTTTGCATCAGCTTCTCTCTTTCTGTCCAGGACGATACATCACAGACTGAACCAGTGACTTGAAACCCTTTATTCTTCCATTTGCTTAAACACTCGTTGAGATGTGCTTCGTCTCGAGCACATGTATGTACTATTACACCAAATCCTGCAAGTTCCTCTACTATGGCATGCCTAAAAAAATTCAAGAATCAAAAATATATATTAAAAAGAGTCTGTCACCATTGCTTTTAAGATGTATACCGAAAGAAGAGGGGTTTACGAACCCAATGCCTTTGGTTCCACCGGTGACAAGTGCGGTCTTGCCTTGAAGGCTCCATCTACGCTTTTGCTCTTCTCCAGCCATTCCCCTCAGATTAAAGTGGATGATGTAATGAGAATACTTGTGTTGGTTAATTATATATATAGTAAAAGTTTAGGCCACGTCCGCACAAATTTGAAGTGGATGATGTTATGAGATTTTGTGGTGGTTAGATTACATATGATTTTTTTTTCTTTTTGATTAAATAAAATGATAAAATTAAGTATGATTGATTATGGTTTCGAATGTTAAGTGTGGTTTGACTTAAACGCATGCAGTTAGGCTTAAAAGCATCCATTCAGTATAAAACACAAAGAAAATTAAGTATATGTGTTTCTGAAACGCATTTGAAACACCATAACTGCTAAGGTGGTGCGGGATAGTGGGTAAATTGGAGCAGATAGTGAGTTTGTGATATTCTTAAAAAAATAAATGAAACTTTTATATATGTGATACATTTACACATTTGATACATATGAAGTTGTTGACAAATTTCAAGGTACGTATATATCCAACTTTTTTTTCATTTTATTTTCCCTTAGTTATTAAATATAACTAATATGTTTACACAATATTTAATCTAATTTTCATTGATACAACAGAAAATTGTATGTTAAATTATATATATATATGTTAACGCTTAATTATTTAAGTTAGAATTGTAAGAAATTTTTTAGTTGTGTAGAATATATAATATAAAAATGTTAATTTTCTACTTATAAATTATATCTTTGAACAATATAACAAACCATAGATTTTAGGTGTTAAGAAAATTATATATGTTTATAAGTTAGTTTATCAAATGTCTTTAATTTTTAATCAAATTGTTATTGTTAAAATATGATAGTGTTCACTTAATAAATATTTTTTCAATAGATAATGTTTGATAAATAAACATTTCGAAATATATAGGTTTAAAAGAGAAATAAAATATTAATTTTATTACTAATATAATTAGGATAAAAATTATTGTGTAATTTCTGTTTAAATTTTCAATTTAGTATTATTAATATTGTGATAATAAAACAGAATGGTGTCTAATGTTGCAAATATATTGTGAGAAAAAAATAAATTCTTATTAGTATATTTTTCTATGTTGTTTCATAAGAAGAAATTTAAATTTTAGAATATTTATTAGTAATAATTATATTTTTGTTATATAAAAATACATTTAAATTTAATTTGTATTCGCACCGCTTATGTTACTTTTAACATTTTACTACTGGTTCCTTATCACATATAGTTTTTGTTACCATTCACATTTTACTTTGTACTGCTTTTTTTATTTAACCGCCGATATTCTGCAGTTTATAAAACTATAGTCAAACTATATCGCAGATCCAATTCCTTTTGTATCACACTTTTCAATTCGCTGTTACCATTCGAAATCTATTACTATAAAGTATGGTGTATCCCTCCTGTTGCGACAGCTAGGACGCCACATCATCAATTCGATCATTCTGGTCGCGACACGTTTCCATTAACTAAAACACAGCGTTTCATTTAACTAACATTTATTGTTACGGGTTTTACAATGTGTTTGGGCTTTAGGATGAGACCATCCGGCCAGCCCGATAGAGTCGACCCTAATCGTCTCTTTACGCCGTCTAAAAAAAATATAGGGTTCATCTCCTCTTTTTGTTCGATTGCGACGTCTGATCTTCATCACTGAAACGCTTCCAGTTAATTCAATCAATCAGATGTAGTTTTGAATGTGAGGCGGTGTACTGCGAGTATAAAAGGTTAGCCTTCTTTCTCTGAAAACCATCTTCTGAATCAATCAAGCAGTAAGCTTACTTTCTCAGAAATGACTAACTCATCCATCTTCCTTTTCTAATTTGAAAACCAGGTGCTGCTCCCCACCGATTGAGATGCCGAATTTGATGACAAAGAGTGAAACTTGGATTGAGATTTATAGATTTTCTCAAATAATTGCAAAGAATCACTTTCAGGAAGCGACCACACTACTCTGTCTCCTCCAGGATATCCTCGCCAGTTCATCATAAGTTTCTTCTATGAACTTTCCAGATTTTTTAAGGTCGGTTGTGGATTATTTGAGAAGATTTTACTTTCTTGATTTTGAATTTGTTTTCTTAAAAGATTTGTGGATTTTGTTTTTTACATTTGTTTCAGTCGACCCTCATGTTTGCAACCGTCAATGGTTCACATGCTCGCGACTTCACGACACCGGTTCAAGACTGGTTCGAAAAATTCTTAAAATGCACTATACCAATGATTTGTCTGTTGATCAGATCAAACGATGAGAAGAGAAAACCATCAGTTGCTCCTCCTTCCGGGTTAGGAATACAATGAAGTTGACTAAAGAGATAGAAAAAGAAGCTGGAAATTGGTTCATAAAGTTTATAGAAAAAGCTTTGGAGAAGGGGATGAAGAAGTGTAAAGGCACGGGTGATGCAGATGTTAACAAGTTCCACTGTCTCTGATTTTCTAAGTTGTAAACTAGGTGAAAGCAGAACAGACTGCTGATAGCACGAGATATAGGTACATCCAAAAGCATCATAGGTCACTAGAAAGCTCAGAATCAAAATGAAGAATTTAAACATGATTCTTTTATATTGTTCTCACTTC
This sequence comes from Raphanus sativus, assembly GCF_000801105.2. NCBI lineage: Eukaryota > Viridiplantae > Streptophyta > Magnoliopsida > Brassicales > Brassicaceae > Raphanus > Raphanus sativus. The sequence goes on along the minus strand of NC_079512.1, from coordinate 8,145,036 downwards.
TATTTCAAAGGCTTTTTTTTGAACAACTTCAAAGGCTTCTTAGTTTCCACTTCTTATCGATAATTTTATTCATGGTATCTATTGCTGTTAATTAAGCTTATAATAAAGTGGCTGTTCTCAAATGTCATAAATAAAAGATGGTCATATCAGTAAGAAAAAAAAAAAAAAGACAAACAAAAAAATGTTTTACAAATTACACATGCAGCTTCGTGTAAATGTAATGAAGGTCAATTTTATCATCATCATAAGTGTTCATGTTTTATCAAACTTAGTCGAGAAATAAGCATAAGTCCAGCTGTTAAGGGTAAGTTGTCTGATTTGGTTTACAGTCAAGTTGGTCCCTTGATGGCAGTAACAACAAGCTTACATGAGAGTTAAAAAACAATTCAAGAACTGTCGACATGCACTATAACTCTTGACTTGAGAGTTAAAAATTCTTAAAATGCACTATACCACTGACTTTTTCATTTTTAGTCATAAAACTTAGCTTTGAAAAATCAATTTAAAAATAATGAAACAACAATCAATGATTAATACATAATCAGAAAATTCTAAGAGAAATGAAAACTAACAATATATAAAAAATATAATAACAAAATTATTGAATTATGCAAAATTTTTGAAGTTGAATAACATAACATCAAACAATTTTAACCGTCAGAGATGAACATAATAAGAGAAATTGAAAATAACGATTTAAAAATAACATTTAGTAAATGTTTTAATATAAACATAAACTTTAATAAATATCTAATGTTTCATAGTTTCTGTAATTTTAAAAAACTGTGTGTCTTATTGGCATAGTTAAACTAAAAGAAACTCCGACAGGAATTAAATAATTATTTTAAAAATTTTACTACAATTCGATAAGTTGATAATTTCTAAAATAAACTTTAAAATACATAGCTAAGATTGTTGCAAAACAATTATGAACCTTAATTGTATTTTCAGTTAAAATTAAGTTAGAATTTCAAATTTGTATTGTTAGTTTATTCATTCGCCCGCCCGTAGGGCGGGTTTACTCTAGTCTATATATAAGTAAAGGTTTAGGCCACGTCCACACAAATTTGAAGCGGATGATGTTATGAGATTTTATGGTAGTTTGATTACATATAAAACGTTTTTTAAAATGATAAAATTAAGTAAAGCCTAAATATCAATGTTTTGAACGTGGGATATTAAGCCAGAAGTCATCTTTGACGGCTTGTTCTTATCGGTGACTTTAAGAGGAAAACTAATAAATGCCTAGGAATAACATGCTTAACATACTTAGGGATGGTAATTGGGCTCTCCCGTCCTATCCCGTTCCGAACTGCTGTGGATCGGCTTCTGGTAGTACACGGTGGGCCTGTTCCGCGCGGAATACCGTCTTCAAACTAGCTGTCCAATCCCATACCGCAAAATATGCAGGCCTTTTTCACTGGCCATCCCGCATGACATCGAATATTACATTACTTGTTTCTACATGCACAAACAAACAAAGACAAGAATTGAGTTTCAGCTTGCACATGATCGAGCATACTCTTACAAGATCAATCATTAAGTTTATGCAAAACTAATGTTTCTATTATCATTTATGATGGTTTGAAGAAGCTCCACCGGTGCAGAGCAGATGTGCTTGGGAGACCGGAAGCATCATCGACCCTGAAACCACCATCAACGGGCTCCATAATGTCTAATCGCATTCTCTCTCTCTCTCTCTCTCTCTCTCTCTCTCTCTCTCTCTCTCTCTCTCTCTCTCTCTCTCTCTCTCTCTCTCTCTCTCTCTCTCTCTCTCAGGTGAAAGCAGAAATGGAGACTTATGATTGCGGGTCTTCAAAATCCTGCGGTTTAATCCATCCCGCTTTCGGTCCGTCCCGCTTTGAATCCATCCCGCTTTGAATCCGTCCCGCTTTGAGCCCGTCCCGCGAGGCCTGCAATTTTGCGGGCTTATCAAATGGAGGTCCAATCCTGCTTCGCAGCAAGCCTTTACGGGTCAGGCCCGCGGTCCAGGTCCTTGATTGCCGTTCCTAAACATGCTTATCACTAGATGTTGGGCTGGCTCATACTCCCTCCGTTTCAAATTATATGTCGTTATAGAGGAAATTTTTTGTTTCAAAATAAGTGTCGTTTTCGGTTTTCAATGCAAAATTTATTGACAATATTCTCTTTTCTATTTTTCTATTGGTTGATACATGATTAGGTGTATTGGTAATAGTGTTTTTATTTTGGAAATATGTAAAATTAAATGTTTTCTTAATCTGTGTGTATAAGGTTAGAACGACATATAATATGAAACGGAGGGAGTAGTTTATAGGGACCCTTGGACAAAAAAATATATTTTAGGCCCTTTAATAATAAAAATAATAATTCAATCAATTTTTTTTTATATTGTATTGTATAAAAGTTTTTAAATTTAGATATGAGAACATATAAATTTTCTTTTCTATTTCCATTCGAGTAATTCTTGGGTTCACTCCCTAGAGTGAACCTCTAGGTTCACCCACCAATAGGAGTTCACCATTTTATATTTAATATCTTTTAAAAAAAGAAACAAAAATATTGTCAAGTTATATTATCTTTTTAAAAAATTAAAAGATAAAAGCTCAATAATTAAAATAAAAAAATAATAGTAGTTGAAAAAAAATATTTTTTAAAAAGACTTTTAATACATCAGCAAAATGCTAAACCTTAAACCCTAAATCCTAAACTATTGGGTAAATCCTAAACCCTTGGACAAATTCAAAATTCTTGATTTTTTAAAGTAATTTTAGTACCGTCATTAAAACACTAAACCCTAAATATTATACCCTAAACCCTTGGATAAATCATAAACCCTAGAATTTAAGATTTATCCAAGGGTTTAAGATTTACCCAAGGGTTTAGGATATAGCATTTAGGGTTTAGGGTTTAATATTTAGGGTTTAGTGTTTTGTCGATGGCATTAAAATCATTTTTTAAAAGTTTTTTTGTTTCCAACTAATATTATTTTTTACTTATTCTTATCTTTTAATTTTAAAAATATGACAATATTTTGTTTCTTTTTTTAAAAAATATTGAATACAAAATGGTGAACTCCTATTGGTGGATGAACCTAGAGGTTCATCCTAGGGAGTGAACCCAAGAATTACTCTTTCTATTCAAGAGTTCTTATGTGTTTCCACGTTCAAAATTATTGCAACTAAAGATTACCATAAATTCCATTATTACAGGTAAATGTTATAAAACATACAAATAAAAAATTAGAATACATGTATATTTATTTATTTTTCTTCTTAAAACTATTTTTTTAAAGAAAATGGAAAAATCTGGATCCTTAATATCATGGACTCTGAGGGGTCGCACTGCTCGCCCTTCTATATGAGTCGGCCCTGAGTAGATGAACATAATCTCGTTATCGTTTTTAAACTAAATAAAATTTCTAGGAAATAACATGCTTATAGTAGATGAACGTAATCTTGTTATCGTTTTTAGGTAAACTAAATAAAATGTCTAGGAAATAACATGCTTACCATATGCTCCCGTCTGTATCATTAGAAGTGATTTTTAAAATTTTATATTTTTAAAATAAATGATGTTTTCATTTTTTAAATAAAATTTAGTGTCATTTAAAATTTGTAACCAATTACAAAACAATGTATTTTTATTGGTTAAACAATTTTATTTAAATGCTATTTTTATATAACCAAAATAAATTATATAAAATTATACATTTTTTATCTTTGTAAAACTTTAAAATAATACAGAAAACTGAGAACAGATCCAGTAGAAACAGAATGAGACTGGTAGCCGAGAGGATTAGAGTACGTGGCTACGAACCACGGTGTCGGGGGTTTGAATCCTTCCTCGCCCACAACCGGGCCAAAAAGGAAAGACCCTTTCCTTCAGAGGTAGGAAAATCTTATTCGAGATATCGGACTCAAAATTATGAAACTTGGTTGGGATGGGTCATTTTGTCACAATAGAGTGGAATGACCTTCTTTTTTTATTTGAATTTAGATAACTTATAAGATGTTCTATATCTTCATGAATCTAGAAAATTTTGCTTACATTATATTATTTGGTCTACGTACCGAAACTGATAACACTCGAGATTATCCGCAGGATTACACACAAAATATTTTTTTTGGCTCTCTCTTTGGCCCTATATCTTTTATTCCTAGAAGATTTTCCTATGCAAACATTTTTTTTAAACTCCATTTATTCTCGTATAAACGGCGCGAAGACTTATATTTTTTAGTTTCAATAGAACTCCTTAAGAGCATTCTTTCTATCTACAATTAGCATTTTTACTCATAAAACTTGAAAAATTAACTTATTTATATAAAATTTAAAATATTGTCACAGAGTTACAATATTATTTAAACTAAACAATTACTCCTTCCGTTTCATATTAAGTGTCGTTGTAGAGATTTTTTTTCGTTGCAAAATAAGTGTCGTTTTAGCATTTCAATGCAAAATTTATTAATTTTATTCTGCATTTTATTTTTCTATTGGTTGAAATGTATGAGTAATGATGTTTTTGTATGGAAAATATGTAAAATTTAATGATTTCTTAATCCGTGTGCACAACTCTAAAATGACACTTATTGAGAAACAGAGGGAGTATTATATAAAAGATAAAAGATAGACCACATAAAATCAACAAAACAAAGCAGACATTATCTAATCAACACTATTATTATATGTTCCCATACATAATTAACGGGAAAATGACCATTTCATATCCAACATATCACAATATGTTCAATTCATACCCGACTTATATGACTGTGCCAAAATATACCTGAACTTATATGGCCGTGCTAAAACATACCCAACTTATAATTTTTTGGTAAAATCATACACCAGTCGCCACATCAGCTGCCATGTCATATACTTTTATTCATGTGGATGCAACGTCAGCTAATTTTGCTGATGAATATGCCATGTGTATATTTTTTTTTTAAAAAAAATTGTTATAAAAATAAATTTTTAGAAAATATAAAATTTATATTTTTTTTATTTTTAGTAAAATTAACAAAAATTAATTAAATAATTAAATTCTAACTTATATAAGAGATATATTCGTAAATATTTCAATCATATCAAAAACTGTCATTACAAGAGTTATATATGTATTTTAATGATTCAAATCTAATGCTAGTGTTGCAGACGTATTACTCTTGATTAATCATGGTTGTGTTAATCTAATATTTTAAATGTAAATAATATACCCAAGATTAAAGCGTAAAAATGAATCATGTTATGCTTTATTAATTATAATTATGTTATTTACATTTAATCTATTTTTTGTAAATTTAAATAACATCATGATTAATAAAGCGTAAAAATAAATTATGTTACGCTTTTTTAATCAAGCGTAAAAAAAATCATTTTATGCTTTATTAATCATGGGTATGTTATTTATATGTAAAAAAATTAGATTAACACAACTATGATTAAATCAAGAGTAACACATCTGCAACACTAGCATTAGATTTGAATCATTACAATACATATATAACTTTTATAAGGACGATTTTTGATAGGATCGAAACATTTATGAATATATCTCTTATATAAGACTAAAATTTAATTAATTTTTTTAATTTAACTAAATAATAAAAAATATAAAATTTTACATTTTCTAAAGATTGCTTTTTATAACAAAATTATTTAGTTAAAAAATATTATACACATGATATCTTCGTTAGCTAATTTAGCTAACGTTGCATCCAGGCGAACAAAAGTAGATGGCATGGCAGCTGATGTGGTGACTGATGTATGATTTTGCCAAAAACATTATAAGTTGGGTATGTTTTGGCACGATCATATAAGTTCAGGTATGTTTTGGCACGGTTATATAAGTCGGGTATGAATTAAACATATTGTGATATGTTGGGTATGAAATGACCGTTTTTTCCATAATTAACTAATGCGTTTCAAATTGAGAAATATTTTTTTCAAATCTACCTAGAAACTTCTGGGAGCGATTATTTTCATCAACGGGAGGTGAAGCTTCTTTCTAACTCCAATTGGAACAAACAAATCTTTATAATAAACACATGCAAATTTTTAATTTATTTCATCATATAGTTACGGATTCACTATTTTAAATCATTTTAAACATTATTTATTTCTTCAATTCATAATGAACGAATTATTTTTTTCATCCATGATTATTAAGAACGTTAACATGTCAAAATTGAATCCAAATGTTTTGTTACCAATGTAAGAGAATTATATGCAGAAGCGTGTTAAACTGAATATATATCTTAGCCCATAACACTCGGTATGAGTTGAAAATGAATATAAAAGTCAGGAAAAAATAACAGATTGATCACTTATAGAATCCTTCTGGTTGATTTCTCAGAATTTTCTCTCTCAAAAATGTTTCGTCTCTCTTCAATTTTCTATAGAATTCTAAAAATAGTTCTTAATTATTGTTCTTGTTTTGATTAAGTCTCCATTCTTTGCAGTGTTTCATATATATATATATATATAAACAACCAAGAAATAATATGCGAAAAGTTACATATATTCAACGAAGAAACCTATCTGTCCGACAAAAAAAAATCAGGAGTTATGAATATAACTTTTCAAATATATTTTTAAAACATTCCATAAATACTGTTTTTGTATTAGAGATGGCAAACAGGTTGTCTCTTCTCATCCCGCAGAGTAATTGGGGGTCATGTCGGGTCAGGCCCAGGACTTTCTCAAACTTTTCACAGACCCTGTTTAAAAAAGAAAATAAGACCTCTTTTAATAATCTGAAATAATTTTGTTTTTTTTACAAAATACCATTATAATATAAAATAAATACATTAATTTAATTATTTTTAATCTAAATAACACTAATTAATTTAATTATTTATAATCTAAATAACACTATTTTTTTGTTATTAATGTAAAATCATTGATCAAATCACTAAATTTAATTATTTAGCATTTTTAATGCAAAATCATAGATCAAATCATCAAATTTGATCATTTTTTAACTTTTTCAGTTTTTTACGTTTATTATATTCACGATCAGAAATCATAATCTATAAATATAATAAAGTAAAAAAATCGAAATAGTAAACTATATACTCTTGATTGAACAAGTCACTCTTTTTTCTTGTCAAGCTAGCTTTATTTTCTTCGTGTTTGCTATTTTTAACTAAAAATGATGAAAAAAATATATTTTGTTCTCCGTATTTATAGATAATTGTTTTCTAAACATAATCAATTAGAATATTGACTTTTAATACTACCACTGAATATTCTAACACACACCAACTATTTATTACTTTCCATAATATATAATTGATATAAATAATAACTACTTCCTAATTTATTGCATTTTTAGTTGGTTATATAAAAAAAGATTGTAGTTTATATTTATTGGTTATAAATACGAAAACTAAATTAAAATAGTCATTCTGATTTTATAAAAATATGATTTTAAATTTATAACTATTAGTAAAAAAAATAAAAAAAAATATGGATCCTCTAAAATTTTGGACCATGTTCGACCGTTCCACTTGCACGTGCTAAAAGACGGCCCTGGTCAGGCCTATGCAGAATGCAGTCTCCAGAATGGCTGCCCAAAACCCTCCCCACTATATGCATGGGTCTATGCGGGTCGGCCTGCGGGAGTCTGAACTTCCACTGCCTGCACAACCACGAGCATGATTAGTACGGTTTGATGTCTAAGTCTCTTGATGTAACCAGAGCTATACTTTTTAGACAATTTCAAGTTGAAGATGAAGAGAAATTTGTATCATCTTATATATGAAATTTCTTTCAGACAACACATGAAATTTACCTGCTTGATAGGCGGCAAATAAGCATGTAACTGAGCTTCTCTAGAACAGCCTGATATTTTAATAATCAAAACTTATGCTCAGAAAGCGTGCGCAATTGAAGAAATACATCATTTGAAAAACACGATTCAGAGTAGTAATAGATTAGTATTAGAGAAGAAAACAGTTACCTCTCAACATGCAAGTTTGATTTGTGAAAACAGTAGAAGCCGAGGAGGAAAAAGAGAAGAAGAATCCCGAAGAAGAGAAGAAACTCCAGAAGCGCCATCACCGGAGGTCCATCAGTTGAGTCGGTGAAGATCGCATCTTTATCGTCATCGCCATTCTCTCTTGTTTGAGATGAAGCTCAAGTGGTTGCGGGTTCTATCTTTCCCGCAGAACAAATCAGGTCCGTCCCGTATGAAACCCAAATTCGCACAGGTCCTAACCCGCGAAGCCCGCTAAATAATGAGCCTCCTTTTGCCCTAACCAAACCCGCCCCGCATGGATCTTATATGGGCTAGGCCCGCGGTCACTATTTTGGTATCACTATTTTGGTTACTTCCTAATCATTGAGGCAAACAGACAAACTAATAAAAAGTTTCAAGTGGACAAAGTTCGATAGATCACAGAACAAGATTGATCTTGAGAAATCCTTGTTGCTTAAGAGTTAAGAGCATATGCAAAAGGAACTCTATAACTTCAGATATAATTGGTTTAGCAAAAATAAATTTTAAATTTAGAGTTTTGAGAAGTGAAAATTGAAGTTTTATTATTCAAAAACTCAAAATTTGAAGTTTATATTTTTATTTTCATTTTATTAGTTACAATTAATTATAGACTAAATTTATGGTTTTTAAATTTTCTCGTTTATTTTTAATCTTTAAAAATTTTATATCTCATAAATATTTCAGATTTGTTTTTATAAGTTCAAGTTTTACACAATGAAATTTTTAAAATAAGACATATTATTTTAAAACTAGAATTAGACAAACAAGAATATTACAAAAGAAAACATAATAAAAAATTCTTTAAAAAGTACATGAAAACATAATTATTACATAAATAAAAATGTTATAACAACACTAATAGTCGGGTAAATTTGCTTTGGAACTTCCAAAATCTCCTAAATATCTTACAAACAAATTTTGTATAATCGAAAATAGAGCATTACTGAAATAATTTTTATGGAATAATGTGGTATTTGCTTGTAGTTTAATATTTAATTATGTATTTCTATTTATGATTTATATTTTGGTATAAGATTTTATTAATTAATATTTCTGTAATATTTTTATATAGAGAAATTCTCTTTGACAGTCCATTTTTAGTTTATCTTCACAATAATAGCACTCAAAGAGGAAAAATGACCAAAATAGGTTTTATTAAAGAATAAAATATGTATTTATACCATTTGAGTTAACAAATTTAGATTTAGGGTTCAGAGTTAAAAGGTGAATTTCAAAAAATAAAAATTAAAATTAAAAATTAAAATTTTCAAAACAAAAAGAAGCTATTTTGATCATTTTATTTTTTGAGTGATATTTTTGTGACAAAAAATTAAAAATAGCTATTTGAGAGAATTACCATTTTATATATGTGCTGATTATTTATAAAAGTTTTATGGATTTATTTTTTATTATGCAAACATAAGAACAATACATTAAAAACAAATAATTCTGAGATTAGATTTGAAGTTTTGATTTTGGAGAATAACACTTTAAAATTTTAGATATAGAGTTTTAAACTTTAAAATAAAAAAAAAATCTTTTTAGAAATACTCTAAAGATTGCACAATCTTGGGACTCTTATCGCATGGTCCAAAGGATAAGGTGATCGAGTTGTCATTTTCGGGAGGTGCAACCAGCATCATCAAGCCAATTAAAGTTTGATTGAGGAATTGATGATACTCGCATTACAAACATTTCAAATGCCCAATTTCTAATAAGTTATGATCCATCAATTGTTCAAGAAAGATATGTTTATCCAGATTGAATATGATCCATGATTGTATTTTATAACGGCGCCTACAATACATTTACGTGTGTACCACTATTTTTAGAGCTGGACCAGTCTAGCTTACAGGTGCTCGGCCTAACAAAGAATTTTGTTATTTGTGAACTTGTTGAACCCTTGACAAAAAAGTGAACTTGTTGAACAGTCTAAAGATTGAAACATGAAAAGGCCTTTTTCAGATCGTCTTATTAATACAAATTTTAAGGGGTCAAATAAAAGGTCAAGGAAACAGAGCAAATCAGGTTTTGCTCCAATCACAAACCCCAAAACACAAAGAGATTAAAAGAAAGGCCCCAAACCACAAACCCCGGTAACATCAACCCGGTAATTGCTTAAATAATTATAGAAAACACAAACTTGAAACCCCCAAAAGATTTCAAGTTATATTATTGGCATATTTCTTCAAGGATTCCAAAGGATAGTAGTCTCTGCAACCATGGAAGTAACAATGTAAGGGTCCATGTTGGAAGCTGGCCTCCTATCCTCAAAGTATCCTTTCCCTTCCTTCTCCGTGTCACGTCCTACTCGGATTGATGCTCCACGGTTTGCAACACCCTTTTAACACAATAACAAAAAGTTTAGTACACAAAAATGTTATCAACTCTTTAAAGTTTTAAAAGTTTACCCATTTGAAAGTGTTGATGTCAGCAGTTTCATGGTGCCCGGTGAGACGGCGCTCGTTGCCTTCACCATAAGCAGAAATGTGCTCCTTGTGTCTCAGTCCGAGCTTATCGATTGCCTTCTTGATTATCTCGTATCCTCCTTCCTCCCTCATCGACTTAGTACTGAAAAAGTCATTTACCTAAATTTTCAGATTTTCTTTTTCCAAAAATCAACTACATAACAAGCTTAAGTTGCATGATCCTTTACCTGTAGTTGGTGTGAGCACCAGCTCCGTTCCAGTCACCAGGAATTGGTTTTGGGTCAAAAGATACAACCACACCAGCAATCTCTGTGATCCTCTGTTTTTTAAAACCACCAAAGCTTGTACTTAAGTATATATTTAATTAGGAGAATCAACAACAACTGATAGTGGATGATGGTTTAATGATACCTCCAAAATGTAACGAGCGATCCACACTTCATCAGCGGCTGAGATACCAACCGATGGTCCGACTTGGAACTCCCACTGTCTCAACAAAAAAAATGATTTGGTCATTACTACATTATGCAAAAAAAGATTTAATTCTATTGGATCTTGAAGTTATACCTGACCAGGCATGACTTCTCCATTGATCCCACTGATGTTAATTCCGGCATACAAACAAGCCTTGTAGTGAGCATCAACAATGTCTCTTCCAAAAGATTTGTCAGCTCCAACACTGCAGTAGTATGGTCCCTGAGAAAATATGGTTTTTGTATAAACATCAGAAGCTGAGAACAGAGAATTGAAGAAGAATTGTTAAAACAGAATATACCTGAGGGCCAGGGAAGCCACCAATGGGCCATCCAACAGGCCACTTCACATCCTTCTGCAAGAGAGTGTACTCTTGTTCAATTCCATACCTAGTATGTAGAGCAAAATCAGACCGCAAGAAACCGAAAAATATATAACCAAAACAGAACAGGGGGATTTGGGTTAACCATGGCACTTCAGCTACAACATCAGGGTGGCTAAAGATCTGAGCAGCAGCATGTCTCTTGTTCGTAGGAATTGGTTCACCCGCAGGGGTGTAAGTATCACACATGACCTAACCAAAACCGATAAAGAAACGTTTTCATTAACTGCCAAAACAGAACATGTGCAAGAAAACCGAAGTTTAACAACTCACAAGAATGTGGTTGCCTCTACGGAACGGATCCTTGAAAATCGCTTGAGGGCTAAGGAACACAAATAAAAAAGAGCGGTTATCAAAGCAAAAAAAAAAAGATGAGTTTGAAATAGTGATAAAATTTGAGAAGAGGTCTTACTATAAGATCACTTCACTGTCTTCACCAGGAGCTTGGCCAGTGCTTGAACCATCATAATTCCACTTTGGGAGTTGTGATGGATCGGTCACAGGTCCAGAGAGAGTCTGCAGGTAAACAAAAAAGAGAATCAGTAGTTCAATCTAGCTTTGCTTGTGAGTTAATTTTCCGATACATTTTTTTTATTTTTCATCGAGTTGAAGTGAAAAAGATTTACCCTAGCTTTGCTTCTCATGTCCATTCCTGAACCACCAACCCTGTTTATAAAACAAAAACTCTCCAAAATAAGAAAACGACAAAACACATGACTCTTTTTGTGTGGTTGAAGATGTAATTATAAAATGTTTTCTTCTATCCATTCCCGTTCTCCGGATAAGAAAAGAACAAGAACCTAAACGAGAATGTGTAAGAAAGAGGCAAGAACTAAGGAGGAAGACGAACCATATGTATTCAGCGATGATTTTCTCAGTGTTGTCTGAGAGGTCAAGGTTAATGAGATCGGTCAGAAGACTCATGGTTACAGAAAAAAATGACAAGAAGGTTGTAGTGAGAAATAATCAAATCTCGGATAATGTGGTTTTTGGTTTATGAGATGATGTTTTGGAGTTCGTGGTTGTGGGAGTACTTATAGAGAGCAACGAGGGTACATACTACAGAGATAGGGAGAGAGAGAGCCTATGCTTTCCAAATATTATTTTTAAATTAAAACCATAAAATGTAATAACGCGATTTCTTTTATCTAACCAATGTATTAAATTGAAGTTATATAGTTTAATAATGGTGATTATTGTTTTCGTGTCGTCCTTAAACTTGATTATTGACAAAAAAAACATCATTGACTTATTCTCAAATTACTGTATATTGTAGATTTGATATTCAAGTAGGTGGATAATTTATGAGAAGTTATGTATGCGTTGAATTTCTTGTAAAGAGTAACTGAGTAGGTATTCTAGGGTAATAATAACTTTAGCTAGGCCTGGGCATCCGAGTCTTCGGATCGGATTCAGATCGGATCATGTTAGGTCCGGGTCTTTCTAATCTTGGAATTTTGGATCCATATAGGTATTTATAATTTTTCGGATCGGTTTTGGGTAAGGTCTTGTCGGATCTGGGTCGATTCGGGTCTATAATTCTAATATTTGTAAAATACCCGTAATTTTCAGGTTTATATCGGATCTAGATCGAGTTCGAATATTTAGAATCTAAAAAGACATGACATATTATATTTAATCAATATTTATCATATATATCTAAAATTTCACAATATAACTTAAATTAAACTATTAGTAATTAAATAAACATTTCTGAACTCTAAATTTTAAAAATTTATATTATTTAAAAATGTTACATAATAATAATAAATATTGTTAACAAAAGATATTTCAACTGAATCATAAAATAATATATATATATATATATATATATATATAAAATATCATAGTTTTAAATATATATGTTTTTAAGTCGGGTACAAATCTTTTTTGTTGGGTCAGATCTTTTCGGGTCGGCTATTTTCGGGTCCGGATCTATTCATGTCGGTTCTTTTCGGTTTCAGTTTTTTCGGGTAAAAAAATTAAACCCAAAAGATACTCGTAAATATTCGTTTCGGTTTCGGTCGGATATTTTTGGGTCGGTTCCAATTCGAATTTTCGGATACAAGTTAAAATGTTCATGCCTAACTTAGTATTGTAAAGTAACCATTCATACTCTTTTCTTACAAGGAGGTTGGCCAAATAGGCGAGGAAATATAGAAACCAGTTTTTTCACCGATTTTTGACCAAAAATGTTTTGTAAGTATCGTTTCTGGAAAAAAATCAGACTTACGGAAGTCCGAGTGATAAATATAAAATATCAAATGGATGAAAATCAAATATAATAGACGTATAATAATTGGCTTATTACAGACGTAAAAATGTAAGAGCAGACGACGGTCAAAATAAAAATATCAAATGGATGAATCATATAATAGATAGACGTAATATCATAGTTAAAAAATAAAAAGGTAGATCATATATTTACATAGAAATATACACAAAATAAATGGAACAAAAGCCTAATGTACTCCGAAACACCAAAAATGAAAGTAACCAAAACTAAAAGCAGATTGTTTGCGGCAATTGATACTGTTTTGTTTCTACTTATAAAAAATACTCTACAAACTCATAATTTTCTGAATGGAAAGTGCATTGGAGGGAGTCTTTTTCCCTTTAGTTGAAAACACCAACAATAAAAGCTTTGCCGTCATCATTTTCATTTAAATTAATTTTTTTCGTTTTCATCATCTCTTACATTATGCATAAACTTTTTTGTTAAATTTTATGTTATTTAAAATGATTCGTCAAAAATCTAGTTATGCCAAATGAACCATATATTCTTAGTAAAGCTATGATAACTGTGAAATTTGTGATCCAACCTGAAACATGAAATTAACCAAAACTTTCAACCAAATTTTTTTTCAGTTGAACAATTGTTAAAAAGAAAATTGACAAAAACGAAAGAAACCCGTCGTTTGATGATTTGATTACAACAACACCGCCATTTTAATCCATCCGTACAAGATTATTAACAACGAAAGAGTAGTATAGAAGTAAAACATGTGCATGTTGTCCCAAACGAAAGGAGAAGAACAGGTTGAACCGGCAGCCGGTTAATGGCAATTAGGAAGGCGATTGAATGACGCGTCGGGTCCACTCTCAGTCTACAAACCAAAGTAACCGCTTCCTCAAAGTTGTTGCTAACTGGCGCCAGTCTTAAGGTGCGAGCCGCACTCTGTTATTATAAAACAATCAATCAAATATCAGAAAAGAAACAAAAAGATTCGATCTTGATAAGCACACTCCGTTCTTTGTAGAATATATACTAATTATTATTTGTGTTAAAAAATACTAATTATTATCTTTTTTGTTATTTTTACATGATGACTATATGATATTAAGAATTGTCGAGGAAACCAATAATCCATCTAACCATCTTGTGGCACGGAGTTAAATGCAGAGTCGGTCCTGGACAAAGTTATATGAAACATTCACTTATGGTCTCAAAGTTATATGAAACATTCACTCGTAGCTTGGTGGTAAAGGAGGTATAATTGTACTGCCCGCTATCTGGGTTCGAGTTTTGGTCACAACGGATTTAACATCCTTTCTGTTGGGGCGCTAGACCCCTTTCGGGGAGATAGTTGGGAATGTGACTGCCCAGATACCAGAGTTATCAAAAAAAAATTTCGAACCAAACTACACAAATATACATTTTCAATTTCTTTTTCAAAAAAGTTTTTTTTTTTCTAAATCGCATACAACCCTCAAAATCTCAAAACCAGTAATGTTAAAATGGTAAAGAAAATGGTTTTGGAGGTTTATGTTAGAGATCAACATTGACGATTTATTAGATTGTAAAGCTTTTCGAATAAAGATTAACGTTCTTATACGAAATCTAAACATAAAATAATATATTAATATTTACTTATAAATATCTTTAAATTATAATATTTTTCATTTTAAATTTAGGATAATTTTCAGTGTCATTTTTTTAATACTCAAATTAATATTTAATTGTAAATATCTTTAAATTGTAATATTTTCATTTTAAATTTTGGATGATTTCAGTGCCAAATTTTTTAATACTCAAAAGAATAGTTTAGCAATATTTTAGAAGTCTTACTGTGAGATACCCCTATTAAAAATGATTTCATAATAAATTTGTTTTGGCTATTGTAAACAGCTCAGAATGGTAAAATATTTTAATTTTTTATATTTCTTAAAAATTAGTTTGGATTTTAGTTTAAAATTAATCCCAGATATATGAAAAGAAAATCAAAATATGAACTACATTATATATAAATATTCAGCCTCAAGTAATATCAGTAATACTAATTTTAAAACAATTTTAATAGCAAACCATATATATACACAAATATCTACATTAAAAAGATATCAAATTGCAAAAAAAAAGATCTATCTCTTTTTCTTAAATATATAGTTTGAGAAGTAAGTTTTCTAAATTTAGTTGTGTATCATCATCAATTTGAATAGCGCAGAATATCTCCTATATTATAAACCATACATAATAAGAAAAATATATACATTCGATGAAAAAACCAACTTTTTTTTGAACACTTGATAAAACCAACTAATAGCTAAATTTCTCTGATTTTGATTTTTACTAAAATGACTTTGCAACAACGCTGGTCCGGTGTACAACCATCCAAACTACCGACTAGAACATCCATGAAAATAACATTTCGTTCATTACCTTTTCCATATTAATTTTTATTATTCATAGTTAAAATAATTTATATACTTTTAGCAATATTTGTATATTTTTAGCATTTTCATCGAAAAGTGATGATTATCTACATTCTTAAATATTTATTATTTTCAAGTGCATAGTCTCTAGCTACCAAATAATTTTAATAAAATTATATCTTAAAAAGAAAGTTTAAAATGAGAATGGCTAGGCAGATATGTCAAACTATAATGTTTTATGTTCTTGAGAAGTTTTTCTAAAAAGAACCAGATTAATATTTGTACCACCACAACAACCACAATGACCATTTTAAGCACTCCATTTTTTTTTGTCAACCATTAAGCACTCATTTCAAGGCCCGTGATAGCAAGAATTCTTTGACCCATAACCACAAGAAAAGATACTGGAAACAAAATAATGATAATAAAACTTACGTAAGCATGTTTATTGTCTGCCTGTTTTTTAGTAAAAAAATACATAACCAAAGTAAAATTAAAAATTATTACTTTATATCAAAAACTTTTATTTTCGTGTTTTATATTCTATACTTTTCCACAGACAGTTTACCTAGAACTTTTTTAGTCTATTCAATATGCTTCTTCTTTTTTTTAACACAGTGTATTCAATATGCATGTGAATTAATTCTATTAATTTTTTCTTTTTTTCTGAGAAGAATTGGAAAAGTAAAGTAGATGCTTTTATTTTTGACCGTACTTCTAATTTTTCAACTCATCAACAAGACCTTCACCTTACCAACCAAATAGGATCTTCTTTTTCACAGTTTTCTGTGTTTAAAAGTTGAAATACATTACCTTTTGCGGTTTTTGCAAAGTATGTTATTTTCCACCAACAGCTAGAGTCGATTTTACGTTCTCACAAAAAAATGTTGATATAAGTTGTTAATATCGAATCAACATGAATCAAAAGTCAACGATATGATTAGTTCTCATTAACAAAATTTGGTCTAATTTAAAATTCCAACTTGATAAAGGGATTGAATCTTAGTCGGTGATTAATACCGTGTATCACTTACGATGTTCTGTATGTTACGATGAAAGGATTCCATATCAAACTTTTAAAAGGACTAGTAATAGTTTATAGTATGAAACATGAGCCCATTCACTGGTCATATTGTTTTGATCACTAAACATATCAATTTAGCTTAGTTGAAATAATCAAGAGAAAATAAACAGAAGAAAAATTGAACTGGTATATTGAGATTTTTTTAAAAGAATGAGATCAAGATAAAAAGGAACATTAGAATAAATTTTGAGAAGAGAAAAAAAAAGTTTGAGAAAGAGAAATAATCCTGAAGTTGTAACGCTATATATGGGGACCAATTAAAAAAAATGATTGAACTTAGTTGTACAATTCAAAGGGTATTAT
The DNA here is from genome assembly GCF_000801105.2 of Raphanus sativus. Lineage (NCBI taxonomy): Eukaryota > Viridiplantae > Streptophyta > Magnoliopsida > Brassicales > Brassicaceae > Raphanus > Raphanus sativus. The sequence goes on along the minus strand of NC_079512.1, from coordinate 8,127,730 downwards.
TTATTATTGCATATGCAATTTGCAATGTAGATGTGGACACTTTATGTAGTGTAGATGTAGACGTAAACTGTTCTAATTTTCAACTGCAAATAATGTTTTTAATGCAATTACTGTTACGATATTTTAGATGATAGTTGAGTTTTTTTTAAAGAAAAACTGTATAGATGAGACTATTATTATTGATAATACCATTATTAAAAGAAGGAATTACATCTTTTTACTAACAATAAACTACACTACTTCAAACTAGACACCAACGAAAATATTCAAACCGGTGGGGCAGTATTAACATAAACAATATAGATGTTAGTTGAGTTTGAGCACTTCGTGTAAATTTATCCATCATTGTATTCTTTGTTTTTGTGATATGTTGGATTGTGACTCTAGAGAAATTCATTTCATTGTTAAAATTTCTTCAAATGTACGGTAAAAGCTTGTTTTTCCTATAGACAAGACACCTATGCACTATTTTTATGGGTAGAGAATAGTCTGCTAAAACACCATCTCTAAAACTGCAGAGTTTTCATCCACACTGTCGCCAAATCAAAAGTTTCACATTCTCCAAGTAAAACTAATATACTTCATCGGATATTCATAATTGGGCTTATTGCAAAAGTGACTCAAAACTTGAATTCAAACAGAAAACTAACCTTTTCTTTTGACTCATTTTTTTTTGAGTTTTTAACCCCACATCTGCATTTTATCTACGAAAATGCCATTAACCCTTTTTTTTTTGTTTTTCGAAAATGGCTTCTTTACTGTCTCAACCTCATTTTTTTCAAGTATTTACAATATTGCCACTGCCATGAATAGTGGGAACAACCTTGTACGAACTGTTTGGAGCTTTTAATGCCCTTTAATGCACGTAAATCTCTTTACACTCTCTCTGTTTCAATTGTTATGAATTAAAAACAACATTTCTTTCACTTTCTCTCCATATTCATCCAAAAAACTGAAGCTTTTGATTCAAAATATGGTCGATGGTTGACAGAGCCATATTTCTTTCGTTTTGACTTACGGTTGCTTTCGTTTGAGGTTCTGAGTGGTTGGAGAAGACCCTGTGTGCAAACGAAGTCATCTCACCTAGTTTAAGGTACAAATTTGATTTTTTTTCAAAATCTGTTCGCGTAGAAGACTTACAAGTAAGTCATCTGTATGTAGAAGACTTACTGATGAGTCTTCTGGTCAAACGGACGACTTAAACTAAGTCGTCCAGCTTTGTTTGTTGAAAAAAAACACTCCAGACGACTTATATAAGTCGTCTACGAGAAACAGGCTAGTTTTGCATTTGACCGAATCGTGTCAGATCTTTGACTATTTCTGGACGACTTATAATTCAGTCGTCTCTCGGAAAGTTAAAATTTCAATATTTTATTAAACTAGACGACTTACGTGTAAGTCGTCTTAGGTTAGTTTTGTAGTTGAAAAATAAACTTCATAATTTAACTTTTACCAGACGACATAATATAAAGTCGTCCCGTCAGAAGACTTAATTTAAAGTCGTCCGGGGAAAGCAAAGTCGTCCAGAATTTTTCCCAATTAAGTCGTCCAAACCTTGCTTATCCCGGACGACCTTAAATTAAGTCGTCTAGCTGGACGACTTTTAGTTAAGTCGTCTGGAGAAAGTTAAATTTCAAGTTTTATTTTTCAATTACAAAACAAACCTAGGACGACTTACACGTAAGTCGTCTAGTTTGAATAAAATATTGAAATTTTTATTTTCCAGAGACGACTGAATTATAAGTCGTCCAGAAATAGTCAAAGATCTGACACGATTCGGTCAAATGCAAAACTAGCCCGTTTTTCGTAGACGACTTATATATAAGTCGTCTGAAATTTTTTTTTAACAAACAAAGCCGGACGACTTAGAATTAAGTCGTCCCTTTTAATTTTCAATTGCAAAAGTGACCTCTTTAGACGACTTACCTTTAAGTCTTCTGGACGACTTAAATATAAGTCGTCTGCGATAATGTTTATTGAACTTCTTCATTTTCTCTATGTTTACTAATGTGTTTTATTTTGAATATTTGCAGATGATTTTTAAGTTACATGCAGTGTATGGAGAATGGTTGTTGAGAGATTTCCGTTGGGATTTTGTGGTTGATGATCTCAAAGGAGCAAGATTGTTTTTATTCAATGAAGATTCAACACATGCTGAACTTGTTGCAATGGCTCAAGAAGATTATAACTTGGACATGAGATCAGTGACTGTGGAGATTAGCTACTCATTACCAGCAGAAATGATGATGACTCCAGGCAGTCTTCCCATTCATGTTACAAGTGATAGACAAGTTCGAAACTTGCTCGAGATACTCAAAACGCATAGAGTATGTCTTTGTGTATCAAGCCGCAGCAAGGTGGAAACGGTTTCAGAGAAAAGAGAAGAAGCTGGTGAATGGGAAGAAGATGTTGGTGATAATGATGAAGCTGGTGAATGGGAAGAAGATGTTGGTGATAATGATGAGGCTGATGAATGTTTTGAAGATGTTGGTGATAATGAGTCTGTTGAAGATGAAAATCAAGATGGGGAGGAGGAAAATGGGGAGGAGGAAAATGGGGAGGAGGATGCTGATAACACTATTGTTGGTGAAACGGATCAGAATGGTGGGGATTACCGTCTTTATGGAAAGATTCTAGATGAGGACGAGGAAGATGATGATAATATTTGTTTTGAAGAAATTGAAAAGGCATATGCTAAGACAAATGCTATTGAAGGAGGAAAATCAGATTGTACCAGCATCTATGTCAACCAGAGTTTTGTTAGCAAGGATGCACTGCTTTCAGAGCTGCGGTTGACAGCAGTGAGGGGTAGGTTTTCTTTCGGAATATACAAATCAACAAAAACTCTCCTTGTGGCAATATGTCGGGTTAGCGGTTGTGGATGGAAGATCAGAGCGAGTGTGAAACATGGGCCAAACACGTTTTGGGTAACAAAGTATATGGAAAAACATTTATGCTCAATTGGAGACCGAATCGCTCAGCGGAGACACTGTACTCCAAAGTATGTTGGTAGTCTTTTCATTGATCGTGTTGGGATCATTGATGGGATAACTCCACAGCATATCACTGATGCAATGAAGAACATGTTTGGCATGACGCTTGATTACACCACTTCATACAGAGCACTGTTATATGCACAGAAATTGGTGAGAGGATCAGCAGAAGAAGGGTATTCGCGTCTGCCTTCATATCTCGAGCAAATCTCCATTGCAAATCCTGATTCTATCACGGCTATAGAACTTGATTCTAAGAAAAGATTTAAGTATCTATTTCTCTCTTTTGGAGCTTCTATCAAAGGTTTTAAGTATCAGAGAAGGGTCATTGTGGTGGATGAAACTCACCTAAGTGGAAAGTATGGAGGTGTTATGTTAGTTGCAGCCGCACAAGATGGCAATTTTCAGATATTCCCATTGGCTTTTGGGATCGTGGATGCTGAAGATAAACCTTCTTGGGAATGGTTTTTCACAAAATTGGCTAGTTGTATATCTCATGACAAGCCTCTGGTGATAGTCTCTGACCGGCACGCGGCCATTAAAAGTGCGTGTGAGAAGGTGTTTCCTTGGGCAACCCGAGGAATATGTTATTATCACCTTCAAGATAACATTGTCAAAAAGTTTAAAGGGAAACATCTCATGTACTTGGTGAAAGGGGCTGCTTATGCGCACACGGTTTACGATTTTAAACCGGTACATGGCTGAGATACGGAGTGCAAACCCGGAACTTGCAACGTATTTGGAGAAGGCTGGCGCCAAGCTATGGTCAAGGGTTTATTGTAAGGGGAACATGTTCAACATAAAAACAGCAACATCGCTGATCTATTAATTCCGCATTGAAGCGAGCAAGAGGATTTCCGATTCCGTTCCTGCTGGAGTTCATAAGGCAGAAGTTAGGAAAATGGTATTGGAAAAGGAGACAAGATGCTTTGAGTCTCCCAACTATACATAGCCGGGGTGTTGAATACTTGCTTGCTGTTCGATCAGAGATAACGAATACGATGACGGTCGAACCAATTGATGGATGGCGTTTTCTTTGTCAAAGGTGGCAAAATGGACTGTGTGGTTGATTTGGAACATGTAAAGTGTGATTGTGGTGTCTATGGAGTGGAGAAAATACCTTGCTCTCATGCTATAGCAGCTGGAACACATGCTGGTGTGCATATCGACACACTTGTATGTCCACTTTACTCAAAAAATCATCTGTAGGATACTCAGAGAATATATATCTATCGTGTCACAACATATTGAGGAACGAGAATGCTTTCCTCCAAACGTAAAGCGTGGTCCGGGGAGACAGAATAAATCAAGATGGCAATCTTGGTTGGAGCTATCTAGGATGAGAGGACACAAACCCAGGAAGAAACACAGGGCACGGAGATGCTCAAACTGCAAGGAAACTGGCCATACGAAACCACAATGTACACAACCAGTTGACTAGTTGTCCAGACGACCTAAATTTAAGTCTTCTAGTCTTGATTACCCGTCCAGACGACTAATTTCTAAGTCGTCCACTGTTTCGTCTACCTTCTACGAAGTCGTCAGTGTATTAGACTACCTTCTACTATCCCTTCAAGTGTATTTTTTTAGACGACCTTTTACGAAGTCGTCTAGTGTATTTAAGTCGTCCAGTGTTTAGACTACCTTCTACTATCCCTTCAAGTGTATTTTTTTCAGACGACCTTTTACGAAGTCGTCCAGTGTATTTTATTTTTAGACTACCTTCTACTATTTTTAGACTACCTTATTTGTAAGTCGTCCAAACCTTCCAGACGACTTATTTGTAAGTCGTCCAGCTGGAAAACCTTCCAGAAGACTTATTTGTAAGTCGTCCAGCTGGAAAACCTTCCAGACGACTTATTTGTAAGTCTCCAGCTAGAAAACCTTCCAGACGATTTATTTGTAAGTCGTCCAGCTGGAAAACCTTACACAAGTTAGAAAATCTATACAAGTTAGAAAATCTATACAAGTTAGAAATCAAATAAATCATACATGCCCACAAACATACAAATAGATTTGTGTATACAAATAGTTCAAATATACAAATAGATTTGTGTATACAAATAGTTCAAATATACAAATAGATTTGTGTATATATACAAGTTAAAAAATCTATACAAGTTAGATTTGTGTATCTAATCATACATGCCACAAACATACCACCATCCTCATTATCTTTCAAATGCTGATCAACAAGCTCCGTCCATATAACCACAACCATATTATTCCTCATAGTCTTCGCATTGGACCTAGCAAAGTCTTTAGGGCTAAAGGGGACCCCAAGAGCATGACATTCAATGTACTTTGCAGCGTACACGCCACAATCACCATTGTTGGCCGTCGTACATCTTTCAGCAGTCTCTCATATGTGTATCGCTCCAACCCATGCATCTGGTCTCCGCACTCCACAATCAGATAAGGGACCATCTGCTTTATCCTCCGGCAAGATCTTATATACCGAGATCGCCTCATCTGCTGTATCCTCCGGCAACAATCTCTGCAATAAAGTTGCAAGTTAACCCTGGACGACTTAAATAAAAGTGTCTGGCGACTAGTTGACCCTGGACGACTTAAATAAAAGTTGTCTGGACAACTAGAAGACCCTGGACGACTTAATTCTTGTTGGGAGAGGATTGATACTAACCTCTTTGGGCAGAGGAGAAGGCTGTTTCTTTTGAGGAGAAGGCTTTGCCTTTGAGGAGCAGGCTGTTTCGTTTGAGGAGCAGGCTGTTTCGTTTGAGGAGCAGGCTGTTTCGTTTGAGGAGCAGGCTGTTTCGTTTGAGGAGTAGGCTTTGCCTTTTGAGGAGTAGGCTTTGCCTTTTGAGGAGCAGGCTGTCTGGTGGGAGGAGTAGGATGATTGGTGGGAGGAGTAGGATGATTGGTTTGAAGTGTAGGCTGATCCTTTTGAGGAGTAGTCTGTTTGTTACTAACCCCGGTTTCTGGGGCTTGAGGGGTAGGCTGTTTGTTACTAATCCCGGTTTTCTTTGGCTTGAGGGGTAGCCTGATTGGTGACACCAACCTTCTTCTCCACAGCTTCCAATCTATCGGACATCTTCCTAATCTTCCCTGATGCACTTCTTAAACCCATCTTTCATCATGTCACCTAAGTCCTTGAACATTATTTTCTAACTCCTCTCTGGTCACCCAACTAGCCTCTTCTCTAGCCTTTTCTGTAGCCTCTTCTCTAGCCTCTTTAGGAAGCCTCTTTTCTAGCCTCTTTAGGAGCCTCTTTAGGAGCCTCTTTACGAGCCTTTCTTCCGAGGTCTCTCATTTGTCTTCCTCCTCCTCTCCCTCCACCACAACCATCTGTTTGGCTCTTTTCGATGGAGTCACAAACTTAGGTTTTGTACCAGTGACTTCCAGCAGTCCATGGTCCACTTCCACGGTCCGCGATCATACATGACTTTAATGATGTTCTCCGCGGCACGTCCTCAACCTCAGAGTCCCATTTTGGCCACATTTCACTAGTGTCCTTCTCAACAAAGTTGATCACGCGGGTCTGCAGTAAATAGAAGAAGAATCGAGTTAGATATTTGAAACAAAATACTAAATAGACGACTTAATTTATAAGTCGTCAACTAAGTCGTCCAGCTGGAACGACCTTCCAGACAACTTATAATAAGTCGTCTACTAAGTCGTCCCACCTGGAGACCTTCCAGACGACTTATAATAAGTCGTCTACTAAGTCGTCCAGCTGGAAGACCTTCCAGACGACTTATATAAGTCGTCTACTAAGTCGCAGCTGGAAGACTTTCCAGACAACTTAATTAAGTGAAGATGGAAAGGTACCTGACTCAAGATAGCAGCTTTCATGAATCTGCGGCCTGCTGCCTCGTAAGCCAGAATCAGTGGAGACGGACTGTTTGCTCTGGGTAGACCAATCTAGCACCCAATCCCCGAATAGCTGTGTACGCCCAGGACCTGAAGAACTTGTTATAACCCATCCACGTGTGTAACAGCCAGTAATATCTTTGTTCCACAAAGAGTCCATCAGCACCTTAAACGCGACTCTCCCC